>NC_081381.1:28879513-29187042 GCF_030684315.1 Stegostoma tigrinum
AAACACAAGCATGAGAATTCCTGGAAACCCGGTTTTCAACCACTAGTACCAGAAACAAACATGTTGAAACAGAGATAGCAGGAACTGCAGATGCTGGAGAATCTGAGATAACAAGATGTGGAGCTGGATGAACACAGCAGACCAAGCAGCATCAGAGGAGCAGGGAAGCTGATGTTTAGGGCCTAGACTCTTCTTCAGAAAATTTTCTGAAGAAGAATCTAGGCTCGAATCGTTAGCCTTCCTGCTCCTCTAATGCTGCTTAGCCAGCTGTGTTCATCCAGCTCCACACCTTGTTATCTCATGTTGAAATAGACCCCATCTGCATGCCACAGTGGAGCAAAATTGGAAACAGAACTACCCACCATAACAGACTGGGCTGTATAAATTCAGAACAACAGTGCTTCACTGGAGGCTAGGCAGCACTGAAGATGTCATCTAGAAGGAGGACGAAATGTTTGCACGAAAACCAGACAGATTGGCCAATCAATCAACAACTCCAGATATTCAAAATGCTGGAACATGCAAATAATTACAGGGAAGGAGGCCATTGTAACGGAAAGCGAAGCAGAAAATACATTGTTATGGGAAGATAGTTTGTTGGGAGTAGCCTTTTATTTTCACCAAAGTGTCAACACTGAAGAAATGGGATGAATGGCCTATGTCTACTGAAAATCTCTCTGGTGTTTACTGCACTATTATTTTCTCCAGCCTTTGTTTTTTCCATCACCCTCTCCTCCAGTGGCTCTGGGTAATGGTGAAAGAAAGGTCCAGGACGTTGTGTACTGCTGCCATTTATGGTTCTAGAAGGCACTGCAGCTTCCTATACTGTATTGATGGTTAATAGAAGTAGGTGTCATAATTTAGCATTAATATGACCCAAGTTCTGCCTGTCATTGTCAATATTGTTTTCAGTAGCAATGTGGCCAATTCCCAGTTGTGTCTACATTGAGTTGATGCAGTTCTTTTTAATTGTTTGCTTCTGAATTTCTTAACTGCTGCCGTGAATTTTTTCTTCCAGAGCTTTTTCACTGTTGTTATTTTGCTGTCAGGGCTCCAGAGGGCAGCATCTACTTATTATCTGCTGCTGATGGAGGCAGTGTTTCTTGTCTCATCCACCATTTAAAAGAAAATCGGCACAAAGTCAGAAACACAACAAATGGGTGGCAAGTCGGTCACGCTCATCATGCTGCAAATCTCCTATCGTATGTGACATGAGAAGGTCGAAACTAGGGGAAGGTAAGTTATTTCCAAATTTTTTTTACAGGTAGTTCTCCTGTAACATGATAGTTGCGTTCTTGTGCGAAATCACACTATAGAAAATCATGTTATATGGAAATTGCTATACTGCACAGTAGAAAGTTTGTGTTATCCAGACAGCATCCACTATTCATCAATGGCGTTACAGCCAATTCACGTCAATGAAACACACGTTATAGCGGAAATACCTGCACATGTTCAAAGTAGGTTTTACCCAATTGTGACTTAAATGATGTTGTTGCTCAAAGCCCTTTCTAATGGACAGGAGGTAATTACGAAAATATACTTGACCTTATCCTCAATAATATGATTGCCACAAATGCATCTGTCCATGTCAGTATTGGTAAGAGTGACCATGACGCAGTCCTTGTAGAGATGAAGTCCCATTTTCCCACTAAGGATACTTGCCATCATGTTGTGTGACATTATCACTGTAGTAAATTAGATTGATTTTGAACAGATCTAGTAACTCAAGACTGGGCATCCATGAGGTGCTGTGGACCATCTACAGCAGTAGAATTGTACTCCAGCACAATCTGTAACTGCATTGCCTGGCATAACCCCCACTCACCCATTATCATCAAGGCAGGGGATTAACCCTGGTTCAGAGGAGAGTGCAGGAGGGCATGTCAGGTGCAGCACAAAACGTTACCTAAAAATCAGGTATCAACCTGAAACTACCAAACAGGACTACTTACATTCCTAACAGCATTAGCAGCAAGTGATAGACAGAGGATCAGATCTAAGCACTTGCTGCCGTGCCACTTCCAGTCATGAGTGGTGGTGGACAATTAAACAACTCACTTCAGGAGGAGAAGGCTCTACAAGCAACCCCATTCTCTATGATTGGGGTAGGGGCGCTAACCCACCGATGCAGACATGGAGTAAAGCTGGAACATCAGCCAGAAGTGCCGAGTCAGTGCTCCTTCTCAGCCTCCTCCAGCGGTCCCCAGCATGACAAATACCAGGCTTCAGCCAGTTTGATTCACTCCAAGTGATACCAAGAAACAGCTGGAGGCACTGGATGCTGCAACGTTCCAGCTATTTGTTCTCTAGAGCAGTTCCAGTTGTGCAGGGAATGTGTTATTTTGGTGGGGAAGGGTGCACAGCTAAAATGGATGAAGGTGCTCTGTAATCACTCACTTAAAAGAATCAAAGCCATTGTAAAGAAGGCCATGTACAAGGTTTGGTATATTTTCCTGCAGGTCTCTTATGGTTATCATGTGGTGATCATGCCCAATGTGCCCTAAAGAGGGCAGAATCTGCAAGAAGTCCTTCAGCCTCAAGGAGAAGGTGATGGAGGAGGCTCAATGAAAATATGAAGAATGGGCGCTTTATAGAGCATCCATTGCAAATCTTTCACAACCAAAGCCAACAAAGCCTTAGGGGAAGGAAATAAATGTCACAATGACCAGGAGAGGAAAGATGGGAGTTAAACTAATTCTATCTTGAGAAGGTAGCAGATGTGGGAGACACTTTTTGTGACAGCAGGTAAATGTTACTGAGCACCAACTGGTAAACTCAGTCTGAAACTCTCATATCATTCAGTTCAGTTACTCCGTGATGTCATCGACACTCGCTATTAAATACAAATATTTAAAAGAGAAACTAAGGTGAAGGAGGAAGGACATGGTTTTTGATTTTGAAATGGTCCACCAGAGTTTGTGTCTGATTCAAACTCCAGGCTTCCACAGTGATTGTAACACCATTCAAGTCATAAATGATCTGATGAATGTTAAGATACTTCCCTTCCTGTTGGCAAGTGGACAACATAGAGAGTGTAAACTCGTGAATAGTTTTAGTGGCTGTCTGATGGCTCGATGGATAAATGCCTGTATAATGGGTTAAAGAGAGCACCAAGGTTTTGGATTGATATTCATCAAAAGCATGACCCCTGACTAAGGAGGTGGTGATGGAGCTCCGCTCTTCACCATGCCCTCCTGGTGAGGACATGTATGAATGGTTGATAAGAGTAGGACCAAGTTTGTCTGAGGGATTATTCAGAGTTGAAGAGCTAGTTGACACTTACTATGTGTATTCACACATGCAAGTAGTCAGTTTTGTAAATACTGGAGGGACTGCAGGAAGATATGTAACTGTAGACTGGAATAAGACAGGATCTTTCGGAGCAGACAGGGCTAACGGGGAGATTAGAAATTATGGATGTGAATGACGTTAGACCAGCAAGGAGTGGCTCAGGATCCTGTGACAGATTAGAAACAAAAATACTGAAACAAACTTGAATAGATTTGTGCTTGAAAGACAGACAATTGATCGTAGATTGCAGCAAAATATTAAGAATATTACATGTCAACAGCTCTGTCCACAGTCAAGATATTTATTACACTGGACTACAATTCATTGTGTAATTTTCTGAAGATCTCAACAATTCAATTGGCCAAAAAAAATTTATTCTTGCTTCCTTACTGTTCCTTGTTCAGTGAAAGTGATTTTGTTTCCCAACAAGGTCCTACATAATTACCATTTTCACTCCAGTATACTCAGCTGCGGCCTGACCTGACATCACCTTTAGTGGTACCTGAATGATTGCTAACCTCAAGCAAGCCTGAAACATGCACTCTCATCCCACTCAGTCCCGTAGTCTGGTCAAACACGGGACAGCTCCTACTTTCCACTGTGGAAGTATGGCTCAGCAGAAATGCATCAAAACCAGCTCAGCACCAGCAAACAGATCAAGCTGGATGAGCCCTGTGTCAAACCTACCCTCTAGTCTCCATGACTACCATCACCTTTCGATGCTCTCGTTTGGCTAACAGCTAGCTGTTTTCCTTGTGGGTTCAGAGGACAGCCTCACTACGTGCAATTCCCCATTTGCCAAGCTCCTCAAAAATTTGTCTCCACTGAGGTGAACATCTTATCAAAGTGAATAGATTATGAACAGTCATCTTTGAAAAGAAATTTCAGTTCTAATCTTTATAAAACTTTGCAACAGGGAACAACCCATAAAGCCAAAATACTTGGGGGTTGGGGTGTTCAGTGGAGAGTAGGATAATTTTTAGCATGGCTTGGTTTCATTTTGATTTACATTGTGGTCTCACTGGGGGTGCTGGGCAGCATATGGTGTTAGTGTGAATTCTCAAAATGGTGAAAAACGTATTGTCTCTAAAAGAGAAAGAAAGGTTAATGTATGAGGTGCAACCTTTGAGCAGTTCTGGCACAGTCAGATAAAGAGCCTTTTATAACATTGACAAAGACTAGTCAGGGCTCACTGCATTAAAACCAAGACTCGACATCCTGTATCCAACTACATGCATTCCCAGGAAATCCTTACCCATCCAGACCCTTTTACCTTGTCTCCTACAAACTATCAGCTTTTCAAACTCAAGCTTACTGGCACTGAATCATGACTTCCTGATTTATCAGGTCTTCTGCCCTCCTTTTATCAGCCTCATGGTGTTCTGTATTGTGGGTATTTGCTCTTGAATTTCTCGATGGAAAGGGATTTACTGCACCCTCCTGACACAGTCCAGATGGCCACATAAGAAACATTAAACACATCTTCCTCAGACCTGCTGCACAGTCTCTAGCACTGTCTGTTCTTGTCTCAGATTTTCTGGCATTCTGAAAGCTTGAAGGGGTGCACTGGGACCAAGTGACCTTTGTACCATGGAGTTGAATGACTCTGTAACATACCTGCTGTTTCAGGATTGATGTGGATTCAATTTTCCATTGGAAATTGGGACAACTGTTGTTGGCTGACCTCACAGTGATTGGTTATCAAGTTCCATTAGCTTTCTGGTGACTAGTATGTTCCTGTGATGTGGAGGTGTTGGACTGGGGTGGACAAAATCACATGTCTGCATGTTATAGTCTGACTAGTTGATTTGAAATCACAAGCTTTCATAGCACTGCTCCTTCATTGAGTGATGTAGATGGAAGCGTAAAGATACAGAATTTATTTATTTGGGAGCATATGCAAACTTGACACAGACAGTCACCCAACGCTCAAATTGAACTCGGGTCCCTGGCGCTGTGAGGCAGCAGTGCGAACCACTGAGTCTCCGTGCTGCCCTTATCAGCAGAGAGATTATTACAAGATAATTGCAGGTAATTAAGAGTGTCAAAAGATAGTACAAATAGTGTGAGTGGAGTGTCGATAGGCTGAATAACGAGTCTTTGCAGGTGATCAAAGGGGTTAGACGGAGTGAGTAAAGTGCCAACAGCTGAATGGCAAGTGAAGGGACGACCTATAATCTGATTAATTGAGGCAAAGAGATAATTACAAAATGTCAAAAATAAGATGGTGCTGCTGACGTCGCTGCAATTCTGCCGAGCTGAAACTGATAGCCAAACTCTGTACCCATGAGGACAGTCTCAACTATGATATTGGGTTCATGTCACACTAAATGTAACCTCACTGTACTGTGGTATGTATGTAAAATCTTCCTTCCTCTTCTGACACCATCACCTTGATAACTATTAATGATCTGTCTACCTTAATTAGTTTGTACAGATTTGGATTACCTCTCTCTGATGAAGGGTCTAGGCCCGAAACGTCAGTTTTTGTGCTCCTGAGATACTGCTTAGCCTGCTGTGTTCATCCAGCTCCGCACTTTGTTATCTCGGATTACTTGTTACTTTGGTTAGACTCTTGTCATGCAACTTTTATACCAATCTTGTTGTTCCTCTCTGATGAAGGGTCTAGGCCCGAAACGTCAGCTTTTGTGCTCCTGAGATGCTGCTTGGCCTGCTGTGTTCATCCAGCCTCACATTTTATTATCTTGTTGTTCCAGCTATTTGGTTTGCCTCATCTTATTTTTGATCTTTTGTAATTATCTCTCTGCCTCAATTCATTAGATCATAGGTCATCCCTTCACTTGCTATTCACTTGTTGACATTTTTACTCACACCATTTGACACTTTTGATCACCTGCAAAGACTTGTTATTCAGCTCCAGTCACATTATTTGTGCTGTCTTTTGATAGTCTTAATTACCTGGAATTATCTTGCAATGATCTCTCTTTCCATATATTCTGTGTCTGTTTGCTTCCTTCCACTTTACCTGATGAAGGAAACAGTGCTTCAAAAGCTTGTAATCTCAAATAAACCTGTTGGATTATAACCTGGTGCCATGTGATTTCTGATTTAGTATCTACCTAGCTTAGGAGATGAGAAGGACGAGGGTTCTGGGCTTTAGGCTGGCATTCTTGACAAAGTCTGATCAATCCCAGAAACTGTCGAAACTGGATTCATTCAGAACTTCAAATTGAAGCAAATTTGAAAATCGATTGGAAATGGGATATAATGTATTTAAGGTATCAAAATTCTTTATACAACAGATGTGAATTCAGATCACAAAGGGAGGCATTTCAGGTTCGATTGAAGGTAACGGACAACTTTGTTTCTCCCTGCCGAGCATTCATCAGCTCCTAGTTTGATCACTTGCTTCCAGCAACTTTGGCTATCAGCTGCTTCTTCTACTTTTCTCCTGGATTTTTCTAATGATTCTTCTTCAGCCCTTTCTGCTCCTTCTGGAACCCTGTCCTTCCAGTGCTTTTGGCTTTCCAATATCTGTATATCTCACTTCTATCTGTGATCATCTTTGTACAGTGTACAGCATCTTCAGTGTCACTTCCTGTCCCTTGCCTTAATCGAATCAGCAGGCCACTGCCTATTAGTTGCAATTTCATGTAAGTACATTTGAACTCCTGACCTCCACAACTACTTTGTCAAGCAGCTGGAAAGACCATTGGCCTGTGAACATGTAGAGGCCAGAGATGATGGAAACTGTAGATGCTGGAGAATCCGAGATAACGAAGTGTGGATCTGGTTGAACACAGCAGGCCAATCAGCATCTTATCCTAAGGTGCTGCTTTGCGTGCTGTGTTCATCCAGCTCCACACTTTGTTATCTCGAACATGTAGGGGTGCCTGGGTTCTCCCCTTCCCTGTGGATGTCTAAACCAGTGGGAGCAGCTGGCCAGTCAGAGGCAGCAGGTAGCTCTTGTTCTGAGCAGTGCTTCTGGCAAAGCCACTGCAGAAGGTATATCCCTCAACCTCAGAACATCCAGCATTGAAGAACAATCTCAATGTGACAGACGAAGCAATATCTGGTTTAGAGTAGGGGCTCAAACGGAGATGGGTACAGGGCATCAGGAAATGGTCTTCAGCTGCCTCCACTCTCTGCTACCTGTCACCAATATCTAGGAGACACCGAATGCCTTTGATCAAGGAACCCCTCCCCCCACTGAGGTGGACAGGTAGCCACAAGATGTTAGCTACAAGACATGGGTCAGACCTGCCTGAACTGAGTTAACCCCAGAGGAAGCAGGCTGCAGGCTGCAAGTGGCCACATCAGGGCCTCATTAGGGAATGGGACTGTAAGGTTGATCATGGTCCTGCCTTCAACACATACACACACGCGTGCACAGATTGTAGAATCTGAATTCAATAAAAACGGAAATGAATTGTGTAACGATGACCATAAATCTATTGTCAATTCTCAGTGGGGGTGAAAAATATCTGCTTCACTAAAGATTCTTAGGGAAGGAAACACTGTCCCTACCTGGTCTAGCCCACATGTGACTCCAGACCCACAGCAATGTAGCTGACTCTTAACTGTCCTCTGGCCAATAAGTGCTGGTCTAGCAAATGATGTCCATATCCCGTGAATGAATTTTTAAAAATGGCTTTCCTGCCTCCAAGCCGTTTAGGTTCAGCATTCTGAACCTCAACATAATGAATTTTGTAATAGTTTATTGGTGTTTGAAACAAGAATATTCTGCATTTTAAATAAATCAAAGCCACTTAGTCTCCATGTGTTGGAACAGGAGACAAGCTGCCTCCTCATTTAGCGAGTGAGACATAGAAGTGTTGAGCCCTGGCGGCCATTGTCTGATACAAACACCTGTTGCTGAGTCCAAATGGTGTCTCAGTTCTCACCAAACTTCCGCATCTCAGTAACATGCAGTTTGCCTGAGCCTTAGGCATTTTCACACCTCACATGCTAACCTGACAAGTTGGGATAGGAACGTTTATGAAGACAGCGGGTAAGCAACTAACCGTAGCCGGGTTACATAAAGCCTAGTGCATTACTCTCCTTGCGCACTGCACGCACAGCTGAGGGTGGGAGTTTGAAACACAGGATAATTGCAGAACTGTATACTGAGGGACATTAAAGCATCACCTCAGTGGAGATGGTTCCACAGGGAAAACAATTTGACAGTCAAAAAAATGTCTTGCATCACATTAGACCTCAGGCTACCTTCAAAGTACTTTACACTAATGAAGTATTTTTGAATCAAAGTCACTTTTAGATATTTTCTAATCAGCTTGTTTAGTGATGTTATTACACATTTCTGGAGCAGATAGGACTTGAACCCAGATTTCCTGGCTAAGGGATATGGACGCTACCACTGCTACAAGGGCCCCAAACGTTTATTTAAATCAACCTGTCAACATGTAGGAAACTTGGCAGCCAATTTGCACACGAAACAACCCAGACAGCAATGCAACAGTGCCCAGTTCTTTCAATTTTCAATGCTGTTAGGAATATCCCCAGACAGGAATAAATTGAACATCTCATAGCAAAAGCTGCAACACAAGCCAGGGCTCATCTGTACGTTGTGCTCATGTCACTGGAGTGGGAGTTGAACCTCACCTCTAACCTAAAGTGCTGCCTCTGAGCCATGGTTTTAAGAGGTAGAGGGAGGTGTTTGAGGGGGTGTGGAGTTCTGCAGCTGCCAATTTCAGTCTTGCCTGTAACTACGGTCTATTGAATGTTATAGAGTCCTGAGAGAGATTATGGCAAGTTGGGAAGTATTACTTTGTCTCTAGTGTTCACCCAACAATGATTCAGCCATTGTAACTGATCAATAGCAAGCAGCATCCATTGTGGGGAATGTATAATGAGGAAGTCTCAGTGAATGAGCTAGAAAAAGGAAGCAGAGAGTACCACTGAAGGTTAGGATTTCAAACTGAATTTATTAACAGTTTTTCAAAAGACAATAAGAAAGCAGACACAAGGCAACAGTCAAAAGTGTAAATTTTACAAAGATATTCAGTTGCAGAATGCATCAGAGTACAACATTCAGTACAGATAAGGGAAAGCTAGCACAAGCTCATGACAAAAGCAGGCAGTAAGAGGGTTAAGTTGCGTAGCATATTTACAGCTGTACAGCAAGACTCCATCCTACAGTATTTCTACATAACTTTTCACAAAGACTTTAGTTAAACTGCAAGTTTGTACTTTCTACGATATCTAACATACACTTAACTAGCTGTTGTGTTTTGCCAATTCATTGTTTGACATTAACATCCAACTATGCACCTTAATTATCCCCATCCCCAAATTCCACTTGGCGACAAACCCCTCCCTGTCCAATCTCCAGAGTATCTCCTACCCTGAAAGGCACCTCTGGTTGGGTTATCCTTCACCCAGTGGGTGCCTGTCAGGTTATATGATTGAGAAACAGGATTGCTCAACAGATGCCACCCAGTGTCCACGTGTGTTTTTAGCAGGACTTACTGAATATGATCTGAACGGCAAAACCCCCTTCTTCCATCCCACTGTGCTCACCAAACAAACCCTCCCCACCCCCTCCCAGTCAACTGCAGGCCAATTCTCACACCCACCACAGACCTACGTAAAATTAGTAAACTCCATATTGAAGCTAGGACCTGCTTGATGAGGAAGGATCCATTCCATACAGACAGTGTGTTACTAACTAAACCACAAAACAAGGAAGGGGGTCCTGTTTTAAAATCTGAACTTACATTCCATTAACTGAGTACTGGATTGATCAGTCTCTTGCTAACCTAGATTCAATGTTGTGTCTTTTTTTCAGTCTTTGGCAGGAAGTAACAGCCTCATTGATTGTGGAGTAAATGACTTTAGAGTAAATCACTTGTCTTGTAAAAATTACTGAATTTTTTTTAAATATTGGAAACCATTTTTCCCCTGTAATTAGCCCCATATCCAACAGTCATATAGTGGTTTATCCTAGCATGGAGGGGAAAAGTGGCTTATGTCTGGTCGTGGTCTTTTCAACAAACAGAAGTTTACAAAGTGGCAGTCTTATCAGAGCCTTTATGGGTCTGTACCGATCCCCAACATTCACCCTGATTCCTTCAGGAAGTCTCTTACAGAAGACAGGTGATACAGTGTGTTCTGATGGCCTGGGTTCAGAGCCAGTCCAGGCTGTGTAAATAAGAGTTTCTTTGCACAGGTTCTATGTGAGATTGCTTTTGCCCTGCTCCAGAGAATCTGTTTACATCATCCACTTATAGGCAGCTTAGGTGAGTTTGTGGCCCCTTATGAGGCTTGGTGAAAGAGCTTTTGCTGAACCTAACTCTACTATTCCTGAGTGCACTTACTAAGGACTGTGGATGCTCAAGGTTGGAAAGTTCCTATTTTTCAATGCAGTGAGCATTAAGTTAAAAAGGAGTGAAGTCTGGAATACCACGTCTGTCAGAATTAACTTTTCAAACGTCTCCGCACATGAGCAGAGTTACACTGAACTATGATTGTAAGTTTTAGCAGACCAGATCAGAAAACAGCACACAGTAGGAGCTGTACAGATTATACCTTCTGCCTGATTCAAAAATCCTCTCCTTTTCACCTCAAGTTATCTAAAAACTCCAGCGCAAATAGCCTCACCTCCATTTTATAGAATATCTATCCCAGTTCCTAAAGGATTATTGTGGTGATGGATTGCTGTATTGGAATGTCTTTAATTATTTGTGAGTTTCTTTGATAAAGTATTAAGGAGCAAAAATTACTAATCTACTTTCAGGGAAGTAGGTTCTCATGACAGATTCTGAGCCCAGGCAACATGCTCTCCAATTTATTTCATTAAAACTGACTGATACTAATGACTGTATTAAACATAATTACCCTTATTTTATGCCCTTGCCAGAGAAGCATCATTGACTTGAATGGAGACATGGATGAAATGTAAGCATCTTCAAAACAGATTGTTCTGAAGGTGGAACAGCAAGTTTGACTCCTTCGAATTGTGCATCTAAGTTCAGCAGAGAACTTGTGCTCCATCCTCATTTCGACGTACAATCACCGATACCACATCCAATTTACACAGATGGCTTAAACAGCAGTAGTTTGGTTTGCCTTACTCCTACAGAATCTGGAGACTTGAGTTCTACCCTGATTTATTACAGTTTGGGGCTGTCTCTAGGGACTGCACAGAATGTAAATGTGTGTGTGTGTATGTTGAGTGTTTTCAGGGATTTGGCACTGGGCCAGTGGTTTCTGCCAGAGAAAAAGAAAAACTGCATCTTGACAACATTACCAATCAGCCTGCTGAATAAGTAGGAACTCCTTAATCTCAGCCCAACAGATGCTGTTGGAGCGTGTCCTTTCAGGGACTGGGCGTTCTCTTGCCAGACTATCGGGAGCCTTCAGGCGACACACTTTTATAATCACCTTGAATCCTTCCTTACCAAATGAAACCAGTGGATTTTTTAAGGCCAATAATTCAGCCACACCTTTGTAACCGTGCACAATCACATTGTATCCCTCACATTTGTTGACAACTTTTAAAAAGTCTTACTTTTTTAGGGCTGAAATGTGAAGTGGTATTAGTTCAAGATAAACATCAATTATTTGCTAAGACTAAATTCAACACCTGCAAACAGAAAAAGAACGATAATATTGTTACCATAGAAATGAAACTGAGAAAGAAATGTTGAAAGCTTCGATAGCACAGCGATTTAAATATGTGTGGGGTAATCTTTAGATATAGCAACAGATAGTGATGTTACTGGAGTAGTAATCCAGAGACATGGGTTCGAAGCCCACTAAACCAGTGACATTAAATCTCAAGTGAAAAAGCTAAAATCTATAATGTTGCCAGCGAAACTACCAGATTGTTGTGAAAACCCAGATGGTTCTTTAAATCCTATTTAGGGAAGGAAACTTGCCATCATGGTCTGGTCTGGGACTTTAGGTGACTCTAGTTCCATAGCAATGTGGTTGATTCTTAAATATTTTTTGAGATGATCCAGCACTTGTATTGATCATCTTTGAAGGGGAATTAGCATGGGGCATGAAATTCTGGCCTTACCAGTGATACACACAGAGTGAATATTTAAGAAAAAGCTTTGAAACATACAGCCTTAGTTATACTTAGGGAGAGGATTGAGTAAACTCAAATCAGTGTCATATATAAAAACTCCCGCTCTCTCTAACAGTCAATTCAAGGCAGGTCAGACTTCCTGAGGGAGGATCAATATTCCTGAAAGTGCACTGTTTGAGCCCTGAAGTTAGCTGCTGAATGCTCACTCTTGGTAAACTTTTGCCTAAAGATCTCACACAGATGAACAAATGAAATTATTTTTCATCATGTTGAATTGTGGAATTGTTGTGAAGTTTTGCTACTTGTGGGGGAGTCTAACTTGTTTGTGGAATTGACAGTTGGCTGCACATGTGCCATGTGACCATTGAAATGTTGGACACTAACATTTTGGCAGATTCTCCAGTCTCATGTACTTTCCTGCAGTGTGACAAGGTGGGAGGATGCAGCCATAATTCCGAACATAGTTATCCCTCCTAACAGGAGATCATCTGCCCAACCCGCTAACAGCATTGAGTTGCTTTTGTATCAGTGAAGGGCTGGTAGGAGGGGATACAGTACTGAATCCCAAGTCTGACAATTCTCTCAGTTCCAGATAAAGAAACTGCATATTTCGAGCAGCAGATTTATGGAGCTTGAAGGGTGAGAGGCGATGGTCATGTATATTAATATTTTACACTGTTGCTTTCTGCCAAAAGACACATTTTACAACTTGCAAGGATTTTGCACTAGGCTATGAAACAATGTTATGCACAGCATTTAATTAGAGATGCTGGGAGTCACAAATCAATTTGAAAATATCGCTCTATACACAGGAAGTAGAAGAAAAAATCTCAAAATGAAAAGCAATTACTTTTTGTTGAAACTGTACCTGTGGGACCTGTTGATCCAGGTTTTGTTGCAAATCAAACAGTTTACACAGAATGCATTAAAAGAGATCTACTGAGAACTCGCCATGTGCTCTAGTAATCTATGCTAAACTAAGCAGTAGAAATCTGCACAGGTGCGTCACACTAAATAAAAGCTCAGAGACATTTTATGCCTGTACTGTGCCAAATACAAAACAAAGTGTGTCAATTTAAAAAAATACACTCTATGGTGTTACAAAAAAAACCCACAAATCTCCAACAATAAACACAGTTACCTGTATTCATTTTTTTTTCATTGCACTATTCCTCTGGGCAATTCATATAAATAAACATTTAAAACAACACTTTCACTGTTGAGAGAACTCACAAAGTTAACAGAAAACAATACTGTAGGTAGGAAAAGTGCACAAAGTTGTTTTATACATAAAATCTAATTCATATTCTATTTCATTTTAAATAAATTGTCCCAACCAGAACAAAACTCCATTTTAATATTTACAGAACTCGATTTCCCCCTTAAAATGTGTGATTTTGTTTTGAGGAACAGAATGTTGTAACCACCTTTTTCAATATATCAAGCAATACATCAACACATGACACCTACTGTACAGGCACAAGGGCAGATTCTGTCCTATATGTGTAACTAAGGTCACCTGGTCTGTTTATAATAATTACAACATCAAGATTAAAACAAAAGGTCAGTGTTACCATGGAACCCAATTACAGAAAACAATCAACTTTCTTCTAACCTGCTCAGGTTTCTGGTTACAGTACTAGATGCAGCATCTCAACAAAGCAATGTTTGATTAGTTAAAAGATCAAAGTAGTTCATATGGCTCAACACTTCCCTATTCCTTTGCATCTCCAGGAATATTCATCACCATAGAAAAGTTGAATATAATATAAAGGAATATTTAGTTGCCACTTCAAGTTATTTAATAGTAATTCATTGGCAAACTAACCCTGGCTGCTTAAAAATTGAGTTTATTGAAGGGAGTCCTTTAGGACCACATCTTGCTTGGCAGGCATTTGCTGATTAATTGGATTTTTTCTCTGTAACTGAGGCAATGAGTTTCGCAGCACCAATCGTAAAACTAAATCAGAACACATGATTTCCAGGCTTCTCATCTCAGCCTAACAGCCTCAGAAATAATCAGTCCTGTGCAGAGTTGGTGAAAGCAGAGAAGATTTTGCCCAAAGTTTAATTCTTTATATGTGACCTGTGTAACAGTTTCCAGTGGAAACAAATGATTTAAAATAATTTGATTTTTTTTTAAACTGAAAGACTTGTTTGGTAAAATATTTATTAAATTCTTCCCTCTGTGCTTTTAAAAAAACATTCTTTCTTTCATTGTAACGCATCCCCACAAAATCTCCTTTGTGGCTTCCTGGACCTTACTCCTCAAGCTCATCAAAACTATCTATGGATGTGTCAATGGTTAGCAGCAATATCTACTTCCAGTTAGCAGCGGCCAGAGGAAACCCACGAATACCTAATTTTCTCCAAGGCCAAAGCTCTCAACCCCAATTCCTTGGGTGTTACCATGAGATTCCCACTTAGTTCACTGTGCTGGACTTCCTCTTGAAAATCATGAATATTAGCAAATAAAAGCAAAGTACTGCAGACTGGAAATAAAACAGAAAGTGTACTGAAAGAAGAGTTAAAACATTAACTCTGCTTCTCTCTCCACTGATGATATCAGACCTGCTGAGTTGCTCCATCATTTTCTGTTTTTACTTATGAATTGTTGGCAGCTTTGTTTGTCTGCAGCTGGCAAGGTGACTGATCTAAATCAGTTTGGGAATGTATCACACTAAGCAAGGGTGTGAATGTTAACCTGGACACACCCAGTTTGCCCTGTAGGGCACCAACAGAAAAGAGCCAAGAAGAATTACATTAAAAACAGATAGCTTTTAAAAAAATATACAAACCAGGCTCTAAGGAAATGATCAATTCCTAAATGCAGGCAATAAGGTAACAAATATTTATGGCCTTATAGAAGAACATTTAACTCCTATTTGTTTTTGATTTGTTATCAGAAATTTATAGTACACATACTTAACTGAGCATCCTGGTTTTAATTGGAGGGGCTGAGACAGACTTCCTATTTAAATTCATAATATTTTAAAGTTTAATTTAATTTAGTTTAAACACGTAAAATTTAAAATTTGAAAATCTCAACCCCAGCTATGTTTTTCTTTGTTTTTCCTTCCCTGCTGTCCAAAAGTCATTGATTCAGGATGTACAATTTCACAGCTACCAGCAATGCTGTGTACATCATGTAATTGTACTAGAGACTGGGTGCTCGCAAACCCTTTGAGTGGGGAAGTGGTAATGTGGGGTACAGGATCAATGCTGAACCCAATCCTGTTCAACTTGATAACTGTCAGGAATGGGAACCTTGGCTGAATTTGTCCTCCCTCACCCAGGGGTCTCGAGATCAATTGGAGCATCTCTATTTGCACCTAGTCAGACCTGGCAGCTTGGCAAAGACTTGCTGACCATTATGGGCTGGTGCCATGTAATGGAGCGCATCGGCCCTCTGATCAACTGAGGACATTAACCCTTAGAGAGTGGAATGTTTCTACAGTGATTACTTAACTCCATGCTTTATAGTAACCACATTGAGGCTGAAAAATGTGAATAAAGCATCTGTTCACACGACACAAAATAAACTTTAAGCACTGCCTTTTCTTCTTTCACCATCAGTGCTAGCTGTGCGTACACAGTCATAAAAATAAACAGCTCATCGCTCCACCATCCATAAGAGAAATGTGTAATCAAAAGAGGCCCAGTTTATCATTACTACGTCACCTAATCAGGTTAGTTAGTGCTGTTTCCCTAGCATTCATCTATCTTTAGACTGATAAATTCCTGAATGCACTTCCTGTACTGAAGCTCAGTGGGACTGCTGCTAGGATATTGACCTGGCTGGCCAAATGGGCCTTCAGTCTCCCGCATCTCTTCATTCATTCTTGCCAGTCGCAATCTGTGGGCAAAAAGAGGGAGCAAATTAACATTTTTGGGCAACAACAGGCCATTCTTCAGAGAGAAAATCTTGCCAAATTGAACCCTTAGATTTTATGCTAACATCCTAATTTGGGCAGCGGCAATGTGGATCCAATATTCATCACCCCCTGCCCCGCCATCTGCAACCAGATTCTGCCTAAATTCTGACTCTGATTAACTGAATGAATTCCTTGATGTTTTTCTCTAGATACGTGACTTTAAGATGGTCTTAAACAAGTTTCCTGGTGGGGGTGGGGTGAAGCTGGTGAATTGGCTGTCTCACTTATTGGCCCATGCTTTGTGCATCGATCTGATGAAGGGCTCACTTTAAACATCGAATGTGGCAGGAAACAGGGGAAACTGGTTACTATATGCTATGCCCAATGTTCTTTACACTGGAGCCAATAGGAATGGAAATGTATGAACCAGGTTAAAAACTAGCAACTTCTTAACGACTGAGATAGTAGGAACTGTACATGCTGGAGAATCTGAGATAACAAGGTGTACAGCTGGATGAACACAGCAGGGCAAGCAGTATCAGAGGAACAAGAAGGCTGACATTTTGGGTCGAGACCCTCCTTCTAAAGAAGGGTCTCAACCCAAAACGTCAGCTTTCCTGCTCCTCTGATGCTGCCTGGCCTGCTGTGTTCATCCAGCTCTACACCTTGTTATCTGAACTTTTTTTTAACCACTGTCTATTTTCTGCTACTGCTGGAAGTTATCAAATTTGTGCCACAGATTTTGTTCTTGATTTCATACATTTATTACACTTCACAGAGAGCGGTTTGTGGGTGGAATGAACTTTCAGAGGAAGTGGTGGATGGGGGTACAGTTAGGACATTTAAAAGACATTTGGTTAAGTACATGAATAAGAAATGTTTGGAGCGATATGGGCCAAGCTTGGGCAGGTGGGATTAGTTTTATTTGGGATTAAAGTCAGCATGGACTGGTTGGATCGAAGGGTCTGTTTTCGTGCTGTGTGACTCCATGACTCTATTTTACTGTGGACAGCATCAAAACAAAGCCTGAGCCTGTCAACATGCAACACTTCCAATTGTCCTCACCTGGATTACAGCATTCAAGCTGAGGTCCACAGTGGCTACATCATGAAGGCCTCCAAGTCTAAGAAGCTGCTTGCCCAAACTGTGCAAGTACCTCTGAGGCTATAAGAGCATTCAGGGTGTGCTGAGGGAAGGGGCAGACCTGCTGCCCAACTCCTTCCAGCCTTGCCACAGAAGGACTGTGTCTGAGAGAGTTCCTCAAGACAGTCTGCTCACCATGATACCTGACAGACTCAAAGGGACCATGTTTACAGGTCACCAGCTGGAGTCAGAGGTTGCCAGTGGAACAGTGGCAAAAATTAATTGAGAAAATACAGTACAATTCATAAACTTTCACTTCAGCAGTACATCTCAAACTTGATAATAGTGACTATTTTTATTGTGTAGAATTGGGAATGTTTGAACAATGGGTTTTAAACAAAAATGTAAAAGAATTCCAGATTTGAAAGGTGGCAACAATTCTCAAGCAGCGAGACTAAATACAGGAGAAGGGGGCTTACAGAGTCACAATGTCTGCGTTGGCTGCTTGAACAGCAATGCTGAGTGGATCCTGCCCATCATCGTCCACTGCATTCTGACTGGCTCCTCGTTTGAGAAAAAGACAGACCTGACTGGAGACAGAATTGAGACAAAGTGAGAAAACATCAGCTTCATACAAACTTTCAGAGGCTTACATTTAAATAGCACTTGGCATGTTAAAACTTTCCAAGACGCTCAGCAAGCAGCTGACAAGTTTACTGTTCCAAGGACTTGGAGCTGGGTTTGGGTGGGGGTGGGGGAGGGGAGGCTGCAAAATCTTAAAAGCCACAATTTGGCAGTTTCACGGCGCTATCAGGAAATATTTTTTCATGCAAAGGGTAGTGGATATCTGGTGAGGAATGCCAGTTTTGAAAATTTCAAAAACTGGGATTGTTAGGCAAGATACTGAAAGATGTAGCACCCAGGTGGGCAAATGGAGTTAAGATATAGATCAGCCATGATTTAGCTGAAGCACTTGACAGACCTGAGTGGTTGTGTGTCCTCTTGTTGCTACCTGGGTGGATACATTAATCTGAACTTCATTTCTGACAAACGTAGGGCAATACGTCAACGAGTGGCCATGCCAGTCTCTCAAAACATTGTCACAGACTGAATGGGCAGAGTGGTCCCCTTCAATGTTGAAACATTCCATGATTTTATGAACCCATATTTCCTGGGCTGAATCATTTTTTTTCCCCTCAAAGTTGCTCTCATCTTCAAAGCTGGAGGTTGGGGAGAGTTGCAGGGGGTGGGGTGGTGGATGCGATGGTGGTGATGTTGTGGCTCAGTGGTTAGCACTGCTGCCTCATAGCTCCAGAGTTTGATTCCAGCATTGGATGACTGTCTGTGTGGAGTTTGCACATTCTCCCTGTGTCTACATGGGTTTCTGCTGGGTGCTCCGGTTTCCTCTCACAGTCCGAAGGTGTGCAGGTCAGATGGATTGGCCACGGGAAACGCGGGGTTATGGGGATAGGGCAGAATGCTCTTCAAAGGGTCTGTACAGACTCAATGGGCTGAATGGCCTCTTTCCACACTGCAGGGGTTCTATGGAGGCTGAAGTGGGGAGTCAGCAGCAGGGGAAAATGTGGAAAAGGTTCAAACATGAAAAAAGTAGAAAATAAAAATAGAATAAGAGGAACGTAAAGGATTAAAAAAGCAGGAGGGCATAGAGGATGCATTTTATCATACATCAGGTCTTGCTTGCTTAGTCCCACAGTGGTGTTCATGCAGTTGTATAATTGTAATGTTTCTGACCCAGCACAAAAGCTGAAGTCTGACAAAATCAGAGACCAGAAAGTCCAGGAGCTTCAGAGTAGCACGAAGGGGAAAGAAAAGCCAAAAACCAAAGAAAGAGACATTAGGAGGAGTGATCAAAAATATTGTCAGGGATGTGGGTTTGAAGGATGTGCAATAGTGAGGGGAACAAATCCCACCTGCGGTGAACAATGCACCTGAAGGATCAACAGCTACTGAAAGGAAGAGAAGTCAGAATCAAAGGAATGGGGAAGGGGCTGGAGGAGGTCAAGACAATGTAAGGAATTCATCATGAGGATATGAGTTTTAAATGCGAGGTTCTGAGCACCAGGAGAACTGTGAATCATTGAGGAGAGGCATGATGAGATCCATGCAATTAGTCTGTGGAGAATGGAGTTTGGGAGAAAGGCCAGGAGTGTGCTGAAGTCATAGTCCAGAGGGCTGCTGTCCCGTGAGGGAGAGAGACAAACTGGTGGCGGTTTAATTTGAGGATCAGGCAAGGCGAGGAATGAGCGTGGGGGTCTGTGCGTTCAGAAGGCAGCATCATCATGAGCCAGAGGGGGAAACTGAATCTGTGCTGCTGGCATCGCTCTGCATCTCAAACCAGAGATCCAGCCAACTGAGCTAACCAGCCCTTTTCAGGGTAAATTGAGTCCTGTATGAGCTTTTAAGCAGTTGATGGACAGAGGTACAAGACCCCTTCACAGTGGAAGAGATAAGGTGTCAGAAACTGCGCAGGACTGAATTGGATGCTGAGGTCACAAAAGGTTAAGCTCAAAGTGGTCATGGAGTGTGGAACAAGCCACTGGTAAAGCATTAGTGAGGTCATTTTTTCCCAAGTTTAATTGAACTAAATTATAGCTCACCCAGGGCTGGGCATTAAACAAGTAATCAGGAAACACAGAAGAGCCTGATAAGGATTAAAGGTTAAAAATATCCTCAAAAGGATTTCAGCTGTTCTCCAAGTTATTATCAACCTCAGCGGATATATATGTACTCCTTACCCAGTGTGTCCCAGGTAGGTGGCATGATGGATCGGCCCACGACCTCGAATATCTTTTTGATTTACATCAGCCCCATTTTGAAGTAGGAATTCACAAGCAACAAGTGAACCCTGTCAAAAAACACACAAAGCAAAGAAAAAGATAAGCCTGATGAAGTATCACCAATCCAAGCCCAGGAACAATTCTGATGAATGTGCCCATCTGGTACAGTCTGAGTGGAATGCTCAAAGGTTGCCTGTCTACTTCCCCTCTTTAGCAATAACGTACATTCTGTGACAGCACCTCCTGACCCTACACCCTCCTCCAAGGAGAAGGACAAAAACATGTGAAGGAAGATCGCTGGGACCTACCCCAATGACTGCTTGAATGAGCGGAGTTTTATTCTCATCCTCGTCATTGACCCAGTTGACGTCAGCAGCATGAGCCAAGGCCTCAGCCATGACAGCCAGATTGCGAGCTTGTGCTGCCTTGTACACAAGGATGCCAGGGTGTAGCTCTCGGAGATCTTCAGAGTCGGAAGCTTCTGCCTCAATCTCTGGCTCACCGCTCGACTCCTCAGAGACCTCACTCACTGTTAATAGAAAAGCAACAGTGAACCATTTCTCCTCAGCCCAGCCTTTCCATTTAATCCTCTCGAATGGGCGATCAGACCCAAGGGACAGGGGCAGAAATCACAGGCTCCAGTGTTGCTCTGGGCCCCCATTCCCATTCCCAGCCCTCGACTCAAGCACAGCAAACCTCTAGATGCCTGGCCACTGTCATAGGTTCCTGATGTATCCACATCAGTACGCACACTATCAGCAGGGTACAGGTTAACATTAATCTGGGGTGGGCGCTCAATGCAATGTATTAGACTGACATGTCACTAGAGAACACAGCCCAGACACATAGAGCTGTGCAATCTGATACAATCTTCCAGCCTTGCATTTTTTGCTGTAAACCTTGTCTGAAAGTGGAACACAGTAACAACCTATCTTCGTGTATCCGGTCTTCGGCCACTTCAGAGAATCATTACAAAATCTTTAAGTGGTAATGGGTGGTTACAGGGAACGTGAAAGCAGATGTTACTGCTGGTATTCTACCAGGGATTGACAGATAAGAATAAGAATTTCTGTAGAACTCTACTGATCGTTCCAAAATAAAAGGAACAATGATTCCCTTTTAAAAAAATTACAAGTTGTTTGCTCCTTTCTGGAAGGTGCATACCCATGTGAGGTATTATCCCATAGGCACTGGCAGTTCCCTTAGACACTGTCCCTAGTGGCCAATTGTCTTTATGTGAGCACAAACCATTTAGGTTATTTGGCTTTGGGATGCATCACAATCTACTTTATCCTGTCAAGTCCATTAAAGTACATTTTTCCAGAAGGCCTACAGTCAGGAATGAGACTAAACCCGATGTAAATAATCAGGTTTTAAGTCTGAAAAGCCACTTTGAGAGTCAGATTTATGAGAAAGTTGGTAGGCTCTGATATTGCTGGCCGGAGTTGTAGCACGTTGAGAGATTTGATTACGTGGAGATTGAACATCAATCCTCACGCAGCACTCCTGAGCTGAGCCTTGGTGGGAGGAATTTGGAAACAGGACTAACCTTCTTCAGTGACACTGTCCACCACTGTGCCGAAGACCAGGATATCGGTGCTGCCATCGGTGCTGCCACCCAAGCCACTGTCACTGCTTAAACCTGCGGGACCAGCAGACAGACAGCAAGAGAAACTTCAGTATCTTTAGACTGGTCAAGGAAAGGCAAGGTAACAAGGATCTGTATGGGACTGCCGCTTAACAAAGATGGCAGGCCATGCAGCATCAGAAGAGCAGGAAAGTTGGCGTTTCGGGTCGGGACCCTTCTTTTCTGAAGAAGGGTCCTGACCCGAAACGTCAACTTTCCTGTTCCTCTGATGCTGCCTGGCCTGCTGTGTTCCTGCAGCTCCTCGCTGTGTTATCCCTGACTCCAACAGCGGCAGCTCTTGCTATCCCTTACAGAAGATGTCTTCTTTCTCTCAGAGGATCATGGGATTTTGGAACTCTTCTCCCTCACAAGGTAATGGAAGCAGGGCCATTTTTAAGATGCAGGTAGTTAGACTGTTACTGGGTAAGGAAATTAAAGGTGATTGGGAATAGGTGGGAATGTGGAATTCAAAGCACTAATTGATCAGTCACAAACTTATTGAATCTCAGAGAAGGCTCAGGGTGCTGATTGATCTTCTGGTATGTTTGAAATCATAATAATGGGGCACAGCTATTTAATTGTGTCCTGTATTCATTCATTGCCGTGCACTTCGTTAGTACTCTAAACGTTTACAGCGCTGTGTACACAATTCACAAGAGTATACTTACTACGGGGCCCAGATGTAGTGTCAAAGTACGAAAACAGCGAGTCAAGTTCATCAGGACAAAACAGGGAGTCTCTTCGAAATTTTCTCTCCAGTGCAGCTGCTGCATTTGCCACAATGTAACCAACCCGGGAAGAAAGGAAGTTATGAGTCATTCATGATTGCATACAGACAGAGCAATAAAGCTAAGGCTACGAAACTCTCTTCTTTCCTCTGTGCTGAAAGGGGGACAGACTCACATGTGGGACTGCTCCAGGGGAGTATTTACCCTTGAATAACTCACACATGACTGGTCTTCAATCCTGTGTCTGGAACAGTGGGTTATTTATTCATGGGGCCATAATTGGAATGTCCTGACCCGGTCCCTAAATATGGCTTTCATCCTCAAGTGGTCACAAAATGGTAACAAAGGTTGGGAAGCTTGCCTGATACTTAATTTTGTTTTTCTCTTGCTGCAGATACCAGTCCCCAGTCACATTAGTCAGGTCACTGAGGGCTAAATTTTACACTGGACGATGCATTTAGCTATCCTTTAAATCTACTATAATTTAGAACAATCCATTTTACAGTAAGACTTATTGCAGTACTGTGAGGTTTGTATAAAAGGTACAATGTCGTTCCTTGGTCTAGAATTCTTCTTTAGTATTGTACTCATGAAGGTTTTGAAGGGACTGGATAAAAGAGATTGCTGTTCAGAATAATTCGCTCATCTGCTGATCTGGTGAAGTGGTCAGGGAAGAGGTCTGTATGCTGCATAAGTGATGGCGCAAACTGATCGGGCCAAATGGCCTGTTTTCGTGCCACAGATTCCGTGAAGTGCCTTTGCCTGTAATAGCTAGAACCCACAATGTTGACACTAACATGTAGAACCATTACTTGAACAAGGTGCGGCAGTCAGCTGAGGAGGGAAGAACATCCATTTTTTTCCCCCCAAGATATACACTGTAGCCAGAAAGAATGAAATGCCTTGGCTAATTCCGCCTTCACCTGCTGCGAATGTTGCTGGCGATACACTGCCAGTGTCCTGCCGATACCTCCTGCGTGCTGTCGGAGCTTTGGTGGAACTGTTGTGCCGTCGGCATTTCTTGACACTCCATCGCCGTGGTTTCCGTTCAGTATCTGTGAGTGCGTCGGCATTAGGCAGTTTTTTAAGGAATTTCTTTTCTACATATTTGGCTTTGATCCAGGCTTCCTTCTGCAGCCTACAACACGTTCAAACAAAGGTTTCAGAAACAAAATGAGCCAGTCCATCCACTAGCCATTCCCGGATGGAGAGTACGAGCTTAAAATGTCAGAAATCTGAGAGTATTAAACATTGCTCCGAGAACTTCCTGCAGCTCTATGGTTGCACACATTTTCTATTGGGTTGTTCCGAGCTGGAACATCCCCGGATAAATTAATGATATGCAACCAATTTGCTGATCATAACAAGGGCATCAGTGGAAGTGCGGCACTCCCCTTTGGTACCTCTGGGCTATGGACAAAAGAAAAAAAATCAGCCAGTGTTCTTTCAATAAGGTAAAGGCATTGAGATACAACAGTATGTAATGATCTTTGCCCAGGTTCGAATATACTCTGCCCTGGTTTATGTTTATCTGGCTACTTGGCTAATCAATTAGTCAAAAATCCAACTATGGAGGCAAATTCAATCAGGGCTTCCGAAAGGGAGTTAGATAATTGTCTGCAGGGAACAAATTTGCAGGGCTACAGGGAAAAGGAAGGGGAGCTGGACTAATGAAGTTGCTCTTGCAGACAGCCAACTCAGACATGATAGCATCCTCGTGTTCTGTAACCAATGTATGATTCTGTAGAACATGACCACAGCTAACAACTTTAGGGGCAAATGGGCAAGAAAGACCCCCATCAAGGATATTTCCATTCACTGTAGGCTACTGGCCTCTCCGTCGCTCCTGCCCAGCCTTGCTTCATTACAGAAGGCAGCCTAAGGCAGAATATGATGGATAACACCAGATTTAGCACCTCTCCTCTGGTCTGTGGTGGCTCATTGCCAGCAGATCCCCATTGTGGCAGACAGATACAAATCAGACAACCTAGAGCCAGCTGGCAAGAAAGCCAACACCGTAATGACCTCCAATCCATTGGGAACATAGAGTAAAATTCTTGATGAAGTATGGTACACTGTTGACTTGGAGAATTATTTCAAATATGACCTTGTACTTGTAGGCTGTGGTTTCTTCAGTCCATATTCCTCACATCTTCCTTCATAAATATGATTAATGGTGTTGTTTCCCAGCTCGCACATCAACTGAAAGCAGATTTTAGATTTAAGCTGTAGAAAATCATTCACAATACAAATAAGGTTGAATCAAATGTGAATCTCATCAAGTGCCAACATTCAAAGTTACCTTAAGTAACTCTGGCTCCCAGGAGTCCAATGTGAGAGAACGAACCTTGGAACACTGGACACCAAGGCTCCTTTTTAAAAAAAATCCAAAAGGAACAACATTAAAAGCTGATACTTGCAAAGGCAAAACACAGCCCTGTGCTTTACAAATTCATATTTTGGCACTGAATATACAGTGGGAAATCAGAAGGGAGGTCAGAGGTTCTGCATTTTCTGTCCATAATGAACGAAAAATCCTATGGATCTGCTGAACTCTCAGCCTGAAATCCTCCCATTGTTTTAGTGCACATGAATTGTGCACTTAGTCTGTGAGGCAATAGAATCACAGATTCAGAGTAATACAGCATGGATACAGTCCACGCCAACCATGTTCCCAAACTAAATTAGTCCACCTGCTTGTGCTTGACCCATATCCCTCCAAACATTTTCTTTTCATGAACTTTTCTGTATGTCTTCTAAACGTTGTAACTGTACTGCATCCATCGCTTTCTCTGGCAGTTCATTCCACGCCTGAACCACTCTGTGTAACAAAAAATTGCCCCTCATGTCCTTTCTAAATCTTTCTCCTCTTACCCTAAAAATAAGCCTTCTAGTTTTGAATTCCTTCACTCTACAGAAAACGCCCTTGTCATTCACCTTATCTATGCCCGTCATGATTTTACAAATCTCAGTAAAGTCACCCCTCAACCTCCCATGCTCCATGAAAAAAATCTTGATCTTTCCGGTCTATTTTTGTATTTAAAACCCTCCATTCCCAGCAACAGCCTGGCAAATCTTTTCTGAACCCTCTCCAGTTTGATAATACCCTTCCTATACCAGGGCGACCAGAACTGGACACAGTCCTTTAAAACCTCAACATGATGTCCCAACCCCTAAACTCTACGATCTGAGCAATGAAGGCAAGCATGCTAATCACCTTAACCACCCTGTCTACCTATGATGCAAATTTCCGCTGGTTCTTTATATTCTGACAGTGTAGAGCTAGGCACTGATCAAAGGGATGAAAAATGCAACCCCTCACCCTCTCAATTAGAAGGCCAATTTTGGAAGTGAACCAGTTGGATAACAGGGAGTGAGAGGGTGTGAGTCTTCGTTTTGCTGATAGTCAAGAAATTACAATTATAGAAGCATCCAGTGCAGAAGACCATTCAGCTCATTGTGTCCATTCTGGATTTTTGCTTGTGCTATCCTGACACTTTCATTCTCTCGCCCTTTCCTCAAAGCCCGGCAAAACGTCCCAAAATCGGTTCTCTCTCCTTTCTCTAAGCCTTGTAATCATCGACATTAGGAATGTAGCATTGAGAAATTTAACATTTTCCCATTTTTGGAATGCAATTGTCACACTCTCTATTGCACCACTGTGATATGTTAACACGTCCCACCCTAGCCTTCTTGTGGACTCTCTAATAAAGACACCAGTTTCAGACTGTTGAGGGCCATTTTAATTTGTGTCAGGGATAAAATGGGTGAGGGCAAAGCGGCCAGGTATTAAAAAGTACTCACTTGCAGCTAAACTTTAGCCTGGTTTTGTATCATTAAGGACTGGGTAATGAGGAAGTGAAAAGCTCACTGCTCTACAGCAATTAGTTTTAAGCAGCCATACACAACATTGTGTCTGGGGAAGATGTAAATCAGTTTATTAATAACGCTGGACTACTGCTGCCCTAGTAGCTTGAAGGGAGCAGCTGGCTACTTAAATTAAGTCCGATATTAAAATCATAATTAAGTGAAAAAAATATGGATTCCAAAAATAGGAATTACTTTTTACTTAAGACTATTTAATCAAAAAGTGATCAAGGGGTTGTGTTCCAACATATTGTTTGTTTAATCTTTTAACCGATTCCAAGGTGATCAGTCACTCTAGGGAAATTAAAACAGCGATTTACATCAGTGTGCCATCAGCAGCTGGGGTATACAGTGCGAAGTATGCTGGAAGCACTGCTCCAGTGTCACAGGCTGTTGGCAGGTCTATGAAAGTTCTCAGCCTACTAAAATTCTGGTAGGAATACACAACTCATGAACTGATGCTTTGAAAATACGGCATTATATTCAAAACTCAAACAGCTTATTGGAAGTTAACAACAAACCACAATTAAAAATATATGAAATAAAAGATGAGCATGCCATTTTGTTCTTGCCACTTTTCTTGAGCGTTTCAATTTTTTTATATTTTCCACACTATCACATCTACCTTTACACTAATGTTCCTGTTAAGAAGGTACCTTAATGCCTGCTAATTATCAATTTATTTTACTCCTTCCATTATTTCTGAGTTCAACACTCTTTAAAACATAAAGTTCATGAGCTTAAGAGCAATTTGAAAGGTGACTTCCGACTAATTGAAAGGACAGACCTGGCAAAGATTAACCTTGGTCCATAAGACATTGGAGTAGAAATAGGCCATTCACCCCATTGAGTCTGCTCCCCATTCAATGAGATCATTGGCTGATCTGACAATCCTTAACTCCACTTCCTTGCCTTTTCTCTAATAACCCTTGACTCCCTTACTGATAAATATCTGGGGGAGTGAGAAATCTGGGAATTTACCTGTGAATTCCAGAGCACTCGATGCACAGTGTGATCCCAAGGTTGATGCTGGCCCATCGAGGGTCAGCTTGTCCGCAGTCACAGCACTGGTCATTGCCAGCAATGCCCTGCACTCGCTGCAGGATGCTTTCACCCTTCACACTGCGATCCCGGGAGTCACTAGCCGAGTCAATGCTGCTTGTGGATGGAGATGCAGTTCTGTCCAGCCTCTGCCGGTAAGAAACGAGATTCGATTTAACATGGGGCAGGGGGTGGGGTGGGGAGAAGGGGGGTTGTGCGGTGTGCCTCAACTGCATTCCCACATGGAGCTGCAATGGCAGCTAACTCTCCTCATATTGATCAACTGACAAACAAGGGGCACCGCTCTTCAAACAACCACAACACCTTGAGATGTAAAATCGTGATTACGTTAAATACTTGCAAGGTGTTAATCAAAGAATCTGACAAGCAACGCCATGAGGAGTGCATAATTTAGGCTGACATTTCAGTGCAACACTCAGCTGTCAGTGCAGTCTTTTGGCCAACATATTAAATAGAGATCTTGCAAGCAGACACCAAAATGACCCCACTCTTTCCAATTCCTGTTTTCCAACAGCTCATTTTCTGGACAATTCCATTGAGAGTGGGACTGTGGAAACAGCTGACACTGCAGGTTGGAGCTCTGATCAGTGAGTCAGAGGTTTACAGTTAGCAACTCCATTCTGATCTGAGATGCACGTGTCTGACTGACAAGACCTGTACCTGGAATACTGTCACTGGGGTGACAAGCAGATTGAGGATACTGGAGTAAATTATCGGCACTTTGACAGCAAGTCAGAGGTCATGTTGGTTTAACAGAAACACGGACCAGTGTGCAATGCAAAGCACAATGTCGCAAATCTATATAACAACAGAAAATGGTTATCTCGCTAGACATTGCCATAGCCTTGAGGAATGGTCTCTGCTGCAGAGGTTGCGTTGACGGTGGCCTGTTGCAAATGTTCTACCTGTCCCTGTGGAACAAGCACACATTGGGGTCAAACTGGGGCCGATCGCTGTTACACGGAGAAAGCTATCTTGACATTAGTAACTGCTTGTAAATCTCTGCCTTCTCTCATGGGTGGAGGGGGTGGAATTACCAAGAGCAACAGGAAAAATCTGCGCCCATGCTTAGAATTCAGATGAATGAGTTGCAACGTTTGTTTTTGCTCCTTTACCAATATGAAATTTAAATTGTTTGCTTGCTGGTATAACTTACAGTTGGCACATTACATCCTTGAATTCAATGTAATGTTTGTATGTTGACAACATACATGTCAAATATGATTGAAGAATAACCATCTATTGGACAGGCTAGACTGGGCCTGGGTTTAACATCCTGACGGCACAGTACTGCACTGCAGTGTTAGTCCAGATTTTGTCCTTCGGTCTCTGGAGTAGAATCTGAGTCCATTAGTCAGAGTTGGAATAATCAGAATGGAGCTGCAGCTGATACCAGGTTGGTTTGTGACATTCTGATGTCTTAATCAGGGAAACAATTGGATGGCAAAGAAACAAAAAATGGTTTCCGTCACAGCTGACGTGACCCTTAGTGTGGAACAGCTCATCTGAAGGGTTACACTGGACTTACATTGATGTAGTTATTATCTGGGCTTTCTCGGTATGCAGTGGCGATGCTGGCCTGCACTGCCTGAATCCAGGCTAGGCGCAACTTTTCCGAGTCTGCCTGCAGCATACAGCTCCTGTAGAAAACAACGTACGTGATCAGAGAAAGATCTTAAAGACTGGATAATATTTACTCTCTACGAGAGGCCATAATGTTTTTAAGTTCTTTTGTTGCCTCCAATAGAACATTCAAAATGATTCCCACACACATGATAAGAACCTTGTGATCACTTCTTTTGCTGGAAGGGAAAGGAGCAAACTTTCCCAATTTTTAAAACTTGATTTGAGAAAATAAAATCCATGAATTTAAAGCGACTGTCAAGATGATCCTTTCCAGAGTTTGATTAAAAATGTAATCTTTGTCTTCAAATGACAATCTAATTCACACTGGTTGAGATATGTGATAAAGGGGATAGACATGTCCAACTTAGATTAAGGGTTGACATCTGTACAATTCAGGAAACCGAAAACAAGGAAGCAGCACACGTCTGTAGTCCTTGGCCAAAATAGCACCCACTGTCAGTACATTAGTACCCAGGGTCTGCAGGTAGGATTTTGATGTATGTCAATGCCCTGAACTTGGGTATACAGGACACAATTTCAAAGTTTACAAATGATAGAAAACTTGGAAACACAGTGGACTGTGAGGAGGATGGTAGCAAGATAATATTGGTAAAATGGGCAAATGTGGCAGATGAAATTTACACAGAGAAATGTAAAAAGCAATGCATATTGGTAGGAAGAACAAGAGATGGAAAATTAATCAAAGATACAATTTTAAAGCAGGAACAGAAAGACCTTAAGTCTACGTATAAAAATCTCTGTATCATGTCAGAACAGAAGGCATTGAGTATCTCCCTGTCAAAGATGCTTTGACCTGACCCTCACTATTTGGGTTCACCAATGAGGGAAGTTGTGACTGTGTAAGATTCTGCACAGCAATTGCCATTTCTGCTGTTCACTCACTTGTTCGGAGAGACAACCTCGAAACAAAAGCGCCTCTCGATGTCCTCACAGGGTTTGACGGAACAAAGCCTCAAATCGTCGACCACCACAGTTAATGCATCCTGCATGTTAGGACAGAGCCATCATTAGAAGTGGCCAACAGATCATGGATTTTGCAGAGAAAGAATGTAATTTCATTCAATTGCTAACTTAATTAGCATCAATAATGATGCACCACCAAAAGTATTAACTAAAGGCTGTCCAGTGTGAGATTCAAAAATAGGATGAGAAGATTCCTTGAATGTAATCTCCAGTCTATGCTGGTAGCTTCTCTAGGGTGAAGGAACAGCAAGTGTACATGAACTAACCACTGTAAACTTGGTGGTATAATTGCTCAGGATCATTTTTCACCGACTGTTATTGACATACTGACCAGGACAGGATTGTGACATTCTGATGTTGGTGCAATTTTTGCTCTTCTGCTAATTGCTACATTTAGAGATGTATTGGACAATGAATTGTTTGTGTATATAATTCCTAAATCAACTGAAACACTCAAAGGCCCTTCAAGGAATGTAATCAGACAAATAGGAACTCCAGTGTAAGGTGACCTGATTAGCAAGATTGTAGGTGTCTAGGTAAAATCATTGGCTCCTAGCAACCCTGAGCAAGATGGGCAGACTTTAGCATCTGTCACTCATCTGCCTTGTTAAATGTTGCTAAGGGATGAAAGATGACCCTTGGGAAGGGAGGTGCATCTCTGCATATTGTATCAACAATGCCTCTGCATCAGAGTGGTTGGAGGGGAACTGACAACAGCAGATTGTCATTTTGAGCAGTGCACTAGTTTATTCTGTTGGGGGGGTGTACTGGGGGGTGTTGGGGGAAGGAGGAGGAGGGGGTGTGGCACATCCTCTGGACATAACCAGCAGTATGCAAAGTGGACACTAGCACAGTTATAACATTGTTGTAACTATAACTACTGGCCATTTCCATTGCCAGTAACCCCTAACATCAATAAAACAACTTACACAAGCAAAGCCCCCTTTTTTACAAAATAAAATGGCTAAGACTCTTCAGAAATGAAACTCAGCTAACGTTCAATAGTATTGCACTATCAACATCTTGGGGTCACCAATGACTAGAAGCTAAAATACATTATAAATACTGTGGTTACAAGAGATGGTCAGGAACTGGAAATTTGTGGTGTGTAATACATCCACTGACTCCTCAAAGCCTTTAAACCATCTCCAAGATACAGACTGGGAGTGTGATGGAATATTCTCCACTTGCCCAGATATGTGCAGCTCCCACAACACTCAAGAAGGTCATCACCATCCAGGACAAAGTAGCCTCCTGGATTGGCACCAATCAATCATTAAACATTCACACCCACCACCAATGTCTCTGTCTCAATAAACAACCATCAGACTGTCAACTTCATACCTTCATCTTCTTCTGGTACACCAATTGACTGTTTTGTATTGAAAACCACCTCCTAAAAGTAAATTTAAGAATTAAAAAAAATCATATTTCATAATTAAACAAACGCATGGAAACTTAAAAAAAATTTCTGATGTATTATAGTTCCCAGGTTACTTTGTAAAACCAGCAATAGGCAATTCCACTTAAATTAATTTCAGAAATAGGTCAGGGTGGGAGTTATAGAATTTCTGATACTATTAGTTAATGGCTGCCTTCTATCTGTAATAACTATATGTCAAGAACAAGAAAAAAATGAGCCATCAATTTTCTAAGCCAGCCAGTTACTCATGTCAACAGGATTAATAGGCTGCTGTCGTAGTGGACAGTAGAACAAAGCAACTGTGGGAGCAGACCCCAGTGATAAATGTCATAGGACTTAATTTGACAGCTAAAAGGTAAAAAGGACAAGGCTGAAAAATTTTCCCAGCTTTAATCACAAAGTTAACTAATGCCCATCTTTTACAGAAATATAAAGAGGAAAAGACTCCCAATGTAAAGCTGCACTTCCTGAGACTGCAGACTGGAAACTCAAGCGCGGAAGCCAGATGAATGACTGTAATTGCTGGAAAAGTTAGAAAATTGGCATTTCTCTCACTGGACTAATTTATTGACCTTGATCTAGTTGCCTGTCCCCACTGGAAACTCTGCCCTACAATATATACATTATAATGTGAATTAGTATCTCTTAACATATAGGGTAGTGAAGTATATTCGCTATTGTCCCAGCTTTGAGAATCCAATCTCTCCAGCATACGACAGGGAAGCTCATAAATTCCAATGTGACCAGGTGAAAGATGTTACAAGTGAAATTAAGAAAACACAAGGAACTGGGAGGGCTTAATGTGGTCATGAGACACTCTTTGAACAGTTTCTAAAGGTGCAAATAGCTTGAGAGTTTGCCATGCAGCAGAGTCCAGGATTCATATACAGTGAACACAGTGATGCACTGCCACAGTGCAACATTGTGGGAATTGAGTGAGTACTTGCACCAAAAGTATGCAGTCAGACAAGCAGCTGTGATCAGCTGGGAATTTGGCACAGTGTTTAAATATCATCAGGAATATTGACCAGCAATTTCTCCTTGGTCCATCCAATGAAAACACTAATTAAAATGGGAATTTCAAGACACAGTGGGAATCTGTCTCTGTTTTTGTAATCACTAAGTTTCTTTAAATTCTCTTAAAAATTGGCATCCATATTTTGTTAATAGTTCTGCTGGATTGTGGATGGTTACCAGAATTTGAGCACCCGTTAATGTTGAAAACCGATCAGATCAACATCAAATAGGTTACAAAGTGTGAAGAGGGTGGTTAACCTAATATTGTCTGTTGCGTTCCGTCAGCACAAACCATTCACTGGGTTGGGAAACATCCAAATTCTGACAAGTGACACTGCTGTTCACGGTAGAAAGAACAATAAACTGGATTAGCGGAAAGGTATTCGTTAAGTGTATGGCAGTAAACGATGTTTCATGCTACACCCTGAGTTTTATACAGAAAAAAGACAACGGACTAGCATGAAAATTTATCAAATCCAATTTTGTTGCAGAAACCAGAGATAGACAACACACCTGAGGTGCATACTGGTTTCAGGGTGCATTTGTACCATTATTTCAGCCTGCACCAATGCTAAACTCAAACTAACTACCTTTGGAATCAGTGTATATCAAGCACAGAACTCAAAAGGCTTTTGGCTGATCATTATTGCAACCTCGGCATTAACTGCATCCAGTTTAGAACCACTAGTGAAAGGACACACCACCTACCGGTTCCAAGTCTTAAAAGCATTACTTGCTCTCTTGAACAAATAACCTTCCATCACCACTCCATTAGGAGCATCAATATTGAATTCAACCTTGGAATCATCATATGAGAAGTCCTGTGGATAGAAAAAAATATATTTGTGACAAATACAGATACTTTGAAATTCAACCATACAACATTTTGAATCTCAAAGGTTTATGACTTTGCTGTCCTCTGCTAACATCCAATGTCTTGATTCATCTAAATACTGGAAAGGTGTAGAGCCACAAAGCACTGTGATTCACTGTAGCTTTGTTCATTATATGACTCATCAGGGATGAGCTCAGTTTCCATATGTACATTGATAAATATAGCTCTACTTCTTCACAATAATTGCCATGATGATTTTAGATTGCAAATCTGCTTCTTTAACAGAGAAAATAAGATCTTATCTATCTCACAAAAAATGTAACTCGCCAGCAATTTAATTGCTCTTATCAGCTCTATGCTACAAGCCTGAGCATCTATAATGTTGCTGTCCAGGCAGAGCTTTACATCACATCTCATCCATAATTAAGACTGTGGTCTTTCAGCTCTGCAACATGACCTACCTCAAATCCTCCTCAGTCCCGACACTTGAAACTTTTATTTGCTTTTAATTTTTCAGGACAACTTCTTTACCAATCTCAGCAGCTTTCCTAGCTTCATTCTGCACCGTTCCAACTCATGCAAAACTCCAATGCCTCACATTTCATCTTGTACACATTCTGAACCTGTAGTAAGTCCATCTTTTGAAATTCATTGGGCTCCCACCCTACATCACATTGAATTAAACTGTCATGTTCTAGTTTGCATCACTCCATTATCTCTCTATCTTATCTCTGCAGCCTCTTCCAGCCTACAGCCTGCAGTGCTGAATCTGACCTCCTGTACATTCTTATCCTCCTATTTTGCCAAAGTCTTAATTAGGACTTGCCCTACTCAGATTGCTTTAGTGGTCGCACCTTTGTCATTACATCAAAAGGTGGTAGATCCAAATCCTATTCCAAGATCTAAATGCATAATCAACGTTGACACTTCAGTACATTTGTGAAGGAGTGGTGTATTACTGGAAATGCTGTCTCTTGGACAAGGCATTAAAATAAAGATCCATCTGCTCAGATTGTCAGGAAAGCTCCAGTGACATTTTTGTAGAACAGTAGGGCTCTCTTAACACTAAACAGCCCAGAAATGTAGCTCATACTAACCAGTGGGTGTCCTGAGGCCACAAGATGGAGCTATTATTCAGGAATCTACATCATGAAATTGTGGATTGCATTTTAACAGTGGTCAGATGGGGCCCAGGAGGTAAATAGATTACATAGTGTGGCGTTGACCCTCAAAAACCAGTATGCTCCCACATTCAATCCCCACTATTTACCACCTCAACTGAGGAAGATGTTCAGACACTACAGACTCAGGGCTAGGAAAGAGAAGAAAAATAAAACAGCAGGGGATTCCTAACAGCTATAACAACACGGCCCATGCATGAATATTGGCCAAGGACAGGAATAGGGGTGGATGTGAGACTACCTGGGATTGGGTGACCTGTGAAAATTCACTGAGGTCTCACAATAGTGGAGTCCGTGAAAAAGCACCCAGCATGACACACTAAGCACGAAGAGACATCTGAGACAAACAGGAAACCCACATCATTGTTAGCGTAGACAACAGAAATTCGCAAGCTAATGTTCTAGAATTAGTAAAGGAAGCTGTAACGTACAGCATACTGTGAATAGATACAAAACCCGCCAAACCTGCTGGGAGTTGTCTGTAATTACCGAAAAGATTTTAAAATATGTTAATAAATCCGTGTCTGGTCGTGGGTATTTAACTAGAGCGAAGGGAAGTCTAACATACAATGAAAAGGGAAATATCCTCTATCCATGGTGCTGAAGTCTCAAGGAACATTACTCACTTTGCAGAACAAGGTCTGACCGGACCCGTCTGATTGGATATGTCCACAGCCCACTCCAAGCACAACTAATGTGAGTTAATCGAATTACGCATGACCTACAGGAGGGCAAGCTTAATCAATCAGGAGGCAAACACTGTACCCCTTACCTTTTCATGTTTTATAAAGGTCAGATTCTTTCAGCTCATGAATTCTGATAGAGGGGTACAGATTTTTCCATTTTTGAATTTTTACTTCTTGCCCTGTGGTACTAAGAGTATCTGATTTCACCTCCTCTCTTCCTCCCAGCTCTAACAACTAAAAAGGCAACGGCACCCATCCATCCACCAACTCATTTTAGTTTAGGCATCAAAGAAGATCATTCAGGTCATTCTCACGGTCTATTTTCAAATGGCTTCGGCAACCTACGCGTGGTCTCACATATTAAATTCACATCACTGGCAAAGTTTAGAAGACGGAGGTGGGAGAGAAACCCTTGTACTTTGAGATATATATATATATATATATATATATATATATATATCAATCAGTTTCAACTTTACTGCTCAGGACAGTAGCAATGCTCCAAGTACAATGGGGACAGAATGAGAAATAGTGCTGGAGATAGTTTCAAAGAGGAGCTTTCAGCATTGGCCCAGCTAGTTCATTCAGGTAAAGTCTGAGTTTCCATGGGATTTTTCGAGCTGCAAGTCTGATTTCACCAAAAGGGACTAACTTCGTCCTCTGTGACTCGATAAAGACCCACAATAACTGTCTCTGTGGGTCGACGCTTAACAATACATTCTCGGAACCCCCCCTCCCCCCTCCCGACCCCAGGTCCAGATTGGATTCGGAAAGATTGATGCTGTGTAGTTTTCACTTCTGCTGGGTGAGTCGGACCCGGGCTAGATATCGATCGTTCACAAAACCGAGGCATGAAATGTTAATTGTGGCTGTAATTTGCGAGCCTGGAATCTGCTTGCTAATAAAGTAATGCTCACACAAAACAGATGCTGTGTCTTCAAGTAGCGAGGGGGGAGAGTGGAAGAAAGCAGGGAATTCACTGATGCAAGATATTGATTCTGCAGCACTCCCGGACATATTCAATATTCGATTGAAAATCACACCGAAGTTCTCAAAGTTGCCAATTTACACTGAAATATTGACTAAAGATAAAGATGATCTCCGCATATATTACATAACAGAGTTTCCCTCTTGCTCACTCAGACTATGCAATTTACGATAAATTCACCCTCTACATTTAAGTAACGTTAATTCTCCGTCCTCCGCAATTAAATTTTAACGAGCCTCATTTCAACTCTGCTCAACATTTTGAGTTAAAATCTCGCCCCATGTAACTTTGCCAACTCACCAGCGTGTAATCAAGTCTGCCAAAGATCTTCATTTTTTAAAAAAAATTACTTCCAAAGGGGTCGCGTTAAAACACGCCGCTTTTTTCTTTTAAAAAATTACGATGGAAACCAAACACCGGGAGCTGCACAAAGTTGTTATAACAATCAGAAATGCATCTCCGAAGATCTTCAGGCAGTGAAACGTCGGTTTCGGCGGGTCAGATTTCACGTTACAATATTAAACCGGTTGGGCGGTTATTAAAGCCACTCCAAAGTCTTTGGAGGGTCGCTGCTCGCCCTGTCTGTCCCTTTCTGAATGCCTACGCTGCACTGAAGTGTGCCATCTGCCCGCTGCTCATGCCTTTAGTCCCTCACAATAAGCTGCTGTTAGCATACAGCTGTCACTCTCTTGTCATTGCAACACTGTGATAGCTTGGAGCTCCAGCCGCATCCTGCGCTCTCACACCAGCCGCACCCCCAAAGTTTAACTCTTTCTATCCTTTGCTCACCAGCAGCGACTACAGTCACTTGAATACAACGAGGCCCGAAGGGTTAAAACCAAAATCCAGCTTCACATGCTGGTAGCCACAAGGAGCTCCTCCCCTAGGCAAGCCCGCCCTCCCTCTCTCTCCCCAAGCAACAGACAGGACGGGAAGCAACACACGCTTAGCAGCAGTGGTACTGTTTATGGATCCAGACCTCCATCTGCTTCCTCCTGCTTTGGCATCTTTGCTTATTCAGGCTGACACCAGCCGCCCCCAAATTCTTTGTTGCTAAGGAATAAATCACACTGCTTTTGTTTTTGTTTCAGGAAAAGGGCAAAAAAAGGAGAAAACCCTTAGGAAACAAAATCAGAGCGCAGAAAACAATCTTTTCAAGGACAAAGACTGGAAGTTAAGGAGAAATGTCTGAAACAACAAGTGAACTATCTTCCACGCTGAAAGTCTGGCTAGCCTGTTTTAAATATTGTGTTGCTTTATGGTCACAACATGTTGAAATATACTTCATTCACTGTGCACTTGGTACCAGAAACTGACTTTCATTGAGTGCTTCAGGTCCATCACCACCCTGTGGACATTGGTTCCAGGGAGCGCCAGTACCTTCAATGTGCACAGTAATACTCTGCTTACCCAAAATGATCTGCTTTCTGGTTGTATTGCAAGTTACTCTAACTGAATGGCTGCTGCATGGACCTGCTGCCTGCTGCGTGTGAGGAGCAGTGTTGTTGATGCACACCACCGCTGCCCAGCAACAGTGAGCACATATTTCATCTGCTTTGGTTTCTAAGAAGACCTGATTCTCTCGGACTGGGCAACTTCTCCCAGTGCCCCAATTCTCATATTGGCTGAAGTGGTAAGACTTCTTCCGATAGCACCTCTGTGAAAACAGACATGCACGCTGTGGTCAGAATCACACCATCTCTAGATCGACAGCATTGCCACAAAAGGTAACAATGACACCCATTTAGCCACTTTCCTGTCCTCTGGATGCTCCAAACACGTGACAATCCAATAAGTCTTTTTCAATGGCACTCGCCACTGTTAGCTTGACAGTACAGCAGCCAATTTGCACACAGCATTGTCCCACAGACATGTTTTCACAGAATCTTAGAATCACTACAATGTGGGAGCAGGCCATTTTGTCCATGAAGTCTACACAGACACTCAGAACGGTGTCCCACCCAGATCCGCCCCCTATCCTAGCTCTGTAAACCTGCATTTTCCATGGCTAACCCACCTAGTCTGCATATCCCTGGACATTCCAGGAAATTCAGCATGGCCAGTCCAAATAACCTGCACATCTTTGGGCTGTGGAAGGAAACCAGAGCACCTAGAGGAAACTCACAGAGAATGTGCAAACTCCACACAGAGTGAGGATGAAATCAAACCCAAGTCCCTGATGTTATGAGGCAGCAGTGCCAGCCATTAACGTTTTAGTAGTTTAAAAGAATTGGACTCGACATGGTTGACTATTTCTCTCCCAGTGTAGATACTTTCAAATCTGCTGAGTTTCTCCAGCACTTTCTGGTTCAGGAGTGTTTGTGATGCGTTAAGTATTGGGAAGTACACTGACAAAATGCCCTGGCTCAAGTTCTCACCTGTACCACAGGTTATTTTAAATCTGGCTCAAAAGGTTTGAGGGTCTGGGTTCAACATTTCACTCCCAGGTCACTAGGAAGTTTTGCAGTACTTTAGTGAACAGAGTGGCCTCAGTATTGCAATGACTCACCTCATCATGTAATTTCATAAGTCTTAACGAATTATTTGCATCTATCTCTTGGAAAGGTTAAGCCTGTTGCTCTTACATTTACTCAAGATTTAAACAGTAAAAATTGCCAGAATATAAGTCAATACTTTGCAAATAAACTCCAGACTGAAGGAATGGGACAAAGACTGGAAACCTTACTTTTTGAAAACAGCATTGGCTCAGAGATCAGGGAGACAAACATACTTGATGAAACAGCAGGAGAGATATACAAGGACACAATTGTGTGTTGAAACAATATAGGATGGAGCAGCTCCTATAATGGAGGAGGAGGAAAGTACAAAAGACAACAGATGTCCCAGAAGAATGCAAACAGAGGAAAATTCTGATCAAGGAGTTGGAACTGTGTAAGGTCAATAAATATTAAATCACTACACAACTGAGCAGGTGATGTTCTTTTATTGATGTGTGCAGGCACCATTCACTGACATTTCAGATTAACATAAACAAAAGGTCACACTCAAAGGTTTGGAAAATCAAGCAACAGAAAAAAAAACAAAAGAAATGTCTTGGTGCAAAAATTTAGCCATCTGATGTTATCATACGAACATTTAACAGATTGAGACCAAATTCCTTCGCTCACTGTTTTAAAATAAATGTTTAGTTAAGGTTAAACAAAACCTAAAATAGTGGACAGAGGAGTTAGATCCACTTACACTGAGTGTTAATTGAAGATATTATCTTTGGTTTAATAAATCATGGCACTACCCAAAATACACTTGGTTCATACAGATCAGAAAGGGTCTAGTTCCATCCCTGCTCTTTTCTGAGTAAACTGAATTCCAATTTAGCAGTGATAAAGAATCAAACTGTTGCACTTACATAGTGCCTTTAACATTTGAAAATATCTCAAAACACTTCTCTGATGTGCAACCTGACAGAAATGGGCATCAAACCGAAGGATAAGATGTAAAGAAAGATAACTAAGAGCTTGGTCAAAATGTGACATTAGAAAGAATTGTAAAGGAAGACAGAGAGAGATTGAAAGCTAGATAGTGCTATAATTGATGCCCAAATTCAAAACCGGACAGAAGTGAGAAAGCAGAGTTCAGTAATCCGCTCACAACTCCCATCAATTAATATTGTACATCAGACAAAGTGAGGACTAGGCACCAAAGACCAATAACCTCCTGCATGACAAGTAGTATTTGTGTGACAACTAATGCCCAGAAAACCACATCCCGGCAAACATAGAGCCTTTGCTAAAACACTGCAGAAACAAACTACTTTTTAAAATTTAATTGCTTCTTCATTTCTGCTTCCACAGGTTTAGGATTTAATCAAATTCAAAAAGCTGGTCACCTGACATGAACAATCAAAGCAAACTATAGAATAAATGAGAGATGAAAAATACAGCATCTGCAAATAGATACAATTTACTGAAATCCTTTTAGAATGTCAAACTGTATATTTGATATTTTGGGCAGTCACATTAAAACAATTCCAGCCTGCAGCGACAAGACCCAGTGCTGGCTGATAGTCCGTACCTCCCCATGCACTGCAGTGCATTATATAAATGGCCTATTTTAGTCACTACTTACATAAGTACAGTCAAAAAGAATATGTTACCTTTGGAGCTAAGGTTAGTTGAATTTTTGACATGGGTTTCATTCTTTCTGCCTGTAGTAATTTTAACTATACCTGACATAAAGATGCTACTCACTACTTAATGCCCAGTGCAAACTTTTGTTTTAAAACAGTTGTTACTGATAATGCCCAGAGGTAAGGCTTTGGTCAGACAACTGCACAGCTTTCATACTTATCAAAAATACACAAAGAAGAGTATCATAATCACAGAACGCCTACAGTGTGGAAACAGGCCATTTGGCCCAACAAGTCTACACCAGCTCTCCTAAGAGCATCCCACCCAGACTCACCCCCCCCTACCCTATCCTTGTAACCCTGTACTTCCCATGGCTATTCCACCCAACCTACGCATCCCTGGATACAATGAGCAATTTAGCATGGCCAATCTACCTAAACTGTACATCTTTGGACTGTGGAAGGAAACCAATGTAGACAATGGATAGACACGGAGAGAATGTGCAAACTCCACACAGACAGTTGCCTGAGGCGGGGATTGAACCTGGGTCCGTGGCACTGTGAGGTAGCAGCACTAACCACTGAGTCACCATGCCACCCACAGTGGACTGCTAGATTTTGGTGTGATTTTTAATATCCCTATAAATTTACAATGCTACAACACCCATGTTTGTCCCAGTGGTAATGGTGGTAGTGCCACAGTGTGACCATGTGGTGCCAGAATCGCTGACAGCCATACTGGGAAGGTGTATTTTCATAACTGTTTCAGAACCAAGGGTCTGCCAGTGGCAGTAACTGGTCATCACTTTGTTCTACCAGTGAGTGGGCTGAATGATTCAGGCCTTCTGTACCTTGCACCAGTTGGTTGTAGAGGTAGTTGGCAGTTCATTGGTACATTTGGCTTTGTGGCACACCAAGGCAACCAGAAACTGCAGGCAGAGCTTGTGCTGCAGTGGCCCTCTGAAATATCTCTTAACAAGCTGGGCATCCTTTCAGTTCCTTGTCATTACTTAATTGTCATTACTTAACATTGCTAGCTCAGATTGGATCACATCCCATACCTGTTTAGCAGCCTGTACGTTATAGGAAGAGCAGTGCTTAACAAGGTGGCTGGAACCATTACCAACTCATAAATTTGAATACCCCAATTAAATCTTCCCTTAACATTCCCTTAAGGAGAGCAGTCCCAGTCTCTCCAGGCTCTTCACTGAGCTGAATTATTTCACCTGGTTACTATTCTGATAAATAAAACAAAGGACTGCAGATGCTGAAGATCTGAAACAAAAACAAAGATTGCTAAAGAAACTCAGCAGGTCAGGTTTACCATTCTGGCAAATCTGTTCTGCATCTTTTCTAAGGCCTGGACATCTTTGCGACAGCGGAACGTAATATTCCTGTTGAAATATCACAGCGATTGAAAAAGGTTAAGCCGAACTTGCTGGCATTTGCTCTCTAAACATGTTTTTAGAAACCTGAGGATCCCATATGCTTTTTTTAAAACTTGTCCTATAACCTTCAAATATCTGCGTGCATTATCAGTCTCATAGAGTATTAAAGCAGTGGGAATACACAAGGCACTTAATGGACACTGTCTTTGGTGATTTTTCCATTTTATTAGTGATAATGGATTTCCCCTTCAAGAACATAATAAAAAAGATAGACCCGTACCATTGCTTAGCAATTCCTCATTGTGGGCTGAGAGGTTTTTTTTGGAGTTATTCTCCAAAGAGAGCCATAACTTCAATGGAAATGGGGGAAATTCCACATACATAAAAACAAACAGGAATTCCATTGCATGTTCAATTCCATATTGGAGCAGAACAAGTGCTGCTTCAAGAACTTCCAGGATATGTCCATGTGAACAACTTTAAACAAATGGCTGGAGGATGTTACTGAAAGCACAGTTAGCTTGCTGTATAACATTTGGACTGAGATAACAGCTTTATGTCATGGGGGTGAGTGGATACCAAGACTCATCCATGGCACTGTTTCCTGCCTTTATAAGGTATAGTTAGGCAGATCACAGCTGCTGATTTCAGCTTATGGTTCAATCAGGGAGTGTGAGTATTGGTATTACGATCCTACACCCTCATTCTAAGGCATATAGCAACAATAGGTCATTTGGCTCAACAAACCTATACTACCTTTTTATTAGATCACAGCCAAACTGTACCAGGGCAACCTGTCCTTGTTTTATATCCTCCGATTCCAACACCTGACAAAAATCTGTCAGCATCACAGAGACAAAGTGCAGGGTGACAGCAGCAACAACATTCAGTCACTACAAAACAATGGGTCTGCAGGAAAACCTGTTGACTAATTCTCAACAATACTAACCCATCTCAAATCACGGACGCAGGGTGACTTAAATAGCCGGCATTAGCAATTTGCCCCACGTGCCTGAATCTAACAAGAATGAAAGGGAGCTTGCACCCATGGCACAGAGCCAAGATTTTTTATAAGGCTGACCAGCTTAGTGTGATTTTCTTGTTTCTGTGCTCCTTGAGGGGCATCAGTAAGGACCCCAAGTTGGAACTTTCTGGATTTACTGCCCAATTCTGTAATTGTATTAAAAGGCGTACAATTATCCTGTGAGCATCACAGTCTGCAAACTAGATTGTCATAAACCACTACAAAAAAAATCCTTGGGGAAATGTCCTGTTAATCTCTCACTACTGACGTCATATTTTCTGGAAGGAATTGCTTTTAAGAGTCCTTACTGCAATAATTCATCAATTTGAGAAGAATGTCAATGTCAAGGCTTGCAGACTTTGTGATACAAGGAAATGCTATTTTCTTGGAAAAAAACCCTTCAGTTTGATTCAACTGATGGAGCCTTAATAACTTATAATGGCTTTAAGATCAGTGTCTTTCCATTGCCAAACTTTCCTTTTAAACATATAAAGCAAGCTTCTGTTTTCTGGGAAGTGCACTGCATGATGCCTAGAACATGTCAAATGTGTTTGAGTAGCAGCAGCCATCAATAATGGATTCACATGCAGGAACACAAATCTCCCTCAACACTGTGATTTCAACCATGAAATCTCAGGTGTCCATGTCCACAGTCATAACTCATACACTGCCTCATTGTTCATTAAGATGCCCCCAGAAAAAAAAAGCAACCACCCTGTCTTTTAGATGGCTCAATCCTGGCCACAAATTCTCTCGCCTTTCTACTGCTTGAATGGACCGGAGATTGGTGTTGCAACTTTGAGATGCACTCAGTAGCTGATGTGGTATCATGTGTCATAACTGTTATGAATGTCAGGGATTTAATTTATAGGAGACAAATGGGGAAGTCTTGTATGTGCGCAGTGTCTTTCACATTTTCAGGACTCATTAATTAATCACATTTTGAAGTGTACTCAACTATTGTAATGTAAGAAAGCAGCAGCGAAAGTGAACAGCAAGATCCCGCAAACAATAATATGACCGTACGCTTTAGGGATATGGTTGATGTATAAATATTGGTTTGGACACCAGGAGTAAGTCTCCTGTTCTTTTTATTACATCTAACTGAGAAGGCAGATGAAGACTCTAAAAGAAGAGAGGGTAGGTTTAATTTCATTCGGAAAACAGAATATTTCCTAAGAGATATTTCATGATTATGAAGGGAATTGATACATCACGACAAGAGATTCAAACACCTTGAGTACAATTAGTGATAAGAAGGGCTGTTGATTGAAATTTACCACTCAAAGGCTATTTGAATGAGGAAGGTTCTCAGATACGGCCATCAAAACCTACAATATAAGTGATTTATTATCTAATTTATATCTATATGAGGTGATTTCATTCCTGGAGAGGGGTGACTTGTAGAATATGATGAGAAGGTGAGTTAGTAGGATTAAGATCAATCTTAATAGATGGGCTTTTCTCATTTCTAAAACTTTGGATGGTAGGTTTTCTATTTGCTTTGACCATCTTTATTTCAGTAGATGTGTAATGTAGCTATGGGAACAAGAAAACAGTAGGAGTAATCGCAGCTGGGTTCAGCAGTGCTAGACACATTCTTGAAGCAAGTGCTTTTGTTTTTCAACACTTCACCAACTTGGGATGTGTATTTCTCAAACAGTGTAAAAGGCTTGCCTCTCTCTGAATGACCTAAATCCTAATGGCATAGGCATCAGCGGTAGCCTGAACAATCAATTCCCATATTATTACAGCTTTACATGTTAGTGAGAATCATGTGGTTCCACAAATTACTTAAATAACACAGGTTTGCATAAATTTGATGCACTGAGAATCTTTAGCTGTGAAAATACACCAGAACAGTCCAGGTTGCATAAATAAATGAGCACATATTGTTCAACTTAGAAGGGTAGGAAATGCACAGTGGCTCAAGGAGGATTAACGAAGGCAACCTAGAAATTATTGGATATTGGCAAACACACGTACTCATATTATCCTGCTTCTCTCCTATTTAACAGAGGTGTCAACCTGTTTGAAATAAATGGCTTAAACCCTGGATTAAAATTGTGGAAAGTAATTTCTTGATAGATATTTTAATGTTCATTGGGATAAATTTCACACATTCTCTCAATAGCATTGTTAACATTAAGGATTTATACACCAAGAGCACTGAAGCATTTTCTTTCACATTCTAAGTCAAATCATTTTACTTTACAGTAATTCATATTGCACTTTGATTATATGTGCACCATCATTTCACCCTCAACATTTCCTCCTGAGCCTCTTTGATAAGATTTTTTCAGTATTGCCTGTTTGTATTTGTAGAACCATTCTTATTCATCTCTCACCATTAAAAGGCACAATGGTAAATATTTCATTTTTATTACTGACTCTGATTTGATCTGGTTAATATTGCTGCATTTATATCTTGTCCTGGAGAAATAAGCCAGTGTGTTCAAGGGAACTCTGCTTGTTGTAGTTTCGGACACGGATTCAGAGGCTCATCAGTCCCACCTTCTATTCACTGGCTGAAATTGTGGCATCAGTAATCATTCCTCTTTTAAATTTATCTCTGATCTATTACTTCTTGGTCTGTTACACAATAGAATCACTGCTAGACAACATGCCAGGTCTATAATTCACTGATATGCAACAAGACCAAACGGAGCAAAATTTATCAATTGTAGGCAACCACTTACCTTGGGTCACTAAACTTGAGGTTAATGGACAACGTACTTTCCTTCCCTAATGTAGCCAGTGAACCCATCTGTGCTCTCCTACACACACTATATAACCTCCCTGAGAATTTCTACAGCTACAAGCTGCTTACCAACCTCCCTTAGTATCTGCAAGCACTCAGCTTCCTGGTATAAACTGACAGTGGTTCAGGCTGAGTTAAACTCGCAGCAGTCTCCTCCATTTCTCAAGAGATATTACATATGGGATTAAAATTACATGCAGCAATAAATACTGCTTTGTAGTGATGTGTCAGAGTGGGCCATGCTGCCCCAAAATAGCACAATAAGCCAGGAGACAAAATAGCTCCAAAAATAAGACTTCGGGTAAAGCTCGGAAAGTAAAGATTAGCAAATGCGTTCTGGAGTTGCAGCAATTTATAAGGACCCTTCCCAGCCTCTCCCATCATAATGTGGTAGCAAATTCCACCTATAGTGAAAGGGGGTAAAGGTCAAAAGAAATTGTATGAATCTAATTTTTTCAGAACCAGTTAATTACATGTCTTGATCACTCTGCCTTGTTATTTCGTTCTAAGTGCAGGTCAGACATTGGGGGCTATCATTGCCTTTTGGAATGTAACAAATAACTAATTATAGAAGAAGCAGCCTGCTGCATTTAAATTGTGTCAATCTATTGTGCTATCTCTTATCAAGGTTACTTATGGAACAGTTAAGCTTTTGATATAAGAGAACATTGATGGCTTTGCTCAATGAATATTAAAAATATCTGAGGAAGGGTCAGTGGGTCTGAAACACTAGCTCTGATGTTTTTCTTCACAGGAAAGTACCTGTTGAGCTTTTCCAGCAGCTTCTATTTTTGATCTTGATTTACAGCATCCACAGTATTTTCAAATTTCATTAAAAATATCTGATTCATCCAGAGCTCCATCCCTAAACCAACTAATCCCAGTTAACATTAAAGGTCACACTTGGTATTAAATCACTGAAATATTGATGTTATCCACAGGAAATGATGCACCGGATCCCACTGTCGAAAGCAATTCCATTAAGGGTTCAGATCTTCTATCCCCAATTCTGCAAAGCTCTCTAATTGCCTTGAGACACCTGTTACCCCTTCGCACAAGCAACATGCACCAATAATAATAAAATCTTGACATCTATTTATATGTCAATAACTAGGGGTCAGAGTTTCAAGATTGTCAGCAAGAAAGCTATGAGTGAGATAAGAAGAAACTTCTTTAAACAGTTGTTATAATTTGGAAAATGCTGCCACGGAGAGTGGTGGAGACAGATTTCACAGGAGGTTTCAAAAGAGAGCTGGTTAAATATTTGGAAGTGATGAAGTCAGGGGTTTATAGTACAAGCTGGAGAGTGGGTCTGGCTGGGTACTTCTTTTAGGAGCCAGTACAGAAATAATGGGTCTAATGGTCTCCCTCTGTACAGTAAAATTCTATGATAAACAAACAAAGGGGACATATTGTTTTTATTTTATCACAGAATGGAGATTAATGCAATTCTAACAAGAAATCCTTGTTTATTTGCATTCATTTCCAAAGCATTCTAACAGAGATTGGATAAAGAGACTCAGTCAATGTAGATTGGCGTGGAATCACTTTTTGTAACCTAGACGAAACAGTGAAATCAAAGCTTCAGGCTGATGATATATCACTTTATATGTGCTATAGGAACATGGAGTAACTGATGCTGCCTGGTACATTTTCATTCTATATAGATCAGGACAGTCCCTGCATTATTGTTGAGTTAGTTCATCTACATCTAGCTGACAATTGAAACTCTGCACTGTAATCAGGGTTGAGGGGACCAAGGAGATAGTGACCCAGGGAGCTCCATTTTTAGTCATTCCAGCAGATTCGCTGCTGGAAACTAAGACAATTGTCAAAACTCCATCTCCAACACTGGCAACACAGGATTGTAAATTGTACCAGCAAGCACATTACCCCATTATGTCCATGTCTTTGGGACAATGAGAAGGGGTGAAAATGAGTGGGGAAGATTTTCTGTGCTCCTATATTTGTCCCATGTGTCTAATCACTTTACCCTGATTATATAACAGTTTGAGTGTCCAAGGGAGAAAATGTATGATACAAGCCTAATTAAAAGATCTGCTTTCTGCATTTTCACTTGGATGCTGCAGAATTCTTACATTTCAAAATTTCTTTAGCTAGCCTGCATTGGCTGTATCTGTCCATTTGCCACTGAAATCCTCATTCACATCACAACACCTCCAGACGTAACTATTACCATATTCTCCCAGCTAACTGTTCATCCTCCAGCTTCGACAGACTTCGGGCCTTCCCGTCCTTTGCTGTCCCTAGCCTCTTTTGTACTAACTGCTGTTCAATCATGACCACTGTACTTACTGATCTACATTGACTCCTGTGACAGACTTCAGAGTCTTATCCTTGTATTTTATAGCATTGGCCCTCCTAGTCCCCAAAATTTCTCCACTCTACAATCTTCTGAGATCTCTGTGTTCCCCAGGTTACGGTATTTTGATTAAACCCCACTTATCTTCACCCCACAACTGAGAGTTGCAACTTTAGCTTCCTAGACATCTGCTTGCAGAAATCCCTCATTAAATCCCTTTGACTCTGCACCTCTTTCGAGACGCTCCCTAAAACCTACCTCTTTGAATTAAATTTTACTTATCCTTCTAAAATCGCGTCTTTCTTGGTGAAACACCTTGTACATTTTTTAAGTTCCATGTATCCAGTTAACATGAAGCTACCATTAATCAGCTAGCCTGAATTCAATTCTATAACATACTTTCAGGAGTTTTGATTTCACATTAAGACCAGGTACTCAACAGATAACATTCGAGAGAGATCACATTTAAAATGCTGACTAATAGATGTCAAAAACTACACAAAAGATGTTGACAAACTGGACAAAGGATAGCAAAAAGACACTGGATCATCTTTAGGCTTTAGTAAAGAAAGACTTAGTTTTGAGTGCTATCTCCCTTGACAAAGGAAAATTGTGAGGTGGAGATATATTTAATGTTGTTAAACTGCTAAAAGGTGAAGGCAACTGGATTCGATAACTTAGTTAACTTGTAACATGATTGCCAATAAATGGCCAGAGTTAAAGATTAACAGCTTCAAGCAATAGCAAAGAGTAGTATCATCTGTTTTGACAGGGGAAAATAGATATAAAATAGACTTTAGGCAAAAGCAACTATTATTGTGCTCATTCATTTGTTAAAAGAAGCACTGGATAAATAAAACCCATTGGCACGAATGATCACATCTCTTGCAGGATACAATGGCTGATCTAATGACAAAACCAAGGTTGGGTCACCAGTGAGAAGTGGGAGTGCCAATGGAAAGCTGCCTGGTTCTGTGGTGATTTGAACTGCCTAAAGTCAGCCCTCTTTGGACCAGACTGCTTGTTGGTAACTGAAAATGCCATTAGGGCCCCCAATTATTTTTCTTTGGTGAGATACCTGTTTGAAACAAAACAGCTGCCAATTTCCAGCTGGGGGTGAAAGGTGTCATGTGCAGTGATAGCAGGAATGCCACACTGGGACACTGCCTATGCTATCATACGTTTCCATCTGAAAACAAGGACAAAAGTCAGCCCTGATGAAACATTTTCTACTCATAGTTTCTCCCTTGTATTTATGACATGTGACAATAAAGCTAATACAATTCTATTTTTGATACATGGAGATGGGTTTTGCCACAGGCAAATGTGAAGGTGGGTGAGGTGGCAATTTCTTGCTGCCAGTCAGTGTGTTTGTCTGGTCTATTTGTGAAAGGCCACCTATGGCTTGCAGGTGAAGAAGGGGGTGGTGTGGTGGGAGAAGGAAGAGAGACCTGTCCACCAGCAATGGGTAGCTAATTAGGCCAAATTAAGGGACAATTGAGGAGATCCTTCACATGACAGCTTCATTTTTCAAATGTCAAACCCTCCCAATAATGCCCCATTTTACACCTGGAAAGCTGGCAGCCCCCCATAGGTGAGACTTGGGCCACAGAGATGTGCCCACAGGGCTGTGTCTGCTGGGTCATGAATGCCACAGGCCATTTGGTAGAGCCGCGGCAGCTGAGACTCCGAATTAATGTATCAAATGTTCATTTCAGCCTCCATGCTGAAGCACTCTCAGGGTCTCTGACCTGCCTCAGAAACTGCTGTGTGTCCTGCTGGGGCTGCTAAGACATGAGAGCTGCCTGGTCCTAATTAGGTCTGCATCATTGACAGTGACCCTTAGAGTTTAACAGCATGGTAACATCGGCCCAATTTGTCCATGACGCCCAGTTTTCACATTTAGTCCATATCCATCCACACCTATCCCATCCATGTACCTGTTCAAATGTTACTCAAATGACAAAATTGTACTTGCCTCCACTACAACCTCTGGCAGCCTGTTCCAGACACTCACCACCCTGTGTGAAAAAAATTGCCCCTCTGGACTCTTTTGTATCTCTCCTGGCTCACCTTAAACCTATTCCCTCCAGTTTTAGACTCCCCTACCACAGCCAATATCTTTTTCCTATCAACTTTATCCGTGTCTCTCATGATTTTATAGACCTCAGTCTCCTATGTTCCAGGGAAAAAAGTCCCTGCATATCCAGCCTCTCCCTCTAACTCAAACCTTCCAATCCAGGTAACCTTTGGATGAACATTTTGCATGTTGCCTCCCATAGGATCGCTGAGTGATTCTGTTTGCTGGCTGGGAATCCCAACGTCAGGTTCCCAATTCCCAAATCTTGTGGGAAAATCAAGTTCTGGTTGGTTATTTCTTCATATTTCCTCCCATCTTAATTATCTTAAATACCTTTGTCATAATTATATTCCTTTCTTGTTTACCTCTCACTTTTGCTTTCCCTGTTGTTATTCACAAACTTTTCTCTTGCATATACTTCTCTTTTCACTCATTCATTTTTCTAAGTAATACAACAGACGGGAACAGGCATGAACATCAAAAATAATAAAATGTGAGGCTGGATGAACACAGCAGGCCCAGCAGCATCTCAGGAGCACAAAAGCTGACGTTTCGGGCCTAGACCCTTCATCAGAGAGGGGGATGAGGAGAGGGAACTGGAATAAATAGGGAGAGAGGGGGAGGCGGACCGAAGATGGAGAGTAAAGAAGATAGGTGGAGAGAGTGTAGGTGGGGAGGTAGGGAGGGGATAGGTCAGTCCAGGGAAGATGGACAGGTCAAGGAGGTGGGATGAGGTTAGTAGGTAGCTGGGGGTGCGGCCCTTCTACCTACTAACCTCATCCCACCTCCTTGACCTGTCCGTCTTCCCTGGACTGACCTATCCCCTCCCTACCTTCCCACCTACACTCTCTCCACCTATCTTCTTTACTCTCCATCTTCGGTCCGCCTCCCCCTCTCTCCCTATTTATTCCAGTTCCCTCTCCCCATCCCCCTCTCTGATGAAGGGTCTAGGCCCGAAACGTCAGCTTTTGTGCTCCTGAGATGCTGCTTGGCCTGCTGTGTTCATCCAGCCTCACATTTTATTATCTTGGAATTCTCCAGCATCTGCAGTTCCCATTATCTCTGATACTATTTGAACATCAAAAAGGCAGCCAGCAATACTCAAGATCACAGAGTATCTTTTCCACGATTGTGAATAAGTGTGCATAAATGTCTGCGAAAGCACTGTTTCCCATTTCAAATTCATGCTGAGTTTGGCTGACACCAGCACAGTGCAAACTATCGTTCCATAAATTTTCTCTAAAAGTCACAATGCGACACTTACTGGCCCTGGATGGTTTGTGGAACTTCACAACTTTAGATGACTTGAGGTTCCTTTAATTTACAGAAACCCTGACAGAGTTGAAAGAACTGCTTTTCTAACAACTCTGCTTGTCTCAGGGTTTTGAGCTAATATAGAAGGAAGTGTTCATGTCTCATCAATCTGTTCAGAAGCAGAGAGTAAGTTCAAAACATTCCTGAAGAAGTCAGATGGCAGTTGAATGAGAAGACTAGCTGTCCTTTCAGCTTTGAGACCAAAGTTATAATTTCCCCCAATTATACATTACTTCATCCTCCAGCCACACATCACACATAATATTGATTTTATTCTGAAGGGCAGCAAACATATAATTCTCTGAAGGGGCCAGACTTGGAGTAATTACCATTAGTACACAGCAGTGCAAATTTTATTTAATGTACACACCACAGCTACATGTTTCCTCTAGTGAATATTTCCAACAAGTAATCACTTAGTATGTGAATGATTTTTAGTCCAGATTCAACCTCCTCTGTTCATTCACCGACACAATTTTTTTCTTTAATAATGCTCTTGCTGTTTTATGACTGGGATCATTTCTCACTTATGGTATGGCTTTTGTAGCTCCTCTCATCTTTGATCCCTTTTCGCACCAGTGACTGTTTTCTTATAACTGTAACCTGCAACTATATCTTATAACTTCAACTGCTATTTCCAGTCTCATTCTTTAGTGGAAACATGTTCCCTTTGTGGATCTTATCAAACTCTTTTATCATTTTGGAACATCTCTGTCAATCACACATTAGTGTTCCCTATTCCAGAGAAAAGAACCTCATCCTGTTCCTTTTGCCTTTAGGTTTTCTGAATCTTACACTCTTTGTGTTCTATTTTGTTGGTCCAGGTTGGATTATGATGCTTATACCGCACTAATCTTAATTCCACTAATACATGGCAAGTGGAATCTGATTAAAGGCCCTTGTTTGGAATGGAACTTTCATTGATTATTGACCCACTCCCTTTCAATATTTTTTAACACAGTTCTCTTAATCTCTTGAAGTTGGTCTCATTAAAGTCGTACATAAACTTACCAACTGCTGCATTAGCTCATTGCAAATTTTCTTCATGTTATGATCACTACGACTCAGATGTCACTATTTCCAATCAGTGTGCTAATTAGCAAATTTGCCATTATCAGGTCGAATATATGTCACTTTTTGAAGCATCCCTAGGTCAGGATTTATTGTCCATCCCTAACAGCCAGAGAGTCAAGAGTATATCACATTGCTGTGGATCTGTAGGCCAGAACAGATAAAGATGGAAGATTTCCTTTCAAGAGGACATTAGTGAACTAGATAGATTTTTACAACATTGACAGTTATATGGGTGCCATTAGGTTAATTTTTCAATTACAGATTGTTTTATATTGAATTAAAATTTCACCATCTGCCAGGTGAGATTCAAACCCATGCCCCAAGAACATTAACCTGAGGTTCTGGGTTACTAATTAGTGATATTACCACTGTGCCTCCACTTCCCTACAATTCCTATATTACTAGACATCTTGGTGCCAGATAACAGTCCACAGTCTAAGGCAAAACAGTTTGAAATATTTCTGAGTAAGAATTGAATCAAATTCACTCTAAGTCCACCATATCACCCGCTATCGAATGGTGCTGGAGTGGGCAGGTTGCACAGTTGTCATTGCAGAAGTGCTTTATAGAACATAGAACATAGAACATTACAGCACAGTACAGGCCCTTTGGCCCTCGATGTTGTGCCGACCTGTCATACCGATCTCAAGCCCATCTAACCTGCACTATTCCATGTACGTCCATATGCTTATCCAATGGCGACTTAAATGTACCTAAAGTTGGCGAATCTACTACCGTTGCAGGCAAAGCGTTCCATTCCCTTACTACTCTCTGAGTAAAGAAACTATCTCTGACATCTGTCCTATATCTTTCACCCCTCAATTTAAAGCTATGCCCCCTCGTGCTCGCCGTCACCATCCTACGAAAAAGGCTCTCCGTATCCACCCTATCTAACCCTCTGATTATTTTATATGTTTCTATTAAGTCACTTCTCAACCTTCTTCTCTCTAATGAAAACAGCCTCAAGTCCCTCAGCCTTTCCTCGTAAGACCTTCCCTCCATACCAGGCAACAGCCTAGTAAATTTCCTCCGCATCCTTTCCAAAGCTTCCATATCCTTCTTATGATGCAGTGACCAGAACTGTACACAATACTCCAAGTGCGGCCACACCAGAGTTTTGTACAGCTTCACCATAACCTCTTGGTTCCGGAACTCTCTCCCTCTATTAATAAAAGCTAAAATACTGTATGCCTTCTTAAGATCCCATCAGCCTGGGTGGCAACTTTCAAGGATCTGTGTACATGGACACCGAGATCTCTCTGCTCATCTACACTACTAAGAATCTTCCCATTGCCCTGTACTTTGCCTTCTGGTTACTCCTACCAAAGTGCATCACCTCACACTTGTCTGCATTAAAGTCCATTTGCCACCTCTCAGCCCAGCTCTGCAGCTTATCTATGTCTCTCTGCAACCTACAGCATCCTTCGTCACTATCCACAACTCCACCGACCTTAGTGTCGTCTGCAAATTTACTAACCCATCCTTCTACGCCCTCATCCAGGTCATTTATAAAAATGACAAACAGCAGTGGACTCAACACCGACCCTTGCGGTACACCACTAGTAACTAGTCTCCAGGATGAACATTTCCCATCAACTACCACCCTCTGTCTTCTTTCAGCAAGCCAATTTCCGATCCAAACTGCTATATCTCCCACAATTCCATTCCTCCGCATTTTGTACAGTAGTCTGTTGTGGGGAACCTTATCGAACGCCTTGCTGAAATCCATATACACCACATCAACCGGTTTACTCTCATCTACCTGTTTGGTCACGTTCTCAAAGAACTCAATAAGGTTTGTGAGGCACGACCTTCCCTTCACAAAACCGTGCTGACTATCCCTAATCAATTTATTATTTTCTAGATGACTATAAATCCTATCCCTTATAACCTTTTCCAACACTTTACCAACAACTGAGGTAAGGCTCACTGGTCTATAATTACCAGGGTTGTCTCTACTCCCCTTCTTGAACAGGGGAACCACATTTGCTATCCTCCAGTCATCTGGCACTATTCCTATAGACAATTACGAGTTAAAGATCAATGCCAAAGGCTCAGCAATCTCCTCCCTGGCTTCCCAGAGGATCAGAGGATAAATCCCATCTGGCCCAGGGGACTTATCTATCTTCATCCTCTGAAGGATTTCTAATTCCTTATGAACCTCAATCCCACCTAGTCTAGTAGCCCGTATCTCAGTATTCTCCTCGACAACATTGATGTTTTCTAGAGTGAATACTGTTGAAAAATATTCATTTAGCGCTTCCCCTATCTCATCTGACTCCACACACAACTTACCTCTACAATCCTTGATTGGGCCTAATCTTACTTTCGTCATTCTTTTATTCCTTAAATACCTATAGAAAGCCTTAGGGTTTACCCTGATCCTATCCGCCGACAACTTCTCATGTCTCCTCCTGGCTCTTCTGAGCTCTCTCTTTAGGTCTTTCCTAGCTACCTTGTAGCCCTCAAGTGCCCTAACTGAGCCTTCACATCTCATCCTAACATAAGCCTTCTTCTTCCTCTTGACCAGAGATTCCATCTCCTTTGTAAACCATGGCTCCCGCACTCTACAGCTTCCTTCCTGCCTGACAGGTACATACTTATCTAAAACACATAGGAGCTTTTCCTTGAATAAGCTCCACATTGCTAATGTGCCCAACCCCTGCAGTTTCTTTCCCCATCCTATGCTCCCTAAATCTTGCCTAATCTCATTGTAATTGCCTTTTCCCCAGCAATAACTCTTGCCCAATGGTATACACCTATCCTTTTCCATCACTAAAGTAAACATAACAGAATTGTGATCACTATCACCAAAGTGCTCACCTACTTCCAAATCTAACACCTGGCCAGGCTCATTACTCAGTACCAAATCTAATGTAGCTTCGCCCTTTGTTGGCCTATCTACATACTGTGTCAGGAAGCCCTCCGGCACACACTGGACAAAAACTGACCAATCTATAGTACTCGAACTATAGTGTCCCAGTCAATATTTGGAAAGTTGAAGTCCTCCATGACAACTACTCTGTCTCTCTCACTCCTATCGAGAATCATCTTTGCTATCCTTTCCTCTATATATCTGGAACTATTCAGAGGCCTATAGAAAACTCCCAACAGGGTGACCTCTCCTTTCCTGTTTCTAACCTCAACCCATACTACCTCAGTTGATGAGTCCCCAAACATCCTTTCTGCAACTGTAATAGTGTCCTTGACCAACAATGCCACACCTTCGGCTCTTTTACCATCTTCTCTGTTCTTACTGAAACATCTAAATCCCGGAACCTGCAACAACCGTTCCTGTCCCTGCTCTATCCATGTCTCCGAAATGGCCACAACATTGAAGTCCCAGGTACTAACCCATGCTGCAAGTTCACCCACCTTATTCCGGACACTCCTGGCACTGAAGTAGACACACTTCAAACCAACTTCTTGCTTGCCGGTGCCATCTTGCTTCCCTGAAACTTTATTTCGGACCACCCTACTCTCAACCTTTTCTATAGTCGAACTACAATTTTGGTGCCCATCCCCCTGCTGAATTAGTTTAAACACACCCGAATAGCCGTAGCAAATTTCACCCCCAGGATATCGGTACCCTTCTGGTTCAGGCGAAGACCATCTTGCTTGTAGAGGTCCCACCTACCCCAGAAAGAGTCCCAATTATCCAAGAATCCAAAACCCTCCCTCCTGCACCATCCCTGTAGCCACGTGTTCAACTCCTCTCTCTCCCTATTCCTCGCCTCACTAGCACGTGGCACAGGCAACAAACCAGAGACAACAACTCTGTTCGTCCTAGCTCTCAGCTTCCATCCTAACTCCCTGAATTTCTGCCTTAAATCCCCATCTCTCTTCCTACCTATGTCATTGGTGCCAATGTGGACCACGACTTGGGGCTGCTCCCCCTCCCCCTTAAGGATCCCAAAAACATGATCAGAGACATCACGCACCCTGGCACCTGGGAGGCAACACACCAACTGTGAGTCTCTCTCGTCCCCACAGAACCTCCTATCTGCCCCCCTAACTATGGAGTCCCCAATGACTAATGCCCTGCTCCTCTTCCCCCTTCCCTTCTGAGCAGCAGGGAAAGACTGTGTCAGAGACCTGTGCCCCACTGCTTTCCCCTGGTAAGTCGTCCCCCCCAACAGTATCCAAAATGGTATACTTATTGTTGAGGGGAATGGCCACAGGGGATCCCTGCACTGCCTGCCAGTTCCCTTGCTGTCCCCTGACCGTATCCCATCTGCCTTTTTCCTGTGTTTGAGGAGTGACTACATCCCTGTAACTCCTCTCAATAACCCCCTCTGCCTCCCGAATGATCCGAAGTTCATCCAGCTCCAGCTCCAGTTCCCTAACGCGGTTTTCAAGGAGCTGGAGTTGGGCGCACTTCCCGCAGATGTAGTCAGCAGGGATACTAGTGGTGACCCTTACCTCCCACATTCTGCAGGAGGAACAGGAGGGACAATTTAGGTAGGGATTTCCACATTTCTCTTCCAGACAGCTGAGGCAATCTTCTGTTTGCGTTGTTCTTAATTCAGTCTTCCATTCACAGTTTTTTGCTTTTGTACCAGACAATGTCCTGTTCTCTAACAGAATAGTCCTAAAGTTTATGACAAGTTACCCAACCTCATGAGTTAGAGATAATGGGAACTGCAGATGCTGGAGAATCCAAGATAATAAAATGTGAGGCTGGATGAACACAGCAGGCCCAGCAGCATCTCAGGAGCACTAAAGCTGACGTTTCGGGCCTAGACCCTTCATCAGAGAGGGGGATGGGGAGAGGGTTCTGGAATAAATAGGGAGAGAGGGGGAGGTGGACTGAAGATGGAGAGAAAAGAAGATAGGTGGAGAGGAGAGTATAGGTAGGGAGGGGATAGGTCAGTCCAGGGAAGACGGACAGATCAAGGAGGTGGGATGAGGTTAGTAGGTAGGAAATGGAGGTGCGGCTTGAGGAGGGAGGAAGGGATGGGTGAGAGGAAGAACAGGTTAGGGAGGCAGAGACAGGCTGGGCTGGTTTTGGGATGCAGTGGGGGAAGGGGATGAGCTGGGCTGGTTGCGTGATGCAGTGGGAGGAGGGGACGAACTGGGCTGGTTTTGGGATGCGGTGGAGGAAGGGGAGATTTTTCTTCAAGGACCGCAACTATCCCCCGCAGTGGTCGAGAACGCCCTTGACTGTGTCTCCGGCATTTCCCGCAACACATCCCTCACACCCTGCCCCCGCCACAACCGCCCAAAGAGGATCCCCCTCGTTCTCACACCCCACCACCTCCGGATACAACGCATCATCCTCTGACACTTCCACCATCTACAATCCGACCCCACCACCCAAGACATTTTTCCATCCCCACCCTTGTCTGTCTTCGGGAGAGACTACTCTCTCCGTGACTCCCTTGTTCGCTCCACACTCCCCTCCATCCCCACCACACCCGTCACCTTCCCCCGCAACCACAGGAAGTGCTACTCTTGCCCCCACACCTCCTCCCTCACCCCTATCCCAGGCCCCAAGATGACTTTCCACATCGAGCAGAGGTTCACCTGCACATCTGCCAACGTGGCATACTGTATCCATTGTACCCGGTGTGGCTTCCTCTACATCGGGGAAACCAAGCGGAGGCTTTGGGACCGCTTTGCAGAACACCCCCGCTCGGTTCGCAAACAACTGCACCTCCCAGTCGTGAACCATTTTAATTCCCCCTCCTATTCTTTTGACGGCATGTCCATCATGGGCCTCCTGCAGTGCCACAATGATGCCACTCAAAGGTTGCAGGAACAGCAACTCATATTCCGCTTGGGAACCCTGCAGCCCAATGGTATCAATGTGGACTTCACCAGCTTCAAAATCTCCCCTTCCCCCACCGCATCCCAAAACCAGCCCAGTTCGTCCCCTCACCCCACTGCACCACACAACCAGCCTAGCTCATCCCCTTCGCCCACTGCATCCCAAAACCTTCTTCTTTTCTCTCCATCTTCAGTCCGCCTCCCCCTCTCTCCCTATTTATTCCAGAACTCTCTCCTCATCCCCCTCTCTGATGAAGGGTCTAGGCCCGAAACGTCAGCTTTTGTGCTCCTGAGATGCTGCTAGGCCTGCTGTGTTCATCCAGCCTCACACTTTGTTATCTCAACCTCATGAGTTAGTGTTTAAACAAGGCCCTAGGCAAGGTTTTTTTTGCTTCAACCTGACATTAGTAGAAAACTAATAGGAAAGCAAGATAACATGAGAATGTGTTATGATACATGAGATACGAAACTTACAGCTCAGTATTGGTCAGAAGGTTATAGTGAAAAAACCAGCAATGCATCTGATTAGTGTCTGTAGATTATTTACTTTAGAAAGGAAATATAATAAAAGAAGAGCTGAGAAATCTCCTACAGTCCCAAATTCCTCCTGCAGCTCAAAGTGAAAGTCACAAAGCAAGTGAAAGTCAAGATGAACTGAAAATTTATTGCAAAATCTACTGGTAGAGCAAAGTGAGTTAGGACCTTTCATTATGACAAATCAATCAATGTCTGAGCCTCAATGATTGAGTGAGCTTGGTAATCAAAGTCAAAGTTCAGGATAGAGTCCGAAATATTGAGAGAGCAGAGCCAAGTTATTGAAAATGGAAAGAGATACTCAGATATCTTATTTTCATTAGCCCTTGTCAAATGATCAGATTTTTCTTAAACACATATTTGTGGGAAGGAAAATCTTTTGTTTTTAAAAGTGTACGAATTACTCTTGCAGACTGATATTATATATGTCTTGTTTATGTTATAGGAAGAAATATACATGCTACACCATCTGCTACAAGTTCGGATCACGTGATGTTGAATTAGTCCTATTGCATTGTAGAAATTTAAGTACACGTACCATTTTATATTTTAATGTAAAATTGTTTATAAGTGGGGAGGGAATGTAGCAGGATCTGAGTATTTTGTTATATTACCCTGTCTCTTGCTCCTTCTGTTGGGGAGTGGTAAATAGTTCATGAATGGCTTTCTGCAGTTAAGCATATCCTAATCTTACTCAGTGCAATACACAACAGGTTTCATGTAATTAACTGACCAAAGCTTCTCCAAACAAGCTGGGTTTCTTGATTAAAGTGATCAGAGTGGGCGACATTTTCTAGAATATGCAACTTGAGTTAGTTCCAGATGGTTCAGTGAGCAAAAGTACTTCATTTACAAAACTGAACTATTTGTCATGTTGCAACTGAGACGATAGTGTACTCTTCAACCGTTGGATAGAGTTAATCATATTGCAGATGAGCTTGGCTCTGTTCTCCATTAATGTGCATGATTCCACTAAGCTTCCCTGGTGAGATTTCCTCACTCTGGCAACGTATATTGAGGCCAATACCTGCACTGATCCTGCTGACTTTCAAATCTGATTTAAGATTAAGAAACATAACACGCACTGGCACCATTCCATGTTTCGTTTAGCTACAGAGACAGGGAGTGCAGGTGAGCATTAGAATCCATTTTCTCTTTTCTAAGAAATAACTAGCTTTTCAGTTTATGACTTGAAAACAATCAATGTTAATGTGTGGATGAATAGAGAAAGGAAAAGTCATGGGGCTAAACATTTATTCAGCTCATATCCAATTGGTGTATGAAGCCAGTTGTTAAGATGCATTTAATGAGGAGAGCCTGCAGAGGTTGGCTACTGATCTGTATATTATTTTCAGCCAGCCTTGCAGAAAATTTGAAGCTGTCTAGGCAAGAATATGTGATTTGAATTGAAAAACAAAGTGATGAGAGGCTGCAGACTCATGCCTTAAGTGACTTTTGCCAGATGTAACCCTGGTCACCGTCTTGCCAACCTTAGCATCATCCTTGCATGAGCTCAATCATGTTTTGGACATCAGCAATAGCTGGCAGCGCAGAGGTGACTCACTTCTCCAGCTGCAGATTTTCTCCAATCCATTTCCTCTATACTGGGTCACTAAGTTGGCTCACGATAGGAGGAATTTTACTCTTACTCAATGGAAGGCAAGAAGACTTTGCTCAGAATGCTCGATTGGTAAAGGTTTGCAGTGGAGGCAGAGGCTGGCTCAGATGGTGCCAAATGTTGGCGTTGTCCACCGTGTTGCTGCATCAGTGTGATTTTTGTGGATGTGGTTTCTCGGACATGATGGCCTCCTGACCAGAAGTGCCAGGCAGGCAGGCAATCAAGGTGTCTGAGCTGACAACTGAGTGCTATATTGCTAGAGGCATACGGGTCTCTTGCCTGTCAACACGTTATCCATGCAATTGAGGTAGCCTCAAGGCACGAAGCTGCTGATTAGAGCAGCCACCATCCAATTCTTCTATAAAAGGGCAAAAAATATAGCAAAGGAGAGCATGCATTGCCACAGATCTATCGTAGTGGAAGCACAGTTGGATGAAAGTGCTGAGAGTGGGGTTCAGTTCACTCTGGACCATAGCAAGGTATCAGGCAAATTTTGCAACTGAGGTTTTACATTTAAGACACTGGAAATGAGGCCCGCCTTGCTGAGCTCTGGCGTCTTGAATGCACCTGGTGTCCCCATTCAGAAGGCGATCGAAGAGTGATCCCACTAATTAGTCATCTCCTGCAAAACCCAGCTGGATGCCACACAACCATGAATGCAAGAATTTCCTACATTAGGTTCCGGATGCTGTGGAGTAAGATTCAGCCCAAAGGATTGGGCAAGGTAGAAGATGAACTTCAAGCAACATTCACTGCAAGGTGGTCTTTGGTCTGCCCGAAATGTGTTGGTCTTCCAGAGCAAGAAATTGACCTTGATCGAGTGTTGCACACTGGCACATTCCAAGGTCCAGGACTGCTTAGGGATATACTAAAGCTTGGGGTAGCTGCTAACAATGCGCAGTGAGGGGAGAAGATCACCACCATGATGTCTTTCTGTGAAAATTAAATGAGGATCCATTCAGTCATTGGATCCTCCCAATGCCTCAAATATGGGTAAGTATAATCTTGTACAAGTAAGAAATGCCTGTGATCTATTTGTTGGATAGAGTCCAAACTCTGATGGTTGTTTTTTTCTGGATACAGTAATGTATAGAATTGAGCTGATTCAATGGCTATGTATATAAAGATATTTTTATGAATAAACTACATTTTTAAAACAAAATAAATGACTGTGACCCTTTTACATGTCGAATCAAAAAGCCACATCATTCCAGAAAAGTTGACACTAGCGAAGTAAGAATATTGTTATTTTGTATTTTTATGACAAACACTATCTCACCTGAAGGGAATCTTGTCAGATTAACTCAGATTTACTGATTACTTAATTGGCAATTATTTTAATGTGCTGGCATTTTCCAATAGTTTTATAACTGAAATGTTCAACACAAAACGTTGTCACTCACAATTTGAACTAATTTGTTGGGAGACAAATCAAGAAGTAGGTTTTCACAATAGTGAATGATATTAAACAGTGCTGCAAAATTTATAATTTTAATCATTCTAATTAGCTCAGCTGTTACTAGATCTGTTGCTGGGCAAAACGGTGCCATTTACATGCAACTTGTTGAATTAGCAACATTTTCCAAACTAAGTGGTAAGTTCAACTTTTTTTCTATCACTTCTTTGTTTATTCAAATCCAAATATTTCAACCTTCAATGTCTTCCCCTTGCTCATGGACGTGGTGATTGAGCTATTTTGGTTTTTGAAGTTTCTTCAACACAGGATCGGGAACGTTGGGAATTATTTATTCCAGAAGGCTACAGATGCTCAGATACTGAGCATGTTGAAGCTGAGATTGATACAATTTTAGATACTTAGAAAATCAAGGGCTACACAAAATCAGGTAGGAGAATGGTGTTGAGGTTGAGTGGTTATGGTTGTATTGAGTGATGGAGTATGCTCCTGTATTTATATCCTTATGATAAGGGCTGTTGTGGCGCAGTGGTGGCTTCCCTACCTCGGGGCCAACAGGCCAGGGTTCAAGCCCCACCTGCTCTGGAGATGTGTAATAACATCTCTGAACAGGTTGATAAGGAAAGCATCTATGTCTTTGAGATACAACTTTCCATTTGTGCTGGACATCCGCTGGTACGCCAGCAGGCCAGTTATTCTGTGTAAGCCAGCACCATTGAGATCAAACGCTACTCAGCTACTTCCTACTGCACTCTTATTAGATTTTTGAGAACAATGTTGCTGGATGCATGTTTAAAACGTGTGTTAAGTTCTGGCGATAATAATAGTGATAAAATAAATTCTTCCGTTAAAATGGCAAGTAAATACAATCAGGTTGAGTGTCCATACAATACCTTCTCTCAACAGTAGCTTTATGCTGATGACCCTTACCACTGCTATAGTACAGATCTGCTTAAAGAAATCCTGGTTTTCCTACTGATAGATGGGATTTGCCCCGTGATAATGCAGGCTAACTGTTTGACAGTTAAACTGTGCGAAGTGGCTCAGTGCATTTCTCTATGTTAACGGTGTTGTATAATGCAAGTTGATGTTATACTCGTGTATTTCTGGTGCACACCTTCTCAGCCAGCAAATGAAAGGCAGTAAAAGTGAATGGTCAGCCTACCAGTCATGCGAAACTGGCTTCGCTGGTAAAGTGTTAATACTTGCCAGCCAATCAGATGGCAGTCCTGCCACCGAATTCAGGAAAGCTGCCAACATTGTAAGGGGACAAATGGGCAGTGCTTAACTTGCTGTGGTTTCAGTCAGATCCTGCCTTATTCTAGAGCGAGACTCAATGGAAAGTTTTCTTTCTGCCTTACATTGGTAGCACATGCTGCAAAATGTGATTGTGAAAAATACGCGAGAAACAGTCTGGCTAAAGAGTTTCATTTAGCAGTTTAAAAACTGTTCCATCCTCGTGAGCAGGTCAGACAAGGCTTTTCCTGAAAAAAAATGTAAAGCTGACAGGCTTTGAACTTCATCCATTCTCACTTGAAAGACCTGCCCCATGCTGACCATTACAAAACGCGAACACAAGCACAGCTGCTGTTCACTCCTTTTCCCTTGAATCTGAGAGATGGCTAACCCCATCGTCATTATGCAGGGTCATGACAACACATAAACCAGTCCTATCTGTGTTAGCAGGTTGAATTATGAGCTTTAGTTCCAGTGTGCAATCCTGTTTGCCTTGTGTTCCTTGCCTATGTAGCTGCAGTGATAGCGAAGAGAAGCCTGTGCGAAAAATAGAAGCAGCGACCCAAGAGTAAATGTGATGCTGTAGATTAGCCTGGAATAGGGTTACCTGGACCTCAAATCCACTCAAACATGTAGTCCACAAAAGAAATGTTTAAAAACTATTTGATTGCTGAACTCTTTGCACATTGTATAAGATCATTTTAGTTTTATATGTAAGGATTTTCAAATAAAGTGCAAAGTTATATCAGTCATTTACTGATTATTTTTAGCAAAGTGATTTTCTTAAAACCCCAGAAGATTCTCATTGTTCCCTTGCCAAGAATTAAAGTAAAAGTGACCACATCTGGTCTCCATATGTAAACTGTATGGTGCAAATGCTGTGCTGATGGTGATAAACATGCTTTACCGATCTCTACAGTATGTTGAGAAATTTAGAATTAATGATTTCCTTTAAAAGATAGGAATGCTTTTAGTCGCTGGAGTGAGGGCCATCTCTTTATGCTCAGTTACTGTACATATTATTCACCCCTGCAGACTGAAAGCATCAAAAGCTGACTCTGCATTCATTAATAAAAATAAGATGACAGCTCCTCTGTGCATAATCCATTCATTTCAACAGGATGAATGAAGAATCTGGGCAGGACACTTTAGGAAGGGTGTTTGGATATTAGAAAGTCTGCAGAAAGTATTCACAAGAATGGCTCAAGATGATGGACCTCAGTTATGTGAATACATTGGAGCAGCTCACACTGCTCTCCTTGAAGAGAAGATTGAGATGAGATTTGGCAGAGATATTCAAATCATGAGATCTGCAGGGTAGATAGGGACAAAGGGGTCTTGTTAGCAGGAGATCTAGAATCAGAGAGCTTGTTTCATAAAGAGGAAATGGTGACAGGTAGAAAAACATTTTCGACACAATGGGACCGGGGAGAAAAAAATGAGAAGAAAGAAAGGGCAGCTCAGTGGTTAGCACTGCAGCCTCACAGCACCAGGGACCCGAGTTCAATTCCGCCCTCAGGGGACTGCCTGTGTAGAGTTTGCACATTCTCTGTGTCTACGTGAGTTTCCTCTGGGTGCTCCAGTTTCCTCCCATGGTCCAAAGACGTGCAGGTTGAGCAGATTGGCCATGGGAAATTGCCCATGGTGTCCAGGGATGTGTAGGTTAGCTGTATCAACCATGGGAAATGCAGGGTTACAGGACTAGGATGGGATGTTCTTCGAGGAGTCAGTGTGGATTCCATGGGTGGAATGGCCTGCTTCCACACTGCAGAGATTCTACAATTCTCCTATGTTATGATCTAAAATGCACGACCTGAGAACATGGTCAAGGCAAATTCAATCATGGCTTTCAAAAGAAAATTGACCAATAACCTTAGGAGAAAATCTGCAGAGCTATGAGCTAGAGGCGAGGGAATGGGACTAGTAAGCTGTTGTTGCACAGAGTTGGTACAAGGCCATGATGGGCTGAATGATCTACTTCTGCTGTCTAACAAAGAAAGTGTAACCTGACTATCAGACTGGGAACTAAGAGGGATAAGGTTGCCTGCGGAGTTGCAGCAATAAACCTGCCTGATGCATGCAAGACGTGGACTGTGTACCAGTATCGTGCCTAGGAGTTCAACCACTTTTATTATAGCTGCCTCCAGGAGATTGCGAAGATCAGACAGGAAGGCCACAAGGCCTCCCTCTGAGGAGCTCTCCCAAGCTGGAAGGCCAAACATCTACACCATACTGAGACCATCATAACGGAGAAGGGTGGTCATGTTTCAAGAATGCGTGACATTTCCTTGACAAAGTGAAAAGTCGAAGGAGCTCTTGAGTCTGGCAATGTGCTCTTCAGGTGCACCAAGGAAACGCTCCAAGGACACTCTAAAGGCTTAACTGAGAAGTTTTGTTGTTCACCCAGAATCTCAGGAGAAGTTCACTCAGGATTGCAGCATCTGGCCCAAACAAACTGCTTACAGTTCTTGTTGCCACACCACCAGAAGGATGGGGAGGCTTTGGACAGTGTACAGGAAAGGTTTACAAGGCTGTTGCCTGGTTTTATTGGTATAAGCTATTAGGAGAGATTGGACAAGCTTAATTTATTTCCACTTGAAAGTCAGAGGCTGAGTGGTGACCTGATAGACAGTCACAAAATTATGAAAGGCATGGATAGAATGGAGACTCGGAGTCTTTTTCCCAGGTAGAAATGTTAATAACTAAGGGACACATAGGTTTAAGGTAAAAGTGGGTAGGTTTAAAAGAGGCTTGAGAAGCAAGTTTTTTTTTACACAGAGGGTGGTAAGTGCCTGGAATATGCTGCCAAAGGAAGTGGTGGAGGCAGAGATAATAGCAACGGTTAAGAGGCATCTTGATAGATACATGAATAGTCAGGGAATAGAGGGATACAAACCATGTAGAGGCAAAAGGCTTTTAAGTTTAAGTTTAGAAAAGTGTCATTTGGCGCAGGCTTGATGAGCCAAAGGGCCAGTTCCTGTGCTGTACTGATTTATGTTCAATAAAACAAGCACACATCAAAAGGTGAAAAGAAAACACGGAACCTTCCAGATGTTTCGCAGCTTCTGCAAGGATGATATACCCACTGGAATCCTACCAAATACCAAATGAAAATGGCCATATTCGTCTCTAGTTTAAAAAACAAACATTTTCTATGATTTTGTTGGCCACAAAAATGTTATCACACCATTACAGTGGCAGGGGTCAAAAGAAATGAATACCTCTTCAATTGGACATTTTTACTTTTTTTTGAAACAAGTCTAATATTTAAGTGAATTTGCTGATGAGTCCCAAGAAGTGGTATCCGTGGGATTTAAACTTTGATTCATTTCAAAATTCAGCGTCTATTTTAGCTAGAACATAATAGTTGCACACCAAAACAGCACATGCCAAACCAATGACCAAACATTAGCTGCTTATGATGAAGTCTCCTCTACGTCAGGGAAACGAAGTGCAGGCTGGGTGACTGCTTTGCAGAATACCTACGTTCTAGCTTCCAGTTGGTTGCCACATCAACACACTGGCCAACATCTCCATCTCTGGCTTGCTGCAGTGTTCCAGTGAAGCTCAGTGCAATCTGGAAGAACAGCATCTTATTTTCTGCTTGGTAACCTTGCAGTCTTCAGGGCTTAGTATCAAGTTCAACAATTTTAGGCTTGAGCACCTTTCCCAATGCGTTCCCCCACCCCACATACCAGACCTTGGCATTAAACGGGCTGCTATCTCTCAATACCCATTGTCAGTCAGCAATTTTCCCCATTAGCAGGTATTCGGTCCCCCAGACTGACCTTTATAACCACTCCTTTGTCTGTTCAACTGTTTTTCTCTCTCTTTGGGCTCCACCTATCATTTACCTCACCTCCTACACCCCCAGCGCATTTTCTGTGTTAAAAAAAATCCTTCTCCTAATTACCATCATTTCTGAGGAAGGGTCACTGAACCAGAAATGTTAACTCCGATTCCTCTCCACAGTCAGTGCCAGACCAGCTGAGATTTTCCAGCAATTTCTGCTTTTGTTTCAGATTTCCAGCATTTGCAATTCTTTTGATTGTTTTCTGTAAACATTGACTGGTCAATATAACGCATCAGAAGAGTCAATAAGCTTGACTGATCTTGAATGCCTAGGCTGGACAGAAGTACCATGGAGAAATAAGTAATTATTCTAGTTTAGTCTAAATGAGAACAAATTATATAAAAAAAACAAAGACTATTCAAACGTCCATCTATATGGCTCTGTGATTTACTTCAATGATTAACAATTAGATCATGAGCTCCAAAAGAAAGAAATCACATCCTTTGTACAGCTAGATGAGGTATTAGTGTTGGTCCAAGTTTATAACAGCCCTGTAATACGAAGGGGTGAAAGCCATTGTTATATATTGCCACTGACCTGAGTCAAAATTACTAAAATAAACTCAGCGTAGATTCTTGAACAAATTATATTTAGCCATCCCCACCTTTAATCTCAAATTGAAATTAAGGACTCTTTTCTTTCCCTACAAACAGTTCAGCATTATGTAGTCATGCTCCGGTGCCACTTACATTACTCATTGCCTACATTAATCTTGCCAGAAGGGACAGCTTTCAGAACCCTTGCAGTCTCCATTCTGCTCACCTTCCTCAGGGAAATCAGCAGCTGTGTAAGTAGCGATTCTTTGTTCTGACTACAGTGCTGCATACTGGTTTGAATTCCTATCAGTTTGATCTTCCTTTATGGCATACTTACATCAGTTGGCTAGCAGTCAACAATTTTAATTATGCACAGTTACACTATCACTGCACAATACCCCACCACGTGCCTTTCCACATCTCCTTAGGACTATTGACTTCTAACCCATAATGTCCCCAGTAAAACAAGTGTCCATATGCAAAAGATTATACAAAAGCATTTCTGGAATTTCTATGCATTCAAAATCACCAACGGGCTTCACATAGGAACAGCTTTTTGTTGGGTAACTCAACATAAGCATCAATATGTTCACAGGCGCATTTGCGAATGTAGAACCTCGGATTAGGAATAGTCCATTCACCCCTCATCATTCAACACCATCATGGCTGACTTCTGGCCATCCATATTTTCAAATGGAAGTTATCTCAATATCCCTCCAGATCACAGATCCTGAATGATCTTTTGCCTCCCAGATAATGAGTGCAAGGTGAAAAGATTTGTAAAAGGGGCACAGTAAGCAGCCCAAACTTAGGTCCCTGTTGTAGGTGAAGCTAACACAAAAGGACAGCCTCGAAAACAGAGTTTGAACGTACTGGGTGCTGGCCTCAAATAAAAACCCAGGATTTCAATTTGGAAGAAGGGTCCCGACCCGAAATGTCAAGCTTTCCCGCTTTTCTGATGTTACTTGGCCCGCTGTGTTCATCCAGCTTCACACCGTGTTATCCCAGGATTTCAAAGGACAGTTAGAATCAAATTTGTGAAGGACAGATAGTGCTTGATTAAATTCACTGCATTTATTGTGGGAAAATATAGAACGTGAATGGGAATGCCTTAAGTGTTTTGAATATTGATTCTGAGAAGGCGCTTGATAGATTCAACAGAAAACGTTATGATAAAATAATAACTGTGGCTTTAAAGGGAGTGTAATGATATAGACGGAGAAATGAAGAAAGACGAGACGGAAAGCAATAATGATGGGTTCTGCATGTTTTACATTCATATACATGATTCAGGACATCATATCAAATTGTCATTGGAGAGCCATTGGAACGAGGTATTTTGTTGGTGCAAATGCGCGGGCCATGATAGCCTGCTGTATTGCTGTAACATGCCAGGGGTCGGAGGGGCGGAATGTGTCCTCCACTTAAGCCTTTCATATGCGACATTCAAGATTGGAGCAGAGTCCCACGACATTGCTTCTTTTCAAACCTTGTGCTTGACACACAGATTTTCCACAGCCTCCCCACGGTAGGTCAGGAGGTCCAGACATGCGAGGAGCATGGCAGTCATATCATAATACTTCTGCGAGTATCCACCAATAAATGGTGCCCCAGGCATTAGAGAATAGGAGCTTCTACTTTCAGCCTGTTTGTGATTTTTTGTTTCGGACAATGGCCAAATGGTACATCAGCTTCATTCAGCTTCTCATTCTCCAAATCTCCCAAACTTTCAGCATTACAAATGATCTCAGGGTCCACAGCCTTTCTGGGGAAAAGAGTTCCAGATTTTCCCTACCATTCAGACAAAAGGGTGCTTCATTATTTTACTCCACAGCTAAGCTATAATAGACCAGTTCTGGAAGATTATCCCCATACCAAAGGGAATGCATCCACCCTACTGAATCCCTCTATTATTTTAAAATTTCTCAACTAGATCATCGCTCATCTTTCTGATTGTAATGGGGGATGCAACCTGTCTACATAATTGAATTATTTCAGCCCCAATATCTTTCTGGTGGTTCTTTACTGTAGCCCTTCCTTGGGTAATGGATCATTCCCGTGGTATGGTGTCTAAGACTCTAAGGATGGAAATAACATTACCCCAGTTCTGGAATCCAATCACCATGAGATAAAAGGCCAAACTTCAATCTACAAAGTCAACACCTATCACTTAAGGTGTTTAAACTTTTTTCCTTCAACAGACAGCTGATCATCAGTGTGAGACCAAAATCCATTTTATGGTCTTTATTAACTGACAAAACTTGCCAGTAATGTGCACTAGCCTTAAAGATTTATATCATTGTTCCCAGTGGTCTTCCCATGCAGTGCTCAATCGCAGGTTATATTCCCACAGGCATTCATTCCTAAGCTGTATTCCCAATTGGTGCTTATTCTCAGCCTGTATTCCACATAGTGCTCATTCCCATTCTGTACTCCCATCCAGTGCCCATTCCCAGACTGTATTCCCATCCCGTATTCAATCATAGGTATATTTCCACATAATGCTCATTCCCAATCAGTGTTGATTCCCAAACTGTATTCCCTGTCAGCATTCATTCCCAGGCTATATTCCAAGTTGGTTCCTATTCCTAAGCTGTATTCCACTCCCTGCTGATTCTCAGATGGTATTCCCAATAGGTGCTCATTCCTGGATGGTATTTCTGTTTCTGCCCATTGCCAGGCTATTCAGAAGGGATAGACCCAATCAGCTCAGAATATCACACTTTATAAGTATCCTATACATAATTTTAGCAGTCATCCTGTTCTGCATATACATTCTCATCAGCCTTGACTCATTCCTTTAACTGTTTTGCATTTGAAGTAAGTCAGCTGAAAAATACATTTCAGAGTTTTCAATAGAATTTATTTTGCACCTACCTGTAGCAGAGTCTGTAGAGATTTGTTTGAAGAACAACAAGGACACCATGATGGGGAGGGAAAAAAGAGAAACAAGAACAGGTCAACATATTCATCAGATTTAATTGGTGACATTCATCTTATAATTGAATACGATCAAGTTAAGTGCCTGATTTGTATTCTTGTCTATCTGAAGTACTGAGACAAATTGAAGGTGAATTGGCCCTGCTAATGCAGCGTTGGTGCAATGTGGCTTTGTTTCACATGGATGCAGCTGTTGTATTGTAAATGCAGCATGCATTTGTTATCAGTGTCTCACATGATAAAGAATTTGAAACAGATTGAGAGTCCTGACATTTTTCTGGAGAGGGTCTTCTCACTTTGGAGTCAGGGTGGAACTTCCTCATCTGATTACGCTCCAGATCAGTGTCACTGTGCTGTGGCTTCAGCATTCATAATGCCTGTATCGTTACATCCTGTTAAATTCCAGAACTGGTAAAACTCTACGGGGTGAGCTAACACATCAAAGTGAGCACTCAATTCCGTTCGCATGCAGTACCTAAAAGGTCACAAGCCTGCAGCCAGAAGCTGGTTTCTGCTGTTGTATTGGCACTGTTCTGATGCTGGTGCTTGCCAATAGAGGTGGCACTGCCCTGGGGAAAGCACATCCTTGGCACTCTATAGCATTGCCACTGGGAGTGAGTTGTCACTGACGACAGCAGGCAATATCAGCACCTGAGATTTCTTATTTTCTGGCTTTTTGCTTTACAGGATGAATTACACGCATAGTAAGACTGTCTGCTGGACGTGAACATTAGCAAAATGACTGGTGCATAATCCACCCATTAACAGCTGGATTGGGACTCAACAACAGCGGCACCTAACATCAGTTCCAATGCACCTCAAAACATTGAGTAGTGATGTACAGTTGCCATTCTGTATTGATTCCAGGAAATTAACTATAATTCATTAGATTCAACTGTAAACTGCAGAACACTGCAGTATTATGGAGTTGCTTTTGTCAAGGTAGTTTCTCCGTTGTGCAAAACCACTAAAACTGACTGCATCGGTACCACCTGTCACATACAATGATCTCACTCCATTCTGCTATTTAAGATCAATAAATGCTGTAAGAACCAATTAATCCACACAATGCTGCCTCCTTGGGGAGTACTTTCATTCTACTGTACAAGTGTATTAGCGAATGTTTCATCAATTTGTTCCCTCAGTTTCCCTTGCCTGGACTTGGTTGGATGAGCTCAGTGTCAATCATCAATAGAGAATGCAAACTTCCATCTGATTATATAGTTTGGGGCAGGAGAAGGTATTTAGTCCCTCTGGCCCATCCCATACCATCAGTGTTTTACCAGCATCCCAAATCCTATTTGTTGATAGCACCTTGTTTGGTTCCATTCTGACATGTTAGGGTTTCTTCTTCCATCACCATTGTTGAAAATGCTCTGAGAGGATTATTCCACAGTGCTCTATTAGGACACACTCTCCCTCAGTCATCAGTGAAATGATCCATTTTGGACTGAAAGGTGATAGATTCAGGAACTTTCTTGATGGAATGATGTTAAATACAGTGGATGTCCAAACAGATTTGGGGATTTCAGGTGCATAGATGTTTGAAATGTCACCAACAGGTGCGGAGAACAATCAAAACACTCATGGAATACTGGCCTTTACATCCAGATGGCTGGAGTACAAGAAGTTATGCTGCAGTTATACAAACCATTGGCTAGACCTCACTTGGAGTATCGTGAGCAGATCTGGGCACCACACCCCAGGAAGGATATATTGGCCTTGGAGGGAGCACAACATAGGTTTACAAGAATTATACCTGGGTTTAAATTCTGGGGTTAGATTATGAGGAGAAATAACACAAATTAGACATTTTCTTTTGAAGGGGTGATCTGACTGAAGTCTTCAAGATAGTAACAGGAAAAGACAGGTGAATAGGATAAACTATTTTCAACAGTTGGGGATTCTAGGACTTGAGAGCATAGTTTGAGAATTAGGGCCAGAGCTTTCAGGAGAGATTTTAGGAAGCACTTCTACACGCAAAGGGTGACAGATACTCGATCTCTCTACCACAAATGGCAGTCGATGCTGGATCAGTTGTTCATTTTAAATCTGAGATACATTTTTGTTAAGGAAAGGGGTTAAGGCATTTGGGTCAAAGGCTGGTAAATGAGAGTTAGACCACAGAGCAGCCATGATCTCATTCAATGGTGGAGAAGGCTTGAGGGGCTGAATGGCCTGCTCCTGTTTCTATATTCTAATCCCAACCTGGGATTCTATCGCTAAAACCCTCTGTCTGACTGCCTTTCTTTCTCTCTCTCTCTCTCCTCCTCAGGAGTTCCTTCCAAATCTAACTTTAATCATGTGTTTAACTCGTCTATTCCTCCTCACCAGCTGCTTCTCTCCAAGAAGCAGCTGGGGATGAGATTCTGAACACACTGTGCACATCTTTACAGTAGCTGAGTCGATCATCGTCCTCAGCTCTCACTCAGCGTCACCTCTAACCAGGTTTATACCATCCCCAACACATGTCTGGTTCCCAATTTTGCTTGCACTTCAGTTTCACATAAACAACCATGTACCCCTCTCAATTCTTTGGAAGATTTATGATGTTATCAGGCTAGTATTCTAAAGAAAGACTTGCATTTATGTAGCGCCTTCCATAACCCCAGGATGCTGAAGAGTGCATTACAGGCAGAAAAATTCTAAGTGTAATTACTGCTGTAATGTAGGAAATAGAGTGGCAAATTGGTGCCACAAGCAACTTAGTGATAATATAGCATTACTGCTGTTGGCTGAATGATAAGTTGGGACAAATTCCTTGCTCTTTCCCACATAGTGCTGTGGAATCTATTATGTCCTCTTGACTGGACAGATGGGACTACAGCTTAATTCTCATCCAAAAGACAGCGTCTCTGACCGTGTATCACTGCCTGCTTTGGAGAGACAACCTGGATATTGATAAGGATCTGGATAATGAAGGTCGTCTTCATTTTAGTGCAACATTTTACACTCAATCCATGTACTGCATGATTCAATAAATGATTTTTGGAGCCCTTGAGCAATTCTATTGATTACATCTGTTGCTTATTTGATGCCAGAATCTAAACGGGTTAGTTTGATATTTTATATTCTGATATTACCTCTGAGCCTGAAGAGTTAACTTACCCTTTTGTTCTTCATATGTTGACACATACTTTCAACTGTCTTTTCAGTTTAAGATTGACTCATTACCCCATAATCTAGTGAACGTTTCAAACGGTTCTGCAGTCAGGAATGTAAAAGCACATCCTTCTCAATCAACAGCCTCCTGTTAAGGGAGCATCTCTCTGATAAATCCATTAAACAACCAGCCAGCATTAGAGTAGATGCAACATGCAGAACTACAAATGTACTGTTCTACAGAGCAAGGTGGGGGGGGGCGTCAAGGGATAAACGACATCAGCCAACACTGACTCGGGATAAATACTAACACAGCTTTAGGATTTTTAATCCGGTATCCATTGCTGGTGGAGTTTAAGGAGAAGGAATTTCATTTTAATAAAAGGATATATTGTTCAAGTGTATTCACATTGACTCATTTTAGATTCAGTCAGGAGCATCTGCAAAGTATTTCTTAACCCACACCCAACTCCCTTGCTTGCACTGTGACATGACTCTACTCCATTTCTGAAGGTGGGAAATCCCAGTCCAGAGCTTCTTTCAAGGAGCTAGTTTGCCTGCATAAGACTGAAAGGCAATGGGTACCTGGCTATTTTAACTGGCAATGCCACTGTGAACTCAGCTGCTGTTCACCCTCAACACCCACTTGTGCACATGCCTTCAGTAGAGCTCACTGAATGGCAAAAAGGTAGAGGAAATTTCACAGATTTTATCATCTTTCTCATTTGCTGTATGGAGGCTTAATATAGGCTCATCCTCTGGGCTAATCCAAGGCTAGTGCAGACTTGTGCACACACTATTCTTCCCCCATGTTTTCTGATTACAGGTCTACCCCTCACCCTATTCCGAAGCCCTTTACAGGCCTGATTCTCAGCGTTCAGCTGATGCCTATTAATCAACTGAACAGAGCAATTTCAGATTTACCAATGAATCCAAACAACCTTAAAGGTTACTTCTTCAGAGTCAAAACGTACAGAGACATGTACATACATACTCAGGGAGATCCACATGGTCTTATGCATGCAAATTGTGATGAAAGTCTTTTTATTATCATTGCACTCATATCATTTCAAAATCATGGCACTTTGCTATTGGTCACTCTTGTGAAGGAATTCCGTTTTTAAAAAAGTCAAGAAAATCCTTCCAACACAGTGGCTACGTCCATCATTGCACAGAAAGCAAGTGACTGTAAACTCTGGTGGTATCAATGGGAAACTGTTTATTCTGTGGTGGCTCAGGACAAATGAGTAAACGTGAATCTGGCTCCTCTTTTGTTGGTCATTTATATAAATAATTTGGATGAGAATATAGAAGGCATGGTTAGTAAGCTTGCAGATTACACCAAAATTGGCCACATAGTAAACAGTGAAGAAGGTTTTCCAGAATTACAAAGGGATCTTGATCAAATGGGTCAATGGACTGAAAAATGGCAGATGGAGTTCAAACTGGATAAATGCGAGATATTGCATTTTGGTACAACAAACAAGGGTACTGCTTATACAATTAATAGTAGGGCCTTGGATAGTATTGTTGAACAAATGGACCTTGGGGTGTAGGTACATAATTCTTTGAAGTTTGCATCACACTTAGAAAGGGTGGTTAAAAAGGCATTTGGCTGGCTTGCCTTCATTGCTCTGTCCTTTGAGTAGAGGAGTGGGGAAGTCATGTTGAGGTTGTACAGGACATTGGTGAAGCCTCTGCTGGAATACTGTGTCCATTTCTGGTCACCCAGTTATAGGAATGATATTAAGCTGGAGAGGGTTCAGAAGAGATTTACCAGGATGTTGCCAGGTATGAAAGGTTTGAGTTCTAAAGAAAGGCTGGATAGGCTGAGACTTTTTCCACTGGAGTTTAGGCGGTAGAGAAGCATACTGATAGAAGTTTATAAAATAAAGAGGGGCATAGAGAGAATTAATGATAGTTCGCTTTTCCCTAGGACAGAGGATTTCAAGACAAGGGGACACATTTTTAAAGTGAGGGGGGTGAGATTTAAACAAAGATATGAGGGGCATGTTTACACAGAGGGTAGTTCACATGTGGAATGAACTGCCAGAGGAAGTGGTGGATGTGGGTACAATTATAACATTTAGAAGACATTTGGATAGATACACGAATAGAACAGGTTTGGAGATATGAGCCAGGAGCAGGAGGTGGGACTACTTTTATTTGGGATTATGTTTGGCATGGACTGGTTGGGCTGAAGGATCTGTTTTGGTGCTGTATGCATCTGTGACTCTATGAAGCCATTATTTTGTTTCAGTTCAGAATAATCATGAATTGAGTTTTAATTTAGAAAACCCAGCAATTTTTAGGGCAGTTCAGAGGAGACCTGCCTGGAGTCAGAAGTAAGTTTAGTTTTCTCCCTTATACCAGTATAGGAGAGCTCACAAAAAAAAAGTCACCTCAACAGAAGGGTAGTTTGTGAAACTTCCAAACCAGGAGAGTTTGGTTCGAACTGCAGGTCTCGTCTTGAGAACATTTAGGCTTTTGGAGATCATGTTGACAGATTTGGAAAAGCCATTGAATTGACTCCACAATCCACTACAAAGGAAGTGTTGCGTGTTAGTTAGTTACAGCCATCAATAGTTGAGATATGGGTATACTTTCTCTGATTTTGAATCTCTAATGAATTATGTTGGGAAAAATACAAAAACATTGTTTTCCTGTGTATTTTAAAATCTTTCTAAATGCATTCAATATTTATGTAGCCTGGTTTTGAATTATTTCTCCTTTTGTATAATAAACTTCTGTTGCCGAAAATCTGCGTGAGTTTGTCTCAGCAATTAACCACCACATTCACCCCATGATCAAAAAAAATTATGATCAATCTAGCCAGGTTATATTCTGAGATACAGTCATACAGCATGGAAACAGACCCTTGGGTCCAACCAGTTCATATCAACCATAATTCCAGATTAAAGAAGTCCCACCTGCCTTGTCTAGTATTAGCATCAACTGGGATTATAATAGTACTCACTCACAGTCATTAAAACATGGCAAAATGAGGCAATAGCACATGAACACACAGAGCCACATTCGTGCTCACAAATGTGTGTAAATACACATGCATGTACGTGTTACTGATGCATATATATTGTTCAAACATGTTCATCAGACACACACACACAAAATCTGCAGAACGGGTTACTCCAATGGATCAGTTCCCTTCCTCAGAAACATGTGGCAGAATCTATTCAAGTGTGCTCTTTTTCAAAGGAAAATGGAATGAGTGACCATCTGGCTGAGGGAAGGCAGCCATTCAGAGAGGCTCATTATAGAAACTGAACAGAGAAGAAAAACTCAACCAGATGTGTATTCAAGGCCACGTTAAAGAGGTCTGTGGAATTTTCTTTTCAGCACTTTGTGTATGTCATTCTAGTCACATGGATATCTGGTTAACTGCGCAATTAAACAGTGCAGTTTGCTGTGGGCATTTTATTGTTGCACAGTCATAATTAATAACTTACTGTCTTGCCCAACAGAATGTCCTTAATTCTGGGGAGAGAACATACAATCAGTTTCTGGGAAACAGCATTGCTAGCTCAGCTCAAGCTGCTAGCAAGAACAAAAATGATCTTGCAGTTTCAAAGCTGCCACTTAACTATTGATGCAGTACAACAGGAATAAAATGTTTTCTAAAGAGAACACCCATCCAACACTTATTTGCTGAAAGAGGTGAACTACAAAATAGATTGAAATGGTGCAATATCCATCCTGAACAGGTATCTTCCGTTTAACAAATGCAGCATGGATTTTGTAGCAGCTTCAAAGTAAATTATAGCCAGTTGAAACCTGTTTATTAGATGGTCTCCTGAGGCACCATCCTCAGACAACTTAGGATACCACTGCCTCCGGTGACACGAGGGGCTAAACTTCTGTTCCATGTGGTCTGAGGAAACCACTAAGGTTTAGATGTCCACTAGGAGGCACTGTTTTATGTATGGGGGGATGGTGTGCAAATTACAGAAATGACACAGCAACTTTTGTGCATGCGTCAGGGGCTTTATTTACAACGCTTTAAAATATGCCCTACGCAGTTTGCCTACCACTTAGTTTCTTCTCTAAGCAACCACACTCTGTCTGAGGTAAGTGAATTGATACCAGGCACACACAATCAAACACCAAACAACTGAACACCCCAGCGAGATGGTTTCCTTACAACCAGATGGCTACCTTTGACATATGTTTGAGGCCGTGTCTGGGGCAATGGAGCGAAGGAGACAAATGCTTTCCCTGGAGGTCTAGCAGTGAACTCTGCCATATCAGGCTGTACGTGGACTACACAAAGATGAAACTGAATACCAACCCACACCCCCACCCCAATCAGGGAGGGTAAATACCCTATCACACTGTCATTGCTCAGGTATCTGCCCTTATCATGTTAATAGTTGCAAAACTGGAATATGGAGCAGAGACAAAGTCTTGCCCCCTTCACTGGGCATATATTCAGCTTCACAATGCAGCACCATCAAAATATCTATCCTTTAAAACTGTTGAGTAGAAGTCTTCTGGTTAGAAACTTCACTCCATCTAAAACATTTTTTTATACTGAAACCAGCAAGATTTGCTGCGTTTTCAGCAGCAACACCACAATTTTTTTCTAGCACCTTTAGCATATTAAAACGCCCAAGAGGAGATGCAGGAGCATTTATATGACAGAATATCACACTGAGTCACATAAGGAGATGTTAAGTTGGATGCCCAAAAGCTCAGTGTAAGAGGCAGGTCTTATGAAGTATCTTAAAGGAAGTACGTGACGTAGAGAAGTGGAGAGGTGTGGTGAGGGTACTCCAGAGCTGGACACAGCTAAAGACACAGTTATACATGGTGGTGTGATTAAACTGGAGTTGCACTAAGGGCATTAGATGAATGCAGACAGATCACAGGATTGTGGATATGGAGGAGATTACAGAGATAGGGTAGGGAACAGGCAATGGAGAGACTTGAAAATGGGGATGAGAGTTTTCAAAAATTCAACGCAAGTCAGAAAGCACGTGGGTGACAGCCAGTGTGACTTGGTGCCAGTTAAGTAAAAGGCAGCAGAGTTTTGGATGGCCTCAGTCTATGAAAAATGAAAAGTGGAGACGACCCAGGAATGTGTTGAAATAATCAAGTCGAAAGTTGATGAAGGGATGGAGGATGGTTTCCAGCTGCAGATGAGTAGACAAAATAAAATACTGGCAAGGTTTTCTTTCTCAATAATTTTGTGTTTTGATGCCTGTTAGTGAAACTCTGAAAAAAACAATTTGCTGATTAATTTATGACCTGCCTTATACGTTGACTTTGTCTAGCCATTGTTGAAAAATCTTGGTCTTGATCGTTCTCCAACTTGTACTCTGGATTTTCCATCATGTCTGTGAAGAATCTGTTCACATTCACCTCATGAATCATAACTTGTTCTATTTTTGGAAGATTCCAAGCTATTCCACAGGCTGAACCCCAATACTCCATGTTTCATAATCAGTAAGCTTCAACTTATGGGCTGGGGAAGGTCTGAGGAAGCGTCACTGGACCAGAAATGTTAACTCTGTTTTCTCCTTTACAGATACTGCCAGACCTGCTGAGCTTTCCAGCAACTTTGTTTTTGTTCCTGATTTACAGCATCCGCAGTTCATTTGGTTTTCAACTTATGGGCTGTTGAGCAGAAAATGAAACTTAACCTGGATAGGTGTGAGGTGATGCACTTGGGAAGGACAAACAAGGAAGACAAGGCAGAATAAACAGTATGACCCTGGGAAGCATCGAGAATCTGAAGGACCTTGATGCGCGCGTTCACTGGTCCCTTAAGGTGGTAGGACAAGTGGATAAAGTGATTAAGAAATTGTACAGGATACTTGCCTTCATTAGTTGAGGCAAAGAATATAAAAGCAGGGAAGTCATGCTGGGACTATATAAAACATTGATTAGGCTGCAGCTAGAGTACTGTGTGCAGTTCTGGAATCTACATTATAGCAGGGATGTGATTGCACTGGAGAAGTTGCAGAGGAGATTTACCAAATGTGGCCTAAACTGTCAAGTTTTGGTCATAAAGAAAGATTGGATAGATTAGGATTGCTTTCCTTGGAGCCAAAGAGACTGAGGGGGAACATGACTGAAATGTATGAAATTGAGGGATATGGGTAAGGTAGACTGAAAAGAAGGTTTCCTCTTGGTGAAGGGATCCAGGACCAGGGGACATTGATTTCAGGTAAGGACAAGACGGGATGTGAGGAAGAATCTTTGTTACTCAGAGGGTGGTGGGAATCTAGAAATCACAGCCTTCAAGGGTGGCAAGAACAGAAACCCTCATAATGATTAATAAGTGCTTAGGTACAGACTTGTGATGCCAAGAATGGGATTAGAATAGTTCATTTTCTCATCTTCTTTGTTTCATTTAAGTCATGTTCTGAGAGACTACAAATTATTACTTGCTAACAGGAGGTGACAAGCAGCTCGCAGAGCCAGGGAAGATGAAAAAATAACCAGAACAAGAAAGCAAAACACTTGACAGTAAGTGACAGGCAGCAATTGAAGGCAGGGAAGGGGGAAAGAGGAGACTAAGAAGTTGACACACTACAGAATGCAAGAGGAGCCAATTCTACAATGGTAAGAGACCAAGACTCTCTAAGGACATCTTTATCTATGATTCTCATCATAATTAAGAGTCAGACCCAGAATACAATGTTGGCAGTAGATCAGGGATATGTAAAGAATGTGGCGCCATGAAGTGGAAAAAGAAGAGTCACTTTTAATCTGTTGTGCAAATTATAAAGTACAATTTCACTCCAAGTGAGTTTTTTGACCCACTGAATGTTGTTCCCATGAGAAAACAAATCAAATTCAAACATTTCCCGAGGCCCATCGAAAGAAATGTAACAACTGATTAGGATTGCCAAAAATCCTTTTATTTTGCCTTGAAGAAGAAAGAAATTCTAATGTGGCCTTTCATGAAATATTAATGTTTCAACAATCATTGAAAATGCAGACAGTGACACTGGAAATGTAAACAGGAATGCTACAGACACCGATGGTAAAATATTCAGTGTATTAACAAACATTGAGGAATGTAGAATGAGAATGAGATGTAGATTTTGATCCTGAGAATCTTGAGAGTGACATTGGGGCTGTAGAGGATGATTAGTAGAAATCATAAGGTAAAAATTGTGAATTTGATTAAACTACAGTGAAGAGAAGGAAAGAAAATAAAGGTAAATTAGTTGTGAAAAGGGATGTTTTTTGTCAAATAATGTTTTGAGTATAATTGTGTGAATTTAAATATTTGTATTTTGAAATTGCAGATTAATATTTAAAAAAGGTGTGAAAGAAGGTGATGAAGTGAAATGTTGAATGTAATCTGTTTGATCTAAAGAAAGCTTTAAATAAATTATTTCATAGAAACATTATCATAGTCTGATTTTCAGCTTTAATGCCTATTGTATTCAGATCATAAGCCCATACGGCAACACTTTTCAATGTATTGTTTCATTAGTATTTTTTAAATCCTATTTTTAACTTTCAGCCCTTTATTTCTTGAACGCAGGATGGATAAACCAGCTTGCTGTGAATAAGGATGATGAATTTGGACAAGAGAAGGGTTATATAATATTTGTATGGGACAAAGGTTGGAAGATGAGGAATGAAGTAACAATGCAGTGATCTTATGAAGACCTGAAAAGAGATTGTTAAGGAAAGAGGGGTGAGGGAATCTATTAGAGGTTTTCAAATGAATGAAAGACAAACAGTGAAAGGTCATTTGACAGCAATTATATATTTGAAGTTAGTACTAAAGTACAGCAGCAGGAGGGTTAGAAGAAATATTTTCACAAAGATTTATTAGAATATAGAATACGATAGTGCAGGTGGTTATTGAGATAGAAATTTAAAATCACTTAATTGGGGAATGTATTTGGAAAGGAGGAATTTAAAAAGGAGAAAGAAAAATGTGATTGATTTGATTTAATACCACCAAATGTCATGAGGCACAAAGAAAAGTGTTGTCGTACATGCTTTACAGGCAGAAGAAATATTTTCACAAAGATTTATTAGAATATAGAATACTATAGTGCAGGTGGTTATTGAGATAGAAATTTAAAATCACTTAATTGGGGAATGTATTTGGAAAGGAGGAATTTAAAAAAGAGAAAGAAAAATGTGATTGATTTGATTTAATACCACCAAATGTCATGAGGCACAAAGAAAAGTGTTGTCGTACATGCTTTACAGGCAGATTGTACTTTACAAGTGCATCAGGGTAACAGAACAGAGTGCAGATACAATGTTACAGCTGCCAAGAAGGGTGCAGAAACAGATCAACATTAACATTAGAGACTAGATAGTTCAAGTTGGAGACCTAACATGTTATAAGTACAATTAGCTAACTGGTCTCTTCCTGTGCTAAAAATGATGTCATGGTTGATTTCTTTTTCTGAGTTTAGTTCCCCACTTTCACGTAGCATACAGCAACATAGAAACTTACAGTACAATTAGCTCATGGTTCTCTGATCATATTATGGGCTGGTTCATTAATTCTACCAGGCCCAGTGCCTGCAGCTGACAGCCCTGTCAGGAAGGAGCATTGGTAGGAAAAGGTATTTATATAATCTCCAAACAATGTATCGAATTGAAATAGTGTAACATTTTGATATTGGCAATTCTGAGATTGTGACTACTTTTTAACCACGGTGTAATGTGATGAACATGCTGTCAGTGCTTCACTTCAATGTATGGACCAGAAATCTGGTGGCACTGTGATTATTTTCCAGATACCGAACAGACAGCTAACCCTTCAAAATGTCAAAGTGAATGCTCATTACAGGCTGGAAGTAGGCTCTCCTTCATGTTGGTGTATGTCAAAAATTGACATCCATGGCTCATGTTTTGAGCTCGCCCAATTTGCTGACTAATTTTTTGATCATGCCCATTTGAAGCACCTTAGGATATTTCTGAACAGTGAAGATCTCCTCACGTTGCTATTGTGATTGGCAGAAAGGGCTTACAATCTGTTGCAAACATTGAAGACAGTAGTAATGGTCTTTCCAGCAGTTACCTAGAGTAAACTATAGCTCATCCAAGATTGGGTCAGTCAGCAAAGAGATGGGGGGAACTAGGCTGGTGCTAGAGAGGTGCAAGGAGGAAGGGATGGGAAGAAAATCTATTGCCGGAGATATTCTGACTACAAATGGCTATAGAAGAATGGGAACCAGACAAGAAGCAGTTTGTTGAGCTATAAAATGGAGGAGAGGGATTGGGGGAGGATGACGCGGTTAACTAAATTGAGCAAAGCATTATAAATACACCAAAGGAGCAACCACAGATAATATGAGATAACACAGTGTGGAGCTGAAGGAACACAGCAGGCCAGGCAGCATCAGAGGAGCAGGAAAGCTGATGTTTGTCAGGAGCTTTCCTGTTCCTCTGCTGCTGCCAGGCCTGGTGTGTTCCTCCAGCTCCACACTGCATTATCTCTGACTCCAGCATTGGCAGTTCTTACTATCTCATTGATAGAGTGACTTGTGTTTTAGGAGTATTTCATTGCCACAGCGGCTATACAAGTAGGCTTGTTGGGCCAAATCACTATTTTGCACTTCATTACTTATACTTAAATAACAATAGTCCTGAGGACTAAAGGAATCAAAAGATATGGGGAGAAAGCAGGAACAGGTACTGAGATGAATGGTCAGCCATGATTTTCTTGAATGGCAGAGCACACTTGATGGGCTGAATGGCCTACTCCTGCTCCTATTTTCTATGTTTATATGTCTGTCTGTTACAAGGGTATCATATTGTTCGGGTACAAAAAATAGGAACAATGCCACAGCCCTTGAACACTAGGACTCACCTGGAACCCACTTGTCAATGTTCATGACTGGAGCTTTGTTCCTGTGGCGTAGGATGTTAACTGAACCGTTTGTCTCTGTCAATACCTCAAACACTGTCCAAGATACTTGCCGCTCTCCATCCTGAGTGCAGATGGCTAATGAGAGATCAAGCACTGCCTGGGACTTACCCGCTGTTGTATCAGCGCGTGCTTATGCTCCATTTCCCTTTTCTCCACAGCCGAGTCAATCACAAGCTGGTCCAGCTGAACAGGGCAGAAACCAAAATAATCTGTAAGACTGCACACACAGCGAGGCTCAGGAATTTCTACAACATCATGGCGCATTTGTCCTAAATATCTTCTGAAAATGTCAAAAACAATATGAAATTGACATGATTATGAAATGTCTGGAATAATTCCTCAATTTTAGACAATTTAGGAATTTAACCTTTTTCAATGCCAATTGTGGATTGACTAGCACCTGTTTCCAGAATCATTGGGAGTTTTTGTGCATTTCTTTGAGATTTAACAGGCCACCCTTTCTGGGATGTTTTATGACAGAAGTTACTTCCAATTTGAGGGCAGTAAAAGGGGTGTTCCAGGTTTAACCGGGTAAGAACCATGCTCCCAAAATTCTCTCAGATCATCTAAACCCTTTATGCAATAGTGATGATGAAAAGACAGGCAGAAAAAAATCAGAAAGGAAGCAGGAGAACGTTTGTAAGGAAGCGGGAAAGGAAAAATATAAATGCTATTGTGCACAGGGAGGTGGGGAAGATTGTGAGCTGTATTTTGGGATGGGAAAGATAGGCCAGCACTTGCATTGAGGAAACTGGAGAAACAGAGATACACATTTTTATATCCTCTTTCAAGACCTCAGGATATCTCAAAGCATGTTACAGCTAATGAAACACTTTCAAAGTGCAGACACCGATGTAACGTTGGAATGTGTGTCCAGGTACAGGAACATAATGGGACAAACGTCAGATTGAACTATGGAGGCAAAGGGGGAAAACAAAACATTTTTAGCATGGACAAAATAAAATGGGAAAGAGCGCCAGCTCGAATTCTATGAGAAAGGGTGATGAGTAGAGTGAGCAGCAGGGTTGTTTTTCAGCGGGGGCTCAAGTGGTTGGCTCACTGGCACCATCTGGTGGACAGTTAGAGTTGGGCAACTGAGTTGGCTGGAACTGCAGACGCTGGAGAATCTGAGATAACAAGGTGTAGAGCTGGATGAACACAGCAGGCCGAGCAGCAAAACTGACGTTTCGGGTCTGGATCCTTCTTCAGAAATGGGGGAGGAGAAGGAGCTTCTGAAATAAATAGGGAAGAAGAGGGAGGCGGATAGAAGATGGATAGAGGAGAAGATAGGTGGAGAGGAGACAGACAGGTCAAAGTGGCAGGGATGGAGCCAGCAAAGGTGAGTGTAGGTGGGGAGGTAGGGAGGGGATAGGTCAGTCCAGGGAGGATGGACAGGTCAAGGGGGCGGAGTGAGGTTAGTAGGTAGAAAATGGGGGTGCAGCTCGAGGTGGGAGGAGGGGATAGGAGGGAGGAAGGACAGGTTAGGGAGGTGGGGACGAGCCGGGCTGGTTTTGGGATGCGGTGGGGGGAGGGGAGATTTTGAAGCTTGTGAATTCTACATTGATACCATTGGGCTACAGGGTTCCCAAGCAGAATATAAGTTGCTGTTCCTGCAACCTTTGCGTGGCACTGCAGGAGGCCCATGATGGACATGTCATCTGAGGAATGGGAGGGGGAGTTGAAATGGCTTGCGACTGGGAGGTGCAGTTGTTTATTGCAGACCGAACGGAGGTGTTCTGCAAAGCTTCCCCAAGGCTCTGCTTGGTTTCTCCGTTGTAGAGGAAGCCACACCCTGTACAGCGGATGCAGTATACCACACTGGCGGATGTGCAGGTGAACATCTGCTTGATGTGGAAAGTCATCTTGGGGCCTGGGATGGGGGTGAGGGAGGAAACGTGGGGGCAAGCGTAGCACTTCCTGCGGCTGTAGGGAAAAGTGCCGGATGTGGTGGGGCTGGAGGTAAGTGTGGAGCAGACAAGGGAGTCCCGGAGAGAGTGGTCTCTCTGGAAGGCAGACAAGGGTGGGGATGGAAAAATGTCTTTGGTGGTGGGGTCGGATTGTAGATGGCAGAAGTGTCGGAGGATGATGCGTCGTATCCGGAGGTTGGGCAACTTCTGCTTTGAATGAATCAAAGTATTGACAAGTATGGCACAGAGGAATAAATAACAGCTCTACAGCATACTTCACATTGTCAGGATGCTCACAAAGCACCTTCACAACCAATGGAGAATAGTCCCTTTTGATTTGTAGACAAGCACAACAATTTGCACACAGCAAGAAGCCATGAAGAGTAATGAGATAAATGATCAGTTCAGCTGATTTGGGGTCAAAAATAGTTGAAAGGCTGTTTCAGCCTCACCAAAGTCATGATTTGCTTGAACAGATGATGTTGAGTTCGGGTTACTCTTCATTGGGCTTGGTGTGATCTATAACAAAAGCTCTAAAACTGAATGGTCCATCGACTGGCTCGCCACAGAAACCAAAGTTGTTGGAGTTGTAACATTCGGATGTACATTTCATAGGGGCTGAATGGAATGTCGGGAGCAAAATCTTCTTTAAAATTAATTATGGGATGACCTGGTATTTCTGTCAATCTTACTGTCTGCCTCAGTGAGAGTTGGAAAGATTCACATGTTGACACTTAACCTGTTTGGCTGTAGACTGAATGCCCAGCTGTCAAGTTTTGGATTGAACCTAGAGTCTCCGACTCAGAGACGGGGATTACTAACCACTGTGCCACTAGACGTCACCCTCCCACCCACTGACAACTCTTCTGGCTCTGCCCCATTTTAAGTTTAAAGCCCTACCTCCAGATCTAGTTTAAATGTCATTACTGATGTACATCATTGCCGGCTAACATTATTTTTATGGACCTCTTACTCCAACATGTGTTCAATTGTTCTGAATGAGGGACAAGGCTATAATTAAAATCTTCATTCCCAATAGCCAATGTTTTTACATTGCTTCAATGAAATGCAAACAAAACAGCTCTTCTCTTTCTTAATTATGTAATTAATTAATCTTCCTGGGGACTCAGCACACAGTTTCAGTGGACAGTTTCCTGATATTTCTTGAGCTGATCTCCTCCAAGATGCTGTCCATTCTCATGTGCTGAGAATTACTGCATTGATTTCATTCTAGAACTAGGTGCCATAGGATTAAAATTAGGGTCAGACCATTCAGGGGAGATGTTGGGAAGCACTTCTACAGACAAAGGGTGGAGGAGGTTTGGACGTTTCTTCCTCAAGTGGCAGTTGAAGCTGGATCAGCTGTTAATTTTAAATCTAAGAGAGATAAATTTTTGTTAAGCAAATATATTAAAAGATATGGGCAAAAGGTGGGTATATGGAGTTATGCCACAAATCAGCCATGTTCAAGCAGGAGTCACAGAAAAGAGAATCAGTACTAAAATCCTGGTGGACATTTGCCCCTCCCATTATCTCCAGACATCATGTTATTTGAGGGCTACAAAGCTGCTGAATCTATGTGTTCAGTACCACAATGGGCAGAGCATTTGTTCATTAAGTTACTGAAGCGACTTCTTAATGAATTACAACAGGGTCCAGTTATTAACTTGCAATTCATGACTTCATCCACTTGCACTCAGGAATCTATAAATAATGTCAACAGATAAATCTTCCTCCATTAAAACCTTCTCCACGTTTCTCATTTACTACCTGTGACCTGCAATGTCCTCAAACTCAATAATTTCAGAAGATGCCATATAGTCTGAGGTGATAAGATCTGCTAGTAACAGGTTAATCTAAAAGGTGACAATGGAACAGTTTCTCACCTCCGTGGCCAGTTTTTTCATGTAGGGATCCAGCTCCTTAAGCAAGTTGAACCCTTGCTGGAAGAAGGTGTACTGTGCATGCATGAACGACAGCATCTGCACCACAGAAATGACAAACTATCAAACAGGTTTCAATATTCAACGTTTTCCCTGAGATTGACCAAGTTCGGCAAAACGGCCATATTCCTCTCCCAGAATGCTCCTGGATCCTGCCAGGAACTTCCTTTAAAGGTTAGTACAAAGATACAATGAGTGTCATTCCTCCACATATTCATCACAAACCCGCAACTAGCCTGATTTTGGAATGTCCATACCAGAGCTTATGAATATAATACAGTATGTGATTATTGAGTGAGTAACTATTGAGGTTGTATGTTTGCAGAATGAGTATTAATATCCAGTGTTGGAGTCTTGCAGTGTTTAATTAATTCCCAATGTTGCAGTTATATTGTGTGAGCTTAGATCCAATGTTGGAGTGTTACAGTGTGAGTTTATACAAGTGGGAGCTTGTAAGCAGTGTTGGAATGCTTGATGCAGTTGAGATCCACAGCCTGTATTGACACCACGATCTAATTTTCTGTTTGAGCTTTGTTCTTACCATTAAAGCTGACCAGCTTCTATCCCCAAAAGGCAGTTCTTTATGTAAGATTTACTAAAACATGCTAAGCTAAATCCAGTTTACAGAACAAGTGGGAAAAGGTTTAAAGTGAAGGAAATCTGATTGTCTGCGCAGTGACTTAATAATCTTTTGTTGAAGATCCTGCAACATTTGCCTGAAAGGATAGGGAGCACTGAATACTCTTAAGCAGCAAATAAGCATTGGAGGTCAGTCTTACCGCATCTAATATTTCAAACTTCTTCTTTGCCTGAAGAACATTAATCTAAGAAAGAAAAGATCACAGGTTTATTAACAGAGAGAGTGAGCTCTTATACAATAGCTCCTGTAATACTGTTTTATAAATGGTTGGTATGACTACTTTAAAATTCCCTATTTTACTGAGAGCTGTTGTTAATATTTACTGTCTTACAGATGTGTGCGCTAATACCGTTTTACCATTAGCTGGTATATAGAGCTCCCAGCATTACTGAGGGCTCTGGCTGTTTGATTGATCATTGCTGCGCAACTAATGTTAAACATGTCAGCAGCGCCACGCTGTCTAGACAATACAGCCAAGGAGGCATCCAAGCTGAACCCTTTGTTACTGCGGCGAACTGCAGATTGACTACATTATACACCAAACAAAGGGGGAAGGAAGAACATAGCAAACTGGAGGGTTATGTAGGTATTGACTGATGCTTGTTTTATATTCAATTTTGGGTACTTCAGGGGAAAAAAAAGTCTGTATTTTAAAATAATAATTCATTTTCATCCACAGTCTGAACTGAATGATTCTTTCACTTATTCTAACTGGTCAAAACTGTAGTCCAAATATGGTTCGTAAGGGTTTTAACATATTAAGTGAGTACTGTCTCCAAGGGACAAAGTTTTATGAGAATTTATTACTTATGCAAAGGAAGAGTCAGGGTAGCTTCCACTATACCTTCTGCACAGATACAGCAGCAACAAAGTGTTGTGGTCACATATTGCACCGTGCCTTTATAAACAAACAAGAGTTCTGACAAACACTGTGGTCCCTGCTTTAACAGAAGAACAGGGATCCTTCAAAACAGGAAAATCATTTAATTGTTGTGTCAGCTTATTTCTGGTTTCAGGTTTCTATGCCCCTCCACATTTGTTAAGAGGTAATTCCAGCAAGTCAGCTAACTGGTGAGAGATAACGGGGCTGAATGTATAAAGGTGTTTGCAAAAGCAAAATAACACGTGGCTATTACACCTAGTGAACCCACAGACAGTATAAAAAAAACAAAAGAACTGTGGATGCTGTAAATCAGAAACAAAAACAAAATTGCTGGAGAAGCTCAGCAGGTCTGGCAGCATCTGCGGAGGAGAAAACAGAGTTTTGAGGAAAGGTCACCGGACCTGAAACGTTAACTCTGTTTTCTCCTTCACAGATGCTGCCAGATCTACTGAGCTTTCCCAGCAACTTTGTCTTCATTGCCCACAGCCAATGTCTCATTCACAACAGCAATATCAAGTCAGCGACAGACAGAAATCACTGACGGTGGGGAGCAATGATTCTGTAATCTGATATGTTTGGCAGCCCAAGCTCACATCTAGGTAATTTCCAAATCATCCTGTTTGGAGATGTCATACACACCTACTAATCCAGAAACCCAGCTGATGTTCTGGGGACCCCGGTTCGAACCCCACCACAGCAGATGGTGGAATTTGAATTTTGAAAAAAAAGTCCGGAATTAAGAATCTACTGATTACCATGAATCCATTGCCGATCATCAGAAAAACCCATCTGGTTCACTAATGTCCTTCAGGGAAGGAAATCTGCCAACCTCACCTGGTCTGGCCTACATGTGGCTCCAGACCCACAGCAGTGTGGTTGACTCCTAAGTCCCCTCTGAAATGGCCAGCAAGTCACTCAGATGTAGTTGTACACCACTAGAGCAGAGGTGGTTGGATTTTAGCCTGGATTGCCTGGCTCAGAGCTAGGAGCAGTACCACAATTGCTCATTCAATCTCACTTCACTTTCCCTCACTACTCAAATCAATTTTATTTCACCTATTTTTTCCTCATCAACCTATTCTGAAGTATTATTGTACACCTCTCGAGCAGGTGGAACTCGAACCTGTGACTCCCAGTCCAGAGTTAGCGACACTACCGCTGCTCAATAAGAGGGGCTCTCAGGCTCACGCACAGCTGTAAAAGGCTAAGAGTTTCCTGTGCCTTTCCAGCAAGTTTAACATCAGCCACAGATTTCATGAGGGAAAGATGTTCGTGGAGCATTGTACCGCCATCTAGTGTCAAGTCTTGAAATTGAACTCGTATGGGAGCTGAAATATCAATGGGGAGAACCAACATTGTACTGAGTCCACGGCATCAGGACACAATGTGACACAGGGCCAGGTGTCAAAAAGAGGCAAGTACCTTACCACAAGAAGTCATTGAGCCTGATTTTAGGAGCAGCTGCTTAAATAGACGGGGGAAGAAAGAGGGAATATATAAACACACGTGGTTAGGAACATGGCAAATCTTATTAGGAGTAAGGGAGATGCAGTTTTGAAACAAAAAGGTGAGACATTGAAAGACAAGTATCCAGATCGAGGCATGCAGAAACAAAAGAGAATGAGAACAGACTAAAGGGAAAAGGCAGCGAGTGATATGAATGAGAGATAATGGGAACTGCAGATGCTGGAGAATTCCAAGATAATAAAATGTGAGGCTGGATGAACACAGCAGGCCAAGCAGCATCTCAGGAGATGAAAGGTCTAGGCCCGAAACGTCAGCTTTTGTGCTCCTGAGATGCTGCTTGGCCTGCTGTGTTCATCCAGCTTCACATTTTGTTATGAGTGATATGAATGGATCAGATTTGCGGTATTTGGAAGCGTATTTGCAAATCATTCGTACTCAAAGTCAGAAAATTACAAGCACTAATTCGAATACTGTAACTTTGAGGGAAACCTGACCTCAGCGAATGTAACAATTTCTAGATGTAACCTGTTTATGAGAGATAGAGATACAAAAGATGAGAGTAAGCTTTTCGCATTTAAAACCACAATAATAGATCTTTTTTGATGAGGGAGCTCGGAGGCTGTCTGATCTATAATGGGGGATCTGTTGCCAAAATATTATAGACAAGTGAAAAAAGGGAGATTTTTAGGCAATTAGAGAAGGCTAGAATGGCAACTGAGCTGTATTTGAGGATCTATTTTCTTCACGGGGTTAGACTGGGGTAATGTGGAAGTTCACTGTTGGAATGGCACGGGGACTTTAGAATGAATTCAGAATTGCTTCCTCGTTCCGTACATTGCACAGTCAAGAAAGGATGTGCAATTAGGCTGACCCTGGGTAACGAAGGAAGGCAGAAGAGAGTAGAACACTGGAAGAATATAGATCATAATTTAATAATATTCATGTTTAAATAGTGGCATCAATGAAGGCGTTGAGCTGCATTTTACACCATTTCGGGTTTAAGAAGTCATGATTCAGCCCAAATGAATATTTGGAGAAAAAAACAAATCAAAAAGAGTGAACTGAGAAATATTTTAATCAGTGATGGGGGTAAAGCCCAGTTTAGGTATATCACTCCTCAGAATGAAAGTTTCACACTGTGTAACATCACGGGGTTTAAACAAGAGCTACGTGGCTCATTTAGGGGACGTAACATTTAAACCCTGAAATATCTGGAATGGAAAATACAGGCAAGATGGAGCATGAAAGAAGGCTGGCAATCAACATAAAGGGAAAGACAAAGGAATTCCAGGAAAAATAAGAACTGGTAAAGTCGAGGGGTGTCCTTTTCCAAAGTGCTTCACAGGAGGGTTATCAAACATAATCTGACTTCCAGAAACATAAAGTGACCTTCAGAAATAATGGGAACTGCAGATGCTGGAGAATTCCAAGAAAATAAAATGTGAGGCTGGATGAACACAGCAGGCCAAGCAGCATCTCAGGAGCACAAAAGCTGACGTTTCGGGCCTAGACCCTTCATCAGAGAGGGGGATGGGGAGAGGGAACTGGAATAAATAGGGAGAGAGGGGGAGGTGGACCGAAGATGGAGAGAAAAGAAGATAGGTGGAGAGAGTATAGGTGGGGAGGTAGGGAGGGGATAGGTCAGTCCAGGGAAGACGGACAGGTCAAGGAGGTGGGATGAGGTTAGTAGGTAGATGGGGGTGCGGCTTGGGGTGGGAGGAAGGGATGGATGAGAGGAAGAACCGGTTAGGGAGGCAGAGACAGGTTGGACTGGTTTTGGGATGCAGTGGGTGGGGGGAAGAGCTGGGCTGGTTGTGTGGTGCAGTGGGGGGAGGGGACCCTGCAGCCATATGGTATCAATGTGGACTTCACCAGTTTCAAATCTCCCCTTCCCCTACTGCATCCCTAAACCAGCCCAGTTCGTCCCCTCCCTCCACTGCACCACACAACCAGCCCAGCTCTTCCCCCCCCACCCACTGCATCCCAAAACCAGTCCAACCTGTCTCTGCCTCCCTAACCAGTTCTTCCTCTCACCCATCCCTTCCTCCCACCCCAAGCCGCACCCCCATCTACCTACTAACCTCATCCCACCTCCTTGACCTGTCCGTCTTCCCTAGACTGACCTATCCCCTCCCTACCTCCCCACCTATACTCTCTCCACCTATCTTCTTTACTCTCCATCTTCGGTCCGCCTCCCCCTCTCTCCCTATTTATTCCAGTTCCCTCTCTCCATCCCCCTCTCTGATGAAGGGTCTAGGCCCGAAACGTCAGCTTTTGTGCTCCTGAGATGCTGCTGGGCCTGCTGTGTTCATCCAGCCTCACATTTTATGACCTTCAGAAAGTTGGCTTTGCTGAATGAAGGGACCTTGGAATGCAGGTTCACAGTTCCTCCAAAGTGGAGTCACACACAGACAGGACAGTGAAGGTGACTATTTGGTAGACCTGCTTTTATGGCTCATGCATTGAGTAAAGGAGGTCATATTGTGGCTGTACAGCACATTGGTCAGGCTGCTTTTGAAATATTGTGTGCAATTCTCCCTGCAATAGGGAGGATGTTGTGAAACATAAAAGGGTTAAGAAAAGATTTACAAGGAATTTTCCAGGGTTGAAGGTTTTGACCTATCAGGAGAGGCTGAATAGGCTGGGGCTATTTTTCCTGGAGTGCCGGTGACTGAGGGCTGACCTTTTAGAGGTTTATAAAATCATGAGGGGTATGGATAGGGTGATTAGTCAAGGTATTTTCCCTGGGGTGGGCGAGTCCAAAACTAGAGGGCATAGGTTTAAGGTGAGAGGGGAAAGATTTAAAAGGGACCTAAGGGGCACCTTTTCAGACAGAGAGTGGTGTATGTATGGAATGAGCTGCTAGAGGAAGTGGTGGAGAGAGATAATGGGAACTGCAGGTGCTGGAGAATCCAAGATAACAAAGTGTGAAGCTGGATGAACACAGCAGGCCAAGCAGCATCTCTGATGAAGGGTCTAGGCCCGAAACGTCAGCTTTTGTGCTCCTGAGATGCTGCTTGGCCTGCTGTGTTCACCCAGCTTCACACTTAGTTATCTTACAGAGGAAGTGGTGGAGGCTGGTGTGAGTATAATACTTAAAAGCATCTGGATGGGTATATGACTAGGAAAGGTTTAGAGGGATATGGGCCAAATGTGGACAAATAGGACTAGATTAGTTCAGGATATCTGGTCAGCATGGACAAGTTGGACTGAAGGGTCTGTTTCGGTGTTGTACAGCTCTATGATTTTATAAAGATTTGGTCAAAGAGGTTGCTTAGGAAAGGAGAGGAGGTTCAGAGGTGGAGACTTTTACAAAGGCAATTCCAGAGTTTGGGGTCCAATCATGTGAAGGCATGTGGTGGACTGGTTAAAATCAGAAATGCTCAAGAGGCCTGACTTAGAGAAGCACAGATCTCCCAGAGGCCTGTAGAGCTGGAGGAGATTACTGAGACAGGGGTAGGTGAAAGAAGTTATGGTCAGGTTTGAAAACAAAGATAACAATTTCAAAATGTAAAGCGCACATTATTCTTCCGTAACCTGCCTACCACTCTGTTTACTGCTGGGAAGAATGAGTCTAACCTGGAGCTTATCAATTTCTTTTGTTAATTCATTCACAGTGTGTCTCTGGTTGGGCTAACATTTATTGCTTATTCCTAGTCACCCAGAGGACAGGTAAAAGTCAACAACATTGCTGTGGGTCTGGAATCACACAGAGGACAGACCAGGTAGGGACGGAAGATTCTTTCCCTAAAAGGGATTAGTGAGCCAGATATGTTTTTCCAATAATTTGTGGCAGTAGATTTTATGGTTGTGGATAGTTATCATTAGATTCTTAATTCCAGATGTATACCACAGCAGGATTTGAACCCAGGTCCCCAGAACGTTACCTGGGTCTACAGATAAGCAATGCAGCAATAATACCCCTAGACCACTGCTGTCCTCTTATTAAAGTATCCCTCACACCTGATCTGCACTTTGATTCAACTACTCCAGGCTCTCTCATAATGGAAGACATGAGGCTTCTTTTATTTCTGAGGAGATAAAATTGACTGTCCTTCAGAAACGGATCTCGTGAACTGATTCAATGCTAGAAGTGAAGCCCACTCACCTGAAATTCATGCTGTGCACAAAAGGACGGCTATGTGCTATGCCGATGAGAAACGGCACAGTCTGCACTAATTGAGCGTTATCAGAAACAAAGGGCTTTCAAAATAAGTCTAACCAATCATAAAGAGCTGCAGCATGAGGATTGGACTCCAACTAACTTATCATCAGTCTCATCCTTTTTAGAGTTGGCTCACACGACAAATAAACAGGTGTTCAGATAGATATTTCACACGCACTGTCAAAAATGTGAGCTGTCTGAATACTCAGCACTTGCTAGTGCCAGTCAGATGGATATAGAATTATTATCTGCTCTTCTAATCATTCTTGCAATAGCCTTTAGGGAAAATAGAAAGTGTAAGATAATTGGCAAAAAATCCCAAGGGAAATAAGGAGTTTCTTTTAAAAATTAATGTTGCAAGCTGTTGTGATCTAGAATGCACTATTTGGAAGATGATGGAGGCAGATTTTTTGGGGCTTTCAAGCAGGAAACTGGAAGTATACTTCTAAGGAAAGCTGTCCAGGGGTCTGAGGAAAAAGGAGTTTGGAACTAATCGGACAGCTCTTTCAAAGAGCCAGCACAAACACAACAGGCTGAACAGCCACATTTTCACTGTTCGATTGCATCAAAATAGGAAACACTCAACAGCAGGAAGACTTCAAGCTTTGCTCCGTTTTGAGAGATGGAGGAATGTTAGCTTTTATTTCTGCTCATTTTTAATATCTGGATCAATTAAAAACATCTGACAGTCAATTCCTCCGATAGTGTCAGCTCTCACCATTAAAAGAAATCAATCCACTGAAGTCACAGGAATACAAAGATATGGAGGAGGGTGCGGGCAATACTTTCGGAAGTAATCAGGATAATTCTTTGTTCCTTTTCTTTAAATTATGGACTCAGTCCTTCATCAGACATGTTCAACATGGAAGTATCTCATTGAGATGATACATTGCTCGCTTCATGGATGATCAAGGATATTGGTATTTGCTGCCATCATGTGGTAATTCAATGTATAGCACAGCAATTAAGAATCCCTAATCTTTTCAAAGTGTCACCACCCATTTTCATTGGTCTGATGTATTCAAAAAATCATCAGTATTTAAGCAGCTCCAAGCTAAGCAAATAAAAAATATATGAATTTGTTGCTTTGTCTAAGAAGGTTGATCACATCCAGATAAAAGCGTCTCCCTTAGTTAGTAATAAAATGTGAGGCTGGATGAACACAGCAGGCCCAGCAGCATCTCAGGAGCACAAAAGCTGACGTTTCGGGCCTAGACCCTTAGTTAGTATCTTGTCTCCCACCTTTACCATGAACACTCAGTAGCAGCAGTTAGTGCCTTTAACAGAATCCCTACATTGTAGAAACAGGCCATTTGGCCCAACAAGTCCACTCTTACATGTCAGCTTTTAAACACAACCCGTTGTTTGCCATTAATATCTATTCACCCTGTTAGCGTGATCGTTAGCCATTCCTTTATCTATCCAAATGTTCTTCTGTCTCTGTGGGCATTTACCGTTTACTCCTTATTCCCCTACACCCATCCTAACTTTTGCAAACACACTGGCATTTTCCTCGCTGCTGGGGTTGCCACCCAGGTTGACAGGGCAGTTAGAAAGGCATATAGTGTTTTTGCTTTTATTAATAGAGGTTATGGTGAAGCTGTACAAAAGTCTGGTGCGGCCGCACTTGGAATATTGTGTACAGTTCTGGTCATCGCATTATAAGAACGATGTGGAAGCTTTGGAAAGGGTGCAGAGGAGATTTACTAGGATATTGCCTGGTATGGAGGGAAGATCTTACAAGGAAAGGCTGAGGGACTTGAGGCTGTTTTCATTAGAGAGAAGAAGGTTGAGAGGTGACTTAATAGAGACATATAAAATAATCAGAGGGTTAGATAGGATGGACAGTAAGTGCCTTTTTCCTCGAATGGTGATGGCGAGCATGAGGGGACATAAAAATTGAGGGGTGATAGATATAGGACAGAAGTCAGAGGTAGGTTCTTTACTCAGAGAGTAGTAAGGGAATGGAATGCCCTGCCTGCAACAGTAGTAGACTCGCCAACTTTAAGAGCATTTAAATAGTTATTGGATAAACCATATGGATGATAATGGAATAGTGTCGGTTAGATGGGCTTCAGGTTGGTTTCACAGGTCGGCGCAACATCGAGGGTCGAAGGGCCTGTACTGCGCTGTAATGTTCTATATGTTCTATATATATATAACTGTTCAGAGAGCACCTCACCCAGACACACCCCTATCCCCCATCATTTCCCTGTAACCCTGCATTTCTGATGACAGGTCTACCCTGGACACTATGGGCAATTTAGCATGACCGATCCACTGAACCAGCCCATTAGTGGACTGTGGGAGGAAACTGGAGCACCCGGACGAAATGTGCGTAGACAAGGGGAGAACGTGCAAACTCCACAGGGATAGTCACCTAAGGCTGGAATTGAATCCAGGTTCCTGGTGCTATGAGGCAGCAGCGCTAACTACAGTGCCACCCCTTCAGCAAGTCACCAAGGCTCATGCAAATACATCTTCCAAATAAATGGTGTCTACCTCCGAGAAGAACAGGGGTAACAGGTGCACGGGAGCTCCACCAACTACAAAACAGGCACCACCCTGACTTGGAACATTGTTACCATTTTATCACTGTTGCTGGGTCAAAATCCTGCAACTCACTCCCTAACGCCACTGCAGGAAGTTCCTGGGTTGCAAACAGGTTCCATTGTGGAGTCTGTTCTCAAGTCGGTTTGTACACAAGTTGGAATGCATTGCAGAACGGCATAAAGGAGCCATTCATAAGTACAGGAAATGTCATGTCACAGATTTTAAAATTACACCCCCCCCCCCCACCTCCAACAAATCATGGTCACGTTCATAAGTAAGAACATTTGTAAGTCAGGCATCCATAATCCCTCTGCGTTGGTGTCCCTTCACTCCAAGGACTATATGAGTTCAAGAAGGCAAGTCACCACCACTTTCTCCAGGGTAGTTAGGGATGGGCAATAAATGCTGGCCTAGCCAGTGACACCCATATCCCATGAAGGAAGGAAGAAAATTCTCTAAGCCTGACACTAAATCAAGCACTCTGCACAGAGGAAGTGCCATTTTTAGCTAAAAGTAAAAGGTTTATGGAAGAGTAATGACTTGTTAGCAGCTCAATCTGTTCAGTACATTGCACAAACCAGCTTCCTACTGCTTATCCAGCCAATTCTTTACAACATTAGTTTACTGGTTTGGAGTTATTGACTGAGAAGGGTCTAGTGTCTGTGGCAGGTATACCTCAGGTAGGTTTCAGTTATGTGTGTCTGGTTGTTCTCCAGGAATACTATGGTGTACTGTGGACCTATCTGCTTTGATTATTGAGTTATCGAGTCTGCCAGAGCATTGACCTGGTTCTGATCTACATCTCGGGGGCATGTCAACCCAAAACACAGACCACACCTGACCAACAAGATCATCACTAAATGGTCACTGCACAAATGCTCCACAAACTCCTTTTTCCTCAGACCCCTGGACATCTTTCCTTAGAAGTATACTTCCAGTTTCCTGCTTGAAAGCCACAAATAAATCTGCCTCCATCATCTTCCAAATAGTGCATTCTAGATCACAACAGCTTGCAACATTAATTTTTAAAAGAAACTCCTTATTTCCCTTGGGATTTTTTGCCAATTATCTTGAGATTGAAACTGAAGATTCCAAAAAATCCTCAGGAATGGCTTGTTGAGCAATTCACAGTCCTCCTCAAATCAATTTGTAGCTCACTGTAAAGAAGCAGCAGACCCCAGTGAAAGCAGCCTCAGTAGTTAAAGATACAGAGCTACAGTCTTGGCCTTGCTGTGATGGAATCACAATGCCAGGCCCCAGACACACAGACTCACATTCCAACGGCCAATATCATAGTAAAGACTGAGATTCCAACCGATTCTCAACAGATTTTGTATCAATTCTACAGAGGTGGTGTTCAATTCAGTGATTACATTCGGTTTCTTTTGATGAACAGATTTCTAAATGATGTCAAAATTTCTAGACGATAGGAAGGTGCAGGAAGACCCACATGTTGGCTTGGTGCAGAGCGAGCCTCACTCACTGGCAGCTGGAACAGCCACTGGAGGGCGCTGGTCATTGTAGGAGTGGGGGCTTGGTGATCTGTGCAGTTTCTGTGCATGTAATGTCAGGGCAGAGAGCTGGCGAGGATTGTCCTGTTGTACTGATAGTCAGCACCACCACTAAGGCCCATTACATCTGTTAGTGGGCACTCCCTCATGCTGGCCAGTGTTTGAATCACAACATTAACTATATGATGATGAGACACCCTGCTAATGGGCCCCTCAAAAGTCCAATACTCACTGAGCATTTTCTACTCCAGTTCCCATTATTCCTGATGGAATTCCTGGTCTATTGCCTTCAATCTTTCACATGAGTTTCACGAACAAGCAAAACTAAAACCCAGAGCACTCAAATCTCCAGACCCGAAACAGTAACTCTGCTTTTCCCCTTCACAGATGCTGCCAGACCTGCTGGGCTTTTCCAGCAACCTTGTTTTTGTCACTGGAATCACTTTTCTGTGGAGGACAATATTAGAAATCCTTGGAAGAAGTGGCTGGAGGCTAGTCAGAAAGATTAGAGCAGTGATTTAATGAGGTGACTCATTTGCTGTCATGAAACACTGCTTCATCCAATCACTGCAGCAGCTGAATGTTTTGCTCCTGTTGTGTTAACTGCTTTAATATACGTTATGGTTATCCATTACATCACCGTCCCTACAGACTCGTCCCTCGCTCACTTGAGACAAGCTGCTCTGCTGTAAGTCACTCCAATTTTTATTGTTAGTGACTGGGGAGCTCTCTCCTGTCAGCTCCTGTCTTTTGTCAGATTTCTCCTCCCCTCGCCTGAAGGTTCAACAGCCACTGGCTGCTATCTGTTTCAATAATCCCAGTGTGCACATCAAATATCAGCAGGCTATTCAGCTGCAGACATCATCACAGCGAGGCCTGATCTGGTCAGATTCAGGTCAGCACTGGGCTAATTTCAAATGGCCCAGGGGCCACAGTAACAATCCACCAAAATGACCAAACTTTTTTGCACCAATGCCCCAGGTAGGATGTGGTTCAGACTGGAAAATTCTGACATAAATTTGAACCTCAAGATGGAGAGGGCCACATGTAGCTCTGCTGCTTTTCCCTACGTAGCTAACCTGGGCAGTGTGTGCTTCACAGAATCTCCCCAGCCCTGGTATTTTATCTTGCTCCATACCTGAAGAACATAGTCGAGTGCCAGGTGCCTGAAGCACTTTCTGGTCATTGTCAATGTCCCCGTAGCCTCCTCCACCTCATGTGTCTTGTTCCTGGTAGCCTGCGCATTTTTGATCAACGCCAGGTCCATGTCCTCTCTGACCTTGTCGAAATGCTTCTTTGTCTCCTTGAACTTCCGAACATCTCTGTCGTCGGGAAAGAAACACAAACATATGTCACTTGATTGTGGAACGGGCTGAATATAAAGAGATAGGTTTGATAACTCATATGGAAATATCTCATTCTGAAAAAGTAAATTACAGCCCATTTGATAAACTGGATTGAGCCAAATTGTTATGGATGGAAGTGGATATTGGCCCAGCAACAGGAATGGGGGCTTGAACATGATTCCAAACAGGGAAAGCGATGGCTCAGTGGATTATTGTGTGGCTGTTAATCAAGAGACCCAGGGAATATTCTGCAGACATGGGTTCAAATCCTGCCACAGTAGATGGTAGAATTTGAATTCAATAAATAAAAAAAATTGGAATTAGGTACTGATTGTTGGAAAAACCTATCTAGTCCACTAATGCCAGGAAGGCAAGGAAACTGGTCTGGCCTACATGTGACTCCAGACCACAGCAATGTGGTTGACTCTTAACTAATTAATTAGGGATAGGCAATAAATGCTGGCCGAGCCAGTGATGCCCTTATCCTGAATGAATGTAAAAAACAAAAATTATAGTTCATGACATTTACTAAAGAATAAGCAACTGCGTAAGTTGGCAGCCTGAGGGACTGGTTGCATTGGGCGATGGGGCGCACAAAACAGAAACAAAAATGGGGAGAAAACGTTGTCTAGTGACTGAAATGGGAACATTCTGCTTTAGAAGTGGCTCAGTGACTGTTAAAGATGGCATCTACTGGCAGGCCACAGTCAAATGGCAACAAATATAAAGTCATAACTTTCCACTTGTAGGATCTGTGCCAGCAGTTGGCACAAGCATCATTCATGGGCTCACTATAAATACGCACTGTATTAAAGTCCGTGCAAAAAAGCTCTCCCAACCTAAAAGCATCTATGGTCTAAATGAAACCCTTTTACCACTAAACAATGCTCTGATTCTATCCGATTACACAATTAAATCTTTTCTAATCAGAGACTGGAAGGATAATCAGAATGAATCGGATGTACAGTTCTCTTACTGGCCAGCAGTCACTTTCCTTCGATTCCCTGCCGTTGTTTAAGGGATCAAGTCACCACTGCCTATTCTAATGATGTTCAGTAGTGGTTTTTGGTAACATACCTACTCTATAACCCTCCTCCCACACCATCAACCAGATGTTCTCCACTGAATTCATGGGACTCTCTCTCTGCACACTACCCCCCCCCCCCCCTTTACTGTGAAGAAATCATTGAAATGCTTTCATTGAAGCCTGCCTAGTTCTGTTCTAAATGAAAAACCAAAAATGCAGTTCACTTTAATTAAACAGTGGCTCCATTAAACTGAGTCCCGATGCTTCCCTCTCAAATGGATTCAAAAGTTCTCAGGACAGTATTCCAACTGAAAGCGAGAGAGTCTTCCCCAGGGTCATGGACAATATCTATTCCTCAATCAATATTAACAAAACCCATTTTACAATCATTCCTCTTGAGCTATCCACCAGGAGTCAGCTCTGGCTGACAGCGCCGCCGGGAGGAGTGTGTCAAATTCATTCAGATCAAAACAGGGGTCAAACCCCGTGCTGTCAGCACCAGCCTGATACACACCAACCATCCAGCCAACTGTACCAACCCACATTCAGTTCTGAGGAATGGTTGCTGGACCCGAAACGTTAACTCTTTGCTTGTTCTTCACAGATGCTGCCCGACCTGCTGAGCTTTTCCAAAAATTTCTGTTTTTGTTCTGACCCGCCAACTGCACTTTTACAGGAGTGTTGTAGTCTGGAGTTATGGACAGTGCTGTGGCTGACCAGGGATCTCCCCCACTCTTACCACCTGCCAATGGATGTATTTGGGAAGGATCTGCAGGTTGATGCTCAATGAATGTGCTTTCGCTAACCATTAACTCATGGAGCAGTATCAAACCGGAACTTCTAGCTCTGAGATAGTGCTGCTGTCTGGTGGACCACAACGCCGCCTGTGCAAACATTAGCACATTGATCTTTGTCGGAACTTGCTGTGTACAAAGTGGCTCCCACATTCAAACAGTGACTAGACTTCAAAGATACTTCATGGATTGGATGCCCTGATATTGTGACCGGTGCTATACAAATGTAAGTTTCTCTTTTACATTCACCACCTCCCTTCCCTTGTGTTACACTGAAACTGATTAATTATGCAGGCTGCAACTTGTACATGTTCCTTTTCCATTTCTCTCTGCATCTACTCATCCCAAAATAGCCGCCCTTTAATGAATGTAGCTGCGTGGTGCCTGTACCTGTTATCGCTCCTCTGTGAGCTCCTTAAACACAATGTGAAAAAAGCAGCAAAGTGGAGTCAAGGATTGTCAGATCAGCCCAAGACATCAATAAATGGCACAGCAGACACGATGGGCTGAATGGCCTACTTCTGGTTCTGCATCTTATGGTTTTAACTTAGACTGAACCCAGTTTAGGGTCAGGGAGGGGTCAGTTGGATGACCCATCAAATGCACCAGTGGCAAACATGCCTAGAACAAGTAAATGTTGTATTTTCCTTCCTTCCCTTGTCAGATTTCCACAAGGAGCATTCCCTCCAAGATACCCTGGTCCACTTCTCCTTCACTCCCAAGACTTCCATGCCACCTTCCCCTGTGATCGTAGAAGGTGGAACACCTGCCCACTTATTTCGTCCCTCCTCACTATCCAAGGCCCCAAACATATCTTCCAGGTGAAGGAGCACTTTACCCGCACTTTACCTGATCTAGCCTATTCACTGCTCACAATGTGGTCTCCTCTACACTGGGCAAAATTATATGCTGAATGGGCGTCTGCTTTGCAGAACACAGACGTCCTGCCTGCAAAAAAAGACCTCGTATCAATGTGGACTTCACCAGCTTCAAAATCTCCCCTTCCCCCACCGCATCCCAAAACCAGCCCAGTTTGTCCCCTCCCCCCACTGCACCACACAACCAGACCAGCTCTTCCCCTCCACCCACTGCATCCCAAAACCAGCCCAGCCTGTCTCTGCCTCCCTAACCTGTTCTTCCTCTCACCCATCCCTTCCTCCCACCCCAAGCCGCACCTCCATCTCCTACCTACTAACCTCATCCCACCTCCTTGACCTGTCCGTCTTCCCTGGACTGACCTACCCCTCCCTACCTCCTCACCTATACTCTCCTCTCCACCTATCTTCTTTTCTCTCCATCTTCGGTCCGCCTCCCCCTCTCTCCCTATTTATTCCAGAACCGTCTCCCCATCCCCCTCTCTGATGAAGGGTGTAGGCCCGAAACGTCAGCTTTTGTGCTCCTGAGATGCTGCTGGGCCTGCTGTGTTCATCCAGCCTCACATTTTATTACCCGAGCTTCCAGTTGCCTGCCACTTCAGCACACCACTGAGTTCCCTGGCCAACATCTATCAAAGATCTTTGCAAGCTGAAGGAACAGCATTCATTTCATGCTTGGAAACCATGCAGCTTTCTGGATTTAACATCGAGTTAAACAATTTTAGGGCCTGAGCACCTTTCCCCATGCTTTCCCCAACTCCGCCAACACACACCAGGCCTTTTCATCACACGGCTGCTACCACGCCCAACTTATTGTCAGCTACTAATAGCCCCCATATGCAGCTATTCATTCCTCTGGGCTGATCTCGTCCACTCCTACATCTGCCCTACTGTTTTTCTCTCTCTTTGGCTCTCTCTCCATCTATCACTTATTCTGCCGGCTCCACACACCCCATTTTCTGCATAAAAACCATCCTTTTATGAGCTACCATCAGTTCTGAAGAAGGGGCACCAGACCCGAAACATTAACTCTGATTTCTCTCCACAAATACTGCCAGACCTGCTGAGCGTTTCCAAGCCACCTGAGCAGATATCGGGTAACCAAAAGTTTGGACAAATTTGTCTCAAGGGACACGAGAGAGTGGAGTGGCAGAGAGGTTTAGGGAGGGCATTCCAGAACTTGGAGCCCCGGTAGCTAAAGATACACTCAGTAATACGGAAGCTAGGGAGAATGGGAATTGGGAAGAGATGAGAGTCAGAGCAGCTCAGAGATCTCAGACAGCTTACAGGATGGATGCGCCTCCAGAGATTGGGAAGGGTGAGGCCACAGTGAGGTTTGCTCACAAGGTTGAAAAATGATCAAATTGAGGCATTGTTGGATGGAAGGTGAGAGAGGTGAGGGAGTGGTGGACAGGATTTGGTGAGAGTCATGATATGGGGGAGTGGGGTTTACAATTTATTTCAACGGCAGGAAGTGAAACTTTACATTTCACATTGTTCTCACTATTTCAACTTAGATTCCTCAAAATATTATCCCGAGAGATCCCCATAGTTGCCCAGACTCCTAGCACAGCACAGACGGAGGACTTTCAGCCCATTCCTGTTCATTCTGGTCAATAAAGATGTCACAACTAATCCCATTTTCCAGCACTTGACCCATAGCTAAATAAGTTGACCCAAAGGTCAAGAAATTGTAATTAGCTCAAACTTAAAGTAATTGGTCAAATAAACAACAAAAAAAGGAAATAAAATCCTTTAGACACAGTGCATGGTCATAAGGTCTCGAAAGCACAGGCCGAGTGTGTGGTAGAGACAGGTTCACTTGGGACAGAGCTGTTATTTGAAAAGGGAGAATGTGTTGGAGGTGGCAAGGAAATGGAACGAGGCATATTCCTCATTTGGACTGTCAGTGTAAATGCAACTGACTCTTTCAATATAACAAGGTGTAGAGCTGGATGAACACAGCAGGCCAAGCAGCAGGAAAGCCGATGTTTCGGGCCTAGAGCCTTCATCAGAAATGGGGGAGGTGAAGGGGGCTCTGTAATAAATAGGGAGAGAGGAGGAAGTGGATAGAAAATGGACAGAGGAGAAGATAGGTGGAGAGGAGACAGACCGGTCAGAGGTGGGGATGGAGCCAGGAAAGGTGAGTGTAGGTGGGGAGGTAGGGAGGAGATAGGTCAGTCCAGGGATGACAGGCAGGTCAAGGGGGTGGGATGAGGTTAGTAGGTAGGAAATGGGGGTGGAGCTTGAGATGGGAGGAGGGGATGGGCGAGAGGAGGAACAGGTTAGGGAGGTGGGCATGAGCTGGGCTGGTTTTGGGATGCAGTAGGGGGAGGGGAGATTTTGAAGCTTGTGAAATCCACATTGATACCATTGGGCTGCAGGGTTCCCAAGCGGAATATGAGTTGCTGTGACAATTCTGAGATTCTGCATTCACAGCCAACGCAGATCAACTTTCTACTCGGGAGAAGAACAAAGCTCCGCCTTGCCCTTCCCCCCACCCCTAGCGCCACTGCTGTGTTCTCAGTCAAATCAACATTGCCATAGCAACAACCTCCTTCCCAGAAATAAAGCACTGCCGCCCATTCATTTGCTAAATGCAAAATATCACATTAGCTGCTCATGTTAATTCCCCTTGACATTCAGAGTTTGGTTCCCCCAGCTAGGGACCAGGGCTAGCATTAACATTGCTGAAATCAGATGTGTTCAGTTTACTGGTTGCTGAATGTTAGGGATGGTGTCGACAGGGAGAAAACTGATTTTCAGAATTCCTTGAAAGTGATTGTAACCCACTGGTGCTTCTATTCACAGGTCAATCATATTCAAGGTTTCATAATAATTCTACACCAATCCCTGCTCCAGATAGAAAGCTGGAGACGGTCTTATTCACATACACTCACTGGCAGTTATAATATTAGTCGGACTGAGCTGGGAAGGACCTGCCGTGTGTTACCAACTTCTCCAGGAATGACCTAGAGGCTGAAGATTAATCATCCCAGTGACTCTGGAGAAAATTCATAGGGTTATTCAAAAACAAAATAGTGTTTGAAACACTAACTACTTATGAAAATGTTGGGAAGTAGTTAAAACAGCTGTTTCATGGATGGGCAGGAACCATGCAACTTGGTCCTACAGAGTCTTGGCAATTTCCCATTTGTTTGGACAATGCATTGCTAAAATGGGCATAGTCAGGAATCAAAGGTGGACAAGCATGTTGGAAGCAGGAAGTCACATGACAAAACCTCCAGGGATAATTCAAGCAGAGTTGGTAGCCCTCTCTGATAATGTAACATGCAGCAAAAAAAGGTTAGTTAATCTAATTGGAATGTGGCTTAGGTTTAAAGCAGGGTTAACCATCCAGAGGAGGTTATGCAGTGCAGTGGTTATCTTGGAGTCGGATTTCCATGTTTACCTTTCAATCCAGGACTTGATGACCAAAGAAGGTGCATTCATAGCACCGCCAAACAAGAGCTTGTAAATCCTTCTCTCGCATGTTAATGGTAGGCGGTGAGAGTGGGAGAGATTCCTGCTTGGTCTGGGATAGAAAGCAAGCTGGAGCTCTACCATCACTCTTCATTAGCTCCGAGCTACAACACACTGTGTTGCCACAGAAACACAGACTCCCTGGATGGGTTGAATAACCGGTATGGTACAGATTGGCGCCGATGGGATCGTACTCATTCGAGTTCAGAAGGTTGAGGGGAGAGCTAATAGAAACTTACAAGATAACGTATGGTTTAGAAGGGGTGGACGCTAGGAAGTTGTTACTGTTAGGCGGGGAGACTAGGAACCGTGGGCACAGCCTTAAAATTAGAGGGGATAAATTTAAAACTGAAATGAGACGACATTTCTTCAGCCAGAGTGGTGGGCTTGTGGAATTCATTGCCGCAGAGTGCAGTGGAGGCCGGGGCGTTGGATGCCTTCAAGGCAGAGATCGACAAATTCTTGATCTCAAAAGGAATCAAGGGCTACGGGGAGAGTGCAGGGAAGTGATGTTGAAATGCCCATCAGCCATGATTTAAATGGCGGAGTGGACTTGATGGGCCGAATGGCCTTACTTCCACTCTTATGTCTTATGGTGTCGGTCCCCATTCTCTGCGAGGCAAATTTGGGACTTGCCTCCCTGCCCCATCCATCATGAAGGTTGTGGCACTGTAGGGAATGTGGCCAGAAAGCTGATGTAGAAACAACCAGAGATAACGAAGTGTGAGGCTGGATGAACACAGCAGGCCAAGCAGCATCTCAGGAGCACAAAGGCTGACGTTTCGGGCCAAGACCCTTCATCAGAAAAGGGGTAATGGGGAGAGGATTCTGAAATAAATAGGGAGAGAGGGGGAGGCAGACTGAAGATAGATAGGAGGAGAGGATAGTTGGAGAGGAGTGTCTGGGTGGGGAGGTAGGGAGGGGTTAGGTCAGTCCGGGGAGGACGGACGGACAAGTCAAGGGGGCAGGATGAATTTAGTAGGTAGGAAATGGAGTTGCGGCTTGAGGTGAGAGGAGGGGATAGGTGAGGGGAAGAACAGGTTAGGGAGACGGGGACGAGCTGGTCTGGTTTTGGGATGCGGTGGGGGGAGGGGAGATTTTGAAGCTTGCGAAATCCGCATTGATACCATTGGAAACAACCAGGGCTGTCACTTATTCTGAGGCTGGTGCTTAAGGGACTGATTGAGTAAGGGACAGGACTGGCCTTTAGCTGTGGTCAGTAAAGATCCTGTAGATTTTCCGCATCGATCGTGAGAAATGGTGTCATCAACAGGGTATCAGAGGACAGCCAATAAACATTGAGTTATAAAGGAGCAGAAAATACTGAGCAAGTCCAACTTGATTCTTGATGAATTTTCACATAAATGGATTATTTACCTTTGAGATACTGACAAACCTCCTGTTTATTCCTGCCATTTTCTATTTCCATTTCATATTTCTTTGTCTCTTCTGTACTGTTCTATGAAGTGAAGAGGTTAGCAAGCTGGGAGAAACTTTTCCCACTCGAATTCCTTCACAAGTCACTGGATGGGGTGATTATACTCAAAGTCTGACAAGGCAGACTGTTTGGGAAATGGATGTGTCAGTCAGTCATCCACAAGGCCCAAACTGTAAACTCACTCACCCTCATTGAATCCTCTTTAAGAATTTACTGACCATTTACTGACCCACTTTGGGAAGTGCCTAGCAAACACATCAGGTGGAATCTTCCAGTGATGTGAGCCATAGTGAGACTTGTTGTGAAATTGGACGAGAAGTCTGATGAGGCCTCTCTTGACTTTGGGAGCATTGTTCTTCCATTTTTATGTGTTTTATGTGCAGTGAGTTTTTCAATGAGAAGCAGTGAGCTGCCAATTAGAGGGGGATTATTGCTTGTTAAACACCTTGTTAATAGGTCCTAACTGCTTCGTTCATACTCAGCTTCCCATTTTATTAAACACGCCACACAAGTGAGATGTCGAGATAACCCAGGAAATCAGAGCAGGCACCTGGTGAATTCAGCTCGTTGCTTGCTCCAAAAGACATCAGACACCAGTATCTTGGGCACCGGCCACATGTACCCTCCATCCATCACATTGGCATACATGATGTGCCAGGCCTTAAAAGCATTGTCATAGCACATCTCTGATTTATTTTTTATTCATTCGCAGGATGAGGGTGTCACTGGCTAGGCAGCATTTATTGTCCATCCCCAATTGTCCAGAGAACAGATAAGGGTCAACCACATTACTGTGGGTCTGGAGTCACATGTAGGCCAGGCAAGGTAAGGATGGTAGTTTCCTTCGCTAAAGGACATGAGTGAACCTGTTGGTTTTTTTTCCAACAAATGGCAATGGATTCGTGGTCATTGTTAAGACTCTTAATTGCAAATTCTTATTGAATTCAAATTTCACCATCCCGTGGTGGGATTCAAACTTGGATCCCCAGAACATGACCTGGGTCTCTAGATTAACAATCCAGCGCAACACCACTAGGCCATCACCTCCCCATACTTACAGTACAATTTCCACTTTGAAGCTGCACTGGTAGCTATTATTATAATGTTGCATTATGGACACAAACTGCTGGGCTGGGCCAGGCTTCATTCACTGTTAGAGCACTCACTCACTCTTAGCCTACCAGGATGCTCAATGCATTCTTGCCTTGCACTACCTTGGCTAGCCTTATTGCCCCTTCAGCCAATGATACCAGGCTCCTGTTAATGATATCTTGCCATGTCGTTTAGCAAAGAGACAAAGGCAAGGATTTGTCTTGGTTGTCAGTAGGCCTCCATCAAGTCCAGGGTGTGGGGCGTGTGGGGGGTGTGGAGAGGGGGGTGGGGGCATGTTAGGGTGTGGTTGCGCATAGCTTTCAGTCAGGGGGTCCCAACATAGTAAGCTTCTGATACTAGTCCATCGGCTTGACACAGTCATTGAGTCAAAATGGTTTAGAGTCAGGATGCTGTCCACTTAAGGCGCGATGAGCCACATGTCTAGCATCCTACCACCTGTCTTGTCTCCTTCGGGACCACTAAGGGGCTGTTTTCTTCCTGGAATGAGGGACAAGCAGGTATTTAGGGAGGCAAAAGAGCGTAGCTCAGCTGTTACTGTTGGTGCAGGTGGGGATAGGGTGTCCCAAGCGAGTGAGTAGGCAGCGCAGGGGCAATGCAGGGATAGTGGGATACAGGATTCGGGTGGGTAAGTACAGTTGAGAGAAGATGTGTAGGCAGTAGTGAGAGGGGTAGAGCAGGAGCCTTGATGGGAGATGGGTGCAGTAGCAGAGATGGAATGAGTGTGAAGTATCAGAGAGAAGGTGGTTGCACTTACACTGCCAGAGTGGAGGAGGAAATTGACTTCCTACCTACAGGGCTGGGTGTTCCCCTGGCTCACTGAGTGCGCTCTGACATGGGTGGCAACCTCAGTCCAGGCTGGCATAATCTGGTGTCGTGGTCTTCTCTGCTCACCCTTGTCAGAGAAGAAATCTCACCCGTCCACCACTCCATCCAGCCGGGCTTCCAGGACCCTTCCACAAAGCAGAATGCCAAATTTCTCCTGGTCTTCCATACCTGGGGCAAGTGTCAGGAACCGAGTGGGGCAGTTCTATACTGACACTGTTTGTCTGGGTGCATAATGGGCTCTTTAATGATGGCATGGGCGCAAAGGATACTGTTCTCTCAGTGGACATCAGCTGACTGGTGAGCTGTTTCAGGAATGGTGAGTGGTAAAATGGGGATTGAATCAGACGTGAAGGAAGCCAGAGGAATGGGCTTGGCTATTAATGAAGCGAGCTTACTGAGATATGGAGAGAAAACTCAATAGGCTTCATGGCAGAAGTTCATCCCAAAAATTTGACTCAATTCAGACTTCATCAATTAAACACAAGGTTCAACCTGTCGTGTCATGGGGAAATTCTGCAGCACTCGTTGAAGTTATAGTTTGAGCCGTGAGGCCCAGCAGCATTGGTGATCATTTTATTTTCCAATTTTCTCCCTCTCTTTTCCCTTGATCTGAGTTTTCATGGACCAGCATCTCCCTGAAATCTTTCCCAGGTAGCTGTGGATCTTGTTATGACAATACCCTCTTGATTGGCCTCCCACCACCATCAACTCAAGCACTTCCAGAGATCCAGTCTCCATTTAAATTCATGTTCTGTCATCCTCTGTGCTTGCTGACCTACATTGAGATGTTGCCAGACTGGGAGCCGATGTTAATTATCTCATCCCTGATTTGAAGTCCCTCCCTGGCTCCACAAGACCTTCCTTACCTCAGTAACCTCCTCCTGCCACTACACTCCCTCCTTATCTCTCGAATCTCCTCCAGCCCACACCCCGCCGTGATCTCTGCTCTCATGTAATCCTGGACGCTTGGTGACTTTTATCGTTCCTCCATTGGTGGAGCTGCTTTCAGTTGCTACTTCCTTTTCATTTCGGTAAAGCCTAAAACTCTGGAATTCCCTTTTCTACAGCTTTCTCCTTCTTTAAGATTCTGTTTAAACTTGCCTGTTTGTCAAAAAACTTTAGCCATCTGTCCTTGTATCTCCTGATGCAGCTTGGTGTTAAATTTTATTTGATAACACTACTGTGAAACACTTTGAGACAATTTGCTGCATCATAGGTGCTATTACAAGAATGATTCCATGAATGAGCAGCTTCAGTTATGAATACAGATTAGAGAACTCGGGGCTGTTTTCTTGGAGAAGAGAAAACTTGAGCGGAGATTTGATTAAGTCTTTAAAATTACAATGGGTCTGGAGAGAGTGACTAGGAAAAAAAACAATCCCAATTCATGCAAGGACTGAGAACTGGACACATATTTAAAGTAATTGACAAAAGAAATAAAAGTAATATGAAAGAAACATTTTTGCACTGCTAGTGGATGGGGTCTGAGATGCACTGCCTGAAACTGTGATGAAGGCAGGTTCAAGTAAAATGTCCAAAACCGAACTAGATGCTTATTTGAAAAGAAAGTCTATGTTGGGTGAGGCCATTAATTGGAATGCTCATTCACAAGGTTGGTGCAGACATGATGGGCTGAATGCCCTCCTTCTGTGAAGGAATAATTCTGACTCTGTAATCATATATTGCTTGCTGTTGAGCATAGGATGGGGAGTATTGTCCAAGGTCTTGACTGTGGCGGGGCAGAGCTTAGTAAAGTTTTTACCTTTTTGAACCTGTTCTGTCAGGGGTGATCTGGAGTGTGATTGTCCCTTTGAACTGGAGCTGGGTGTGTACTTGATATAGAAAGAACTGCAGGTGATGGTCAAAGAGCAGCGCCATGGGAAAAGTTAAACAGTTGCGATAAAGAGCCAGCAACAGCACGATGGGCTGAATGGCCTCCTTCTGAGCTCTATTATTCAATGACTCTACACCTTAGAAGCACCGAGAGCTGCTGCCACTTCCCATCCCAGCCAGAATTAACACCTTTCGTAAAAGGTAGGAAGGAAAGCAGATTGGAAAATATCTTTTCACAACTTCGTCTTAACACCTCTCATCTCAGCAACTGTGATTCACAAAACTAATTACATTTACACTTCTCCATTAAAACATGAGAAAGTATAGACATTGTTGAACTCAAGGCTCACCATGTGTGTGTTCCTCCTCTTAACTATTCTAAACTAGGGGGTGACATAGGAAAATACGGCAGGAGTCTTGCTAAAACACTGAACTCGAAAACAGCAAAGTGCACCCATTCGAACTACCTCCTCTCTCCTGCAGATTTTGAAATTCAAAGCTCTCATCACCACCCCTTAATTTACCTCCTGCCTTTTCCTCATATTCTTGCCAAACTTGCTGAGGCCAGCTATATGGTATTTGGTCCTTTTGGATGGTTTGCAAAACTGAAACAGCTTCTTCACAGGGTAATGAACATGTAAAGTCCATCACGGATTCCCAACAAACTGGTTCCTAACCATAGTTTGGTCGTGTGGTATATTCCAATGGGAGAGCGTTTACTCAGGACTAGCACAGGATATATGGCACAGAAACAGGCCATCTGGACTAAACAGTCCACGTCAGCATTTGTGTTTTAGTCAGTGATCCTCCCATCTTTCTTTTTCTTTACTTGTTCATGGGACGATAGTGACTAGATATCATTTATTGCCCATCCCTAATTGCCCAGAGGGCAGTTAAGAATCAATCACTTTGCTGCAGATTCTGGAGTCACGTGTAGGCCAGACCAGGTAAGGACAGCAGTTTCATTTCCTAAAGGACAGTAGTGAGCCAGATGGGTTTTCCAACAATCAGCAAAGGATTTCAGGTCATCATTAGCCTCTTAGTTCTACGTTCACTCTAAAACGTTTTATAACTTCCATTAGGTCACCCGTCAGCCTCCACGTTTCAGGAGAGGAAGAGACCTGCCAGCCAATCCTTAGCGGATATGTACATCCTGGTACTTCTGGTATCATCCTCAGAAGTCTTCCCCGCATGCTTTCTAACGTCTTGATACCCTTTCTCATTATACGGCAATAAAAATTGCATGCTGTACTCTATATATGGTTTAAACAAGACTCAACACAGGTCTAACAATAGCATTCCTGCTGATCAATTCTACCCCATTAGAATTAAAACCAAGTGCCTGCTTTTTTTTATTGTTTTTATTGTCATACTAAGAGCTGTTACTCAACATTTAGCGAATGGTCTAATTGAACGGTTCTAAAAAGGCATGATAGAAATACATTACTTTGTGACCATGCTAGTCCTTTCTAATTCTGTACATTTATCCAGGTTCTAGGCTTTTTAATCTCATGGAAAAGATGGGATCTTTTCTGAACTTACTGGCAGTCAATAAACAACACTGAAAGGATTGCTGTTTTAAAAACATGCACACATATAGATTTCATGTTCACTGTTACTGTAATATATATATATAAAATATATATATTGTGTTTGCATATATGTCAAGTCATCATGACACAGGATTAGTTGTGAAGATTACTGGCTGTATATGGTCCAATTTTCCACACACCATCTCTTCGTGTTATTTGTGCTATTCATCAAACTTAAAATAAAAAAACAAGCACAGCTGTGAATCCAGAAACTGGGTCAGTCACAATAGTTTTATTTTATTGCGTGGAAGGCAATGTCAAAGTTCTTTATAGCCAGCAGAGGTTACAAGGAACGATACTGATGTACTCACTCTTTGACGAAGTTATTCAGCTGCATCCTTACTGACCTTTGAGCTTGATCGGAGAGAATCTGTAATGAGGAAAGGGACAACCATTACCATCTGGGTTTTACTGCAGGCAACAGCATCTTTTTCTTTAATAATGAGGACCACCTAGAGAGAGAGTTTAAACAGAAGAGGTGTTTCTGTGATCTATTACTGTTGCAGCTTACAGAACTCAGGCAAAAAAGAACCTTCTGTACCAGTCATCTCCTGAGTGCCAGTTCCCACTTTTGTGGACCAACTCTTTGAGTATATCTCAGAGGGTCACTCCCCACTGCCTGCCGTCATCTCCTGGTGGGAACAAGAGCGTCACTCCCCACTGCCTGCCGTCATCTCCTGGTGGGAACAAGAGCGTCACTCCCCACTGCCTGCCCGTCATCTCCTGGTGGCAACAAGAGCGTCACTCCCACTGCCTGCCCGTCATCTCCTGGTGGGAACAAGAGCATCACTCCCCAGTGCCTGCCATCATCTCCTGGTGGGAACAAGAGCATCACTCCCCAGTGCCTGCCATCATCTGCTGATGGGAACAAGAGCGTCACTCCCACTGCCTGCCCGTCATCTCCTGGTGGGAATGAGAGGGTCACTCCCCACTGCCTGCCCGTCATCTCCGGAATGAGAGGATCACTCCCCACAGCCGGCCCGTCATCTCCTGGTGGGAACGAGAGGGTCACTCCCCACTGCCTGCTGTCATCTCCTGCTGGGAATGAGAGGGTCACTCCCCATTGCCTGCCCGTCATCCCCTGGTGGGAATGAGAGGATCACTCCCCACTGCCAGCCCGTCATCTCCTGGTGGGAACGAGAGGGTCACTCCCCACTGCCTGCTCTCATCTCCTGCTGGGAACGAGAGGGTCACTCCCCACTGCCTGCCCATCATCTCCTGCTGGGAACGAGAGGGTCACTCCCCACTGCCTGCCCATCATCTCCTGCTGGGAATGAGAGGGTCACTCCCCACTGCCTGCCCGTCATCTCCTGGTGGGACCTCAGTGTGTCTCTCCCCACTGCCTGCATGTCATCTCATCGTGGGAGCTCAGAGGGTTACCCTCCACAGATGTCAATGTCAAAGGTAAGTATTTTACTAAGCTTATTAATGTATTGGCTGAGATGCTGCACTCTCATGAATTCTGGATGTGAGTTTGCTCGCTGAGCTGGAAGGTTCGTTTTCAGACGTTTCATCACCATTCTAGGTAACATCAACAGTGAGCCTCCGACGAAGCGCTGGTGTTATGTCCCGCTTCCTATTTATCTGGTTAGGTTTCCTTGGGTTGGTGATGTCATTTCCTGTTCTTTTTCTCAGGGGATGGTAGATTGGCTCCAAATCAATGTGTTTGTTGATGGAGTTCCAGTTGGAATGCCGTGCTTCTAGGAATTCTCGTGCATGTCACAAACAGCTCTGCCAATCATCCAACCCAAACTTTGGGTCCGCTATGTGGATGACACCTTTGTCATCACTAAACAAAACAAATTAGCGGAAACCTTCAAGACCATCAATAATACCCTTTACTGGCATAACATTCACAAAAGAGGAGGAAAACAACACCATCTGCCATTCCTAGATGTCACAGTAGAGCGAACAGCCAATGGGAAACTTCAAACCAGCGTCTACAGGAAAACAACACATACAGACCAAATACTGAACTACAGGAGCAACCATCCCAACACCCACAAACGAAGCTGCATTAGAACATTATTCCAACGAGCCACCACACACTGCAGCACAAAGGAACTACGCAGAGCAGAGGAAAATCACCTATACAGCGTATTCAAAAAGAATGGATATCCTATGAACACGGTCCGCCGATTCCTCAGCAATAAACCCAAACAAACAGACAAAACGGGCCCAGAAACCATAACCACTCTCCCCTACATCAAAGACATTTCCGAAATGACTGCCAGACTACTCGGACCCCTTGGCATCAGGGTAGCCCACAAACCCACCAACACACTAAAACAGCAGCTAATGAACTTAAAAGACCCTATACTGACAACAAATAAAACGAACATCATCTACAAAATACCTTGCAAGAACTGTGACAAACACTACATTGGACAAACAGGCAGAAAGCTAGCCACCAGGATACATGAACATCAACTAGCCACAAAACGACATGACCCACTATCACTCGTATCCTTACATACAGATAAGGAAGGACACCACTTTGATTGGGACAACACATCCATCCTAGGACAAGCCAAACAGAGACATGCACGAGAATTCCTAGAAGCATGGCATTCCAACCGGAACTCCATCAACAAACACATTGACTTGGAGCCAATCTACCATCCCCTGAGAAAAAGAACAGGAAATGACATCACCAACCCAAGGAAACCTAACCAGATAAATAGAAAGCGGGACATAACACCAGCGCTTCGTCGGAGGCTCACTGATGCTGTTACCTAGAATGGTGACGAAACGTCTGAAAACTAACCTTCCAGCTCAGCGAGCAAACTCACATCCAGAACCTCAACCTGAGCTACAAATCTTCTCAAAACTCTCTAACTCTCATGAATCTTTTAGCTTTTATATAAAAGCTCCTTCCTCTGGATGGGTATTTCTATCCTTTACTATCAAGCCCATGATGAAAGACTACTCTTTTGTATTATATGTTTCCCTTCCAATGAGGAAATGCTTTGCATGGCTGAATATGCCCTATGTCCATTACAGCAGGCAGGTGTTCACACATATTTGAAGTATATTGGCTGAGAGGAAGGAGGGAAGTGCTTCTTGGTACAGAATTATACCATTATTCCTGAGTTCTGGCCATTATTAGTAACATCCAGACTCCTATCATTTCTGCAATCTCTGTCACTTCCCTCCACCAGGCTTAAGAGAGTTTGATTTTTCACACTTCCTATCAACCATCCTGATCAAAATCAGACAATCGAAGTGTCAGGAACATGTTTGTCCTGGTATTGGCAACCCAAAGACTTTTGCATCGAGCCTCTCCACCTCGAGACAAGCCATGATTCAGATGGTGATCTATTTGGAGTCAGTTTTTCATGGTCATATTTCACTCATTCCACGTAAGGGAACTGCACATGAAGGGATGATGCTTAGGCTCTCATATGCTGTCCAGATGCAATAAATATGTTGTTACCTCATTAGTAAAGAGAGAGTTTAAGGCAAAGAGTCCTGTTTGTACACTTCTGAAAAAGACTGTGAATTAGGAAAAGCAACAAAACATAAACAACTAATACTTATATCCATGGGGATTGTGGCTTGAGGTATTATTTATTGTGAGAATGAAAATGACTGAAGCACATGCGTCAATGCATAAGACCAGACTGATCCTGCCAGATATCTAATAAATATTTGGCAGTATGGTGGCCATGTGATATTGTATCTGAGCCAAGTCGATGATAAATGAAATCCACTCCCGCTTCCTTTCCAGACTGTTAGTCAGCAACTCTAGCGCCTGTGACATTAATAGCACCACAGCAGAGAGTATCAATTAGTGGAAACTTGATCTTTCCCACTCCCCTCTGCTTGCCTCCACCCCTGAAAGGACTGATTCATGCTTGGTGCAGATCCACAGGCACTGGCCACTGTCCAATCCCTCATCAAACTGATCATTCTTGATGTGGGTCCTCGGCAGAGAATGTTGGCAGACCGTTCTCCCATGGGCTGGAGGAGGGGAGAAGGTGGAAATTCACAGCTGCCTTCTCCTATCCTCACCAATGCCCCCACCTGCAGAAGTCATTTGATGGTGGTCAGCACTGATAACCCTGCCTCACTTCTTTTCTTCATCCCAGCCGGAGCTGAGCTGGAATGTTCCTATTGCCACCCTGGACAAGCTTGACTAACTCAGCAAAGGTTTTAGATTAATCTTAAAACCTTACTGATTTATGTACTGTAAAGCACTGACAGCGAATTTCTCTCATGAACCAGATGTCTGTCTTTACACAATTTCGGCATTATAACCATTTATCATATCCGCTCTGTTACCAGTTAGTTACATCTGTTACATTCTGCAATGATTCTGACCATGGGGCAGTACAAAGCATTAAGAGTGCTTAATATCACTGTATTAGGTCACTTTATAAATATATCATCAAGGGTGAAAATCTTTAACAGATTGCGAATTAACGGGACAAAAAAAATTTACCTGTTAAGTGTCCATGAGCATTGTTGTGAACATCTCCTTAAAATAAGAATCAACCTCATCAAAGGAAGATAATGTGCTAACAACAGATGTGATGTTTCACTAACATCAGTAACTCCACTTCGTCCAGGCTACTGAAAGGAATGATGGGAATGGCACAATGCAGCTGACAGGGTTTAGCAATAACATGCATGTTTAACATTCCCATCTGTGCTCGGTTGTACGTTAATGAGCCATAAGTCCTGCCATTCATGACAAGGTCATGGGAGAAAGCCTGTGGGGTGAGAGGGCTGCAGTCAGTGTGTACCTTGAACTTGAGGGATTGTCCTGCTGACTGTTGGCAGCCCAGAGCTGTATCCGGTTCAAGGCTGAAGCATACAGGGGAACCCTGGGCCACTGCAAATTCCTAAAGCCATCAAAGTCAGCTGAGTGAATACATGGCTTGCATTCTGCAGCTCACAACAGTTCCCTGTGTGCATAACTCAGTTTCAAGTGACACACCTCCTGACCCCACGGGAAGTGCTTCCATCATCTACAAAGCTGACCACCTACAGCAGCCTCGTGGAATACCTACTTGGCTGGGTAGGTGCCGGCCATAAAACATGACATCTTCAGGGCAAGCCAACCCATTTCATCGTTGTCACTACCACTCTACTCCACATTCATCCCCCGCTCCACCCTCGACCTCTGGCTGCAGTTTGCGTAATCAACTGATTGCCCAATAACAAGTTCTCAATGTCACACCACAATTACTGAGGACAAGCCATCTCCAGAACACGCCATCGCCAGATCTCACATCATTCTGATCTTTACGTATATTCTTTTCCTAACATGACAGCAAGACCCTAGCGTCAGAACCAAAGGCATCAGCCGCATCTCAAGGACGATTTGCGTTAAACTCCTAGGAGCTGATGGATTGGGCCGTGAATGCGCAGTGCAATTCACAATAAGCAGCGCTGCAGGAAACCTGCTGGGCCTGATTGAGAAACCTTGCATAAGCATTCCTGTTTCTTTCTCACTGCAATGTGACCCCAGGTCTCCTTTGAAGAGACAACTGAGAAATCTTGTATCTCCTGGATCATACACTGAATGAGCACCTTCATTCCATATCATTATAAAAGAGTCAACATGGAGCTGTGAAAAACCGATGGTAACTTGATGAGTAACCATAAACCTGGACACATGGCCCTGAGGCAGGAGTTCATATCCTACCAAGGCAGCTAGAGAAATGTTAATTCTGTTGATTAATTAAGCAATTGAAAGCTTGCCTCATTCATGTTATGACAAACCTTCTGACTGCTTGTAAAAACCCATTGGATTTGCTGATGTGTTTTTGAGGAGATTTTCCATGCAAAGTGATACCAACAGTGTGGATTCAATTCCCTCAGTACCTGAGGTCACTGTGAAGGCCCTACCTTCTCAACCTCACCCCTTGCCTGAGGTGTTGTGACCCTCGAGTTAAACTCACCACCCGTTGTCACTCTCTCCATAACAAGAAAGCATCCTCTGCGACAATGGTGATTTTTACCTTGTATATGACTCCAGACCAATTGCAATGCGATTGACTCTTAACTGCCCTCAAAAGTGGCAAGTTACTGACTGCAGGCTGCTCACTACCACTTGGCCAAGGCCAGATAAAGATGGGCAATAAACGCTGGTCTTGACTGCATCATTCATATGCCAGGAACGGATTATAAAGAAAATCCAAGCTGTGGCACCAACTATTTATGAGGAACAAACATTTCTTGATAGTCCTCCTGCTAAGGGGTTAGTAATGGTAGTAGGTTGTAGAGACAGCAATCCTACACTGGGTGAAATTCACAAATGAGATAAATTTCTGTCTCTGGAAACATCCCAGTCAGCACTACAATGGGTCCTGATGAAATAAAAATTAATTAATTGATGGATAATTTGTTTTGGAGCAGAATGACAACAATTGCAAATATATATACATGGCTGCCAAGCATGGAGAGGCAGCAAATATCATGCTGGCACTATACATAATAAACTGGAGGCCAGTTAATAGCAGGAGCCAAATCAGATTACTGTCCTTAAAAAGATACTTTGAAGAGTCTATTGTAGTTTATCAAACCCAATTTGGGCTGCATCTCTCTCTATTCAAGGGCTATGATGTGTCTCTTTATAATAAGATAAAGATCAGGGAATAAAGTGCAATCAGGAGTAATCCTATTGCATTAACCTGAAAGCAAACCTGATGGAAGGACATATTCTCTAGCTGATTGTCATGATGTAACCAGGCTTGTGATTGTAGAAATTACAATCTGTTTCAGAGTTAAAATCACCAAAGAGTCTTAGACAGCACCTTCCAAACCTTGAAGCTAAGGGCAGCAGAGACATGGGAACACCATCACCTTCACGTTCCCCTCCAAGCCACTCACCACCCTGACTTGGAAATATATCACAGTTCCTTCATTGCCACTGGGTCAAATTCCTGGCCCTCCCTCCCTAGTAGCGTTCTGGGTCTATCTACAGCTAGCGTGTAGCGGGTCGAGAAGGCAGCTTACCACCACCTTCTTAAGGAAATCTAGGGATGGGCAATAAATGCTGGCCCATGTCTCACAAGTGGATAAAAAAAAGATGGAGGGACCAAAAGGGATTTAATTCGACAGAAGTTCAGCACTGAACTGGAAAGTCACTTCAACACCACTGTCTCATCAACTGACAACAGTCACATAAACAGCATCTATTTGCAAGCTTCATAAGCTATAAGCACTCCCTTTAAGCTCCTTCTATTCATTTTGTTAAAAGATATACCATTTTCACAAAGCATTAGAACCCTTCTTTTCCACAGAAAGCCATTGTCTGATCATGTGTAGCATTGTACCAAATCGTGTCTGTGTACACAAATTGCTAAAATTTAGCGTACAGGGTATGACATAAAATCTCAAATCAGTCAGAATGCAAAGGGAAAGACTTTATAAAACTGTCAATGTTGAAGCTGAGTTCCATTGAATTATTAAGCGACAGTTATAGTGATGTACAGCACTGAAACCAGACCCTTCGGTCCAACTCATCCATGCTGACCAGCTACTGTAAATTAATCTAGTCCCATTTGCCAGCATTTGGCCCATATCCCTCCAAACCCTTCCTATTCACATATCCATCCAGATGCCCTTTAAATGGTGTAATTGTACCAGCCTCCACCACTTTCTCTGACAGCTCATTCCATCTGCACACCACCCTCCGCGTGAAAATGTTGCCCCCAGGTCCCTTTTGTAGTCCCTTTTGTACTCCCACTCCCATCGCCATACAAGCCTTTGCTCTTTACAATGCATTATTCAATTCCCTTCGTTGAATGAATTATTTATAACTAATTTGTGTAATACTGGTAACTGATCTGATATATAGCAAGCTAACATGTAAAGAACTGGTATAACTAATATTAAACTAGTATAACTAATATTAAAACTATGATAATTCAAAGACTGGTAACAAGACAAATCTATGAGGACAGCCAGATATATTTCACTCTGTAATTGTTAAATGTTCTTTAATTATGACAATGTTTTGTTGGTGTCCCTCAAACTGGAATTAGGCCAATGGGCAGTGTGCCAATGGTAACATTAAATTTGCAGCTGGCAGGCAGCCCACTGTAACAGTGTGTTGATTCAATCTGCCACACTGCATTGTGGATTATTAGGGCATAGGTATGTCAGTGTGTTTGTACATGTGGGGATGCTGATTCTGAAGGAATATATTGTCCAGGTGACATCAGCTCTGCTGTAGGATCAACTGATCCAATGCCACATTGTCTAAGTAACCTCATTACTACAGCTGAATAACTAGTGTTTGCCAATTTGAACGCTATACTATATATTTGGGAGGAATTGCTTTTAACAACATTTTCCTGTGGGTGATTATGCAACATAAAATCATGAAGTTCCAAAATCAAACAGCAGAATGAGGTTATTTGGCCCAGCATGATTGCACTTCCTCTGTGGGATTTATCAATTACTCCCACTCCCATAGCCATACAAGCCTTTGTTCTTTGCAATGCATTATTCAATTCCAGACAAGAAACAAAAGAACCGTGGATGCTGTAAATCAGGAACAAAAACAAAGCTGCTGGAAAAGCTCAGCAGGTCTGGCAGCATCTGAGAAGAAGAAAAGAAGAGTTAATGTTTCGGGTCCGGTGACCCTTCCTCAGAACTGTTCTGAGACCTACTGAGCTTTTCCAGCAACTTTGTTTTTGTTCATTATTCAATTCCATTCTGAATCCATTACCAAATCTGCTTTGATCACCCTTTCAAGCAGCACATTCCAGATCCCTATGAATTTGTCCATGGTATTGTTGGAGAAGAAATGTGATATCAGCCAACATGATACCCTGGTGAAGATAACAAAGTGTGGAGCTGGATGAACACAGCAGGCCAAGCAGCATCTCAGGAGCACAAAAGCTTTTCTGATGAAGGGTCTAGGCCCGAAACATCAGCTTTTGTGCTCCTGAGATGCTGCTTGGCCTGCTGCGTTCATGCAGCTCCACACTTTGTTATCTTGGATTCTCCAGCATCTGCAGTTCCCATTACGTATGATACCCTGGTGAAATGAGTTACAACGTCAGCTCCAAGAGTAAAATACAAATTTATCTTCTATACCTTCTTGTACTTGAACTGGTTTCAGTGTTTTTTTTAAACTCATCTGTGCGATGTGGGTGTTGCTGGCCAGGCAAGCATTTATTGCCCATCCCTAATTGCCCTCGAGAAGGTGGTGCTTAGCTCCCTTTTTGAACTGCTGCAGATCACCTGCTGTGGATTGACCCAGAATGCCCTTAAGGAGGGATTTCCAGGATTTTGACCCAGCAACAGTGAAGGAGCAGTTGTGTATTTCCAAGTCAGGGTGATGAGTGGCTTGGAGGGGAACTTAAAGGTGCTGGGATCCCATGTATCGACTGCCCTTGATCTTGTCTATGCTGGTCTTTGATACTCTATTATCAACTTGCCCACATGTTAGCATTGGAGTAGCAACTGATGAACAGATGTGTGTGTGCAGTGTTAACATTAGTGTTTGGCTCCCCCCATCTCAATCAAATAGAAGCATTAACACATAATATGAAGTCTCCATCTGACAACCTGCACAAGCAGAATTGCCTGTAGCTTTCTGGGTATGTATGGGGAGCAGGGAGAGATTCTATACTTTTTTTAAAAAAAACTTGACATTCAGCTGTCAGCTGTTTCGGAAGGATTCCTGGCTCGTCTAGTAGTTGTAGCATCAGCTCATTTATAACGTAGTAGTTAATTCAGGGTTTCTCCTCCATGCTTGAGCTGGACAAGGTATAACAGTTTTCCATTAGAAATTTGCTCCCCAAAATCCTGGAAGAGTACGATAGAACTAATTGCTGTATGTAATCTTTCTTCATAAACCATACAACCATTCTGACAAAGAACACTTCACAGGAACCAGCCCTTACAACAAAACAATTATCAATAGAATAATAGAATGGCTGCAGTACTGAAGTAGGCTATCATCCCATCAAACTCATATAAGCTCTCTGCAAGAGTAATCCAGCTGACCCTACTCCTTTCCCGTTCCTTCAATCCAGTTGACCCTTGAAAGCCATGATTGAATCTGCCTCCTCCATTCATTCAACCAATGCATTCCAGCTCCTAACCACATGCTACATAACAAAGCTGTTCCTAATATTCCCATCAGTTCCTTTGCTAATCATTTTATATAAACGTCCTCTGGTTCACTACCCTTAAACCAATGGGAACAATGTCTCCCTATCTAGACTCCTTGAAATTTTGAACAGTTCAGCAAATCTCCTTTCAAATTTCTCAGGAGAACCCTCTCCAACCTACCCACATGATTTTAACTTCCTATTCCATTCTCATCAATTCTTTCTGTGCCCTCTTCAAGTCCTTCATATCCTTCTTAAAGGTGAGTACCCTAAATTGAACACAACATTCTAGTTTTACTTGGATTTCCCGTACAAATCCTGTACTCTGTCTTTTTTTTTAATTTGAAGGTTTAGTTGGCTGTAAAAGGTCCCTTGGAATGATTCAAAGTAAACCAGGAAATTTTTACAATATCCCACCTCTTAGTCATCATGAAGTAAAACAAGGTCTTCCAGTCATTCATCTCATCTGATGTTTCTGGGACTTTTTGGTTGGCACGTCTACATATGTATAATGCAAGTTGATATGAATAAGGAAGAATGTAAATTGCATGATGCCTGGAATTTAAATGAAGCAATGCTGTTTATCTAAACGAGTAGTGCAGACTAATGGTAATAACGAGCTGAGAGTGAGGGAACATTATAATGGCAATAGCATTACATTTAAAGAGTGGTGCAATGTGATTAAGCAAGTCTAAATGCAAATTAGATCACTCTGTGGTGTAAATGAGGGGATATTATGGTTGGAATTTAACGCTCCCTCCCTGGACGTGGGTTTTGGTGTGGAGCTTTTCAAACTAGATTAGTGAAAGGGTGAGATGCATGGAGATCTGCTGCCTTGTGCGTCCACCTGATTAAATCCAGGGTGGGGAAGGCTCCTTATGGGTCTTGCCACCCAGACAACAATTAAGCCACATAAAAGCACAATTAATCTCCATTTAAAGGCCTCATGCTGGTATTCAGCCAGTGTTTGGGCCAGTCACAATCTGGGAAGATTTGGTTTTGTTTCCCTCATCCCTGCCTTCAAAATTTCACCACCTTTAGCCTGGGATTGCTCATTGATCCCTGGGCCTTTGGTGGAATGCACTGCCAACAGCTACCACAACTCCCAGTGGATAATGAAGAATTGGTACCCCCCCCCCCCGCCAATTGGTTGGCAGCATTCAAGAGTGGCCTTTTTGCTTCTGGGTCTATAATCCCAGGCACTTAAATACCTGTTGGGAACTTAATTCCAGCAATCCTTCTCTTACAGAGGCATTTTAGGGTCCTGTCAAGCGGCCCTCAAAACAAAATATCTTTCCGATAATGCCAATTAGGAATCCTTCTATGTAAATCAGGCAATTCCACTACTATCGAGGAACTAAGAATCATCTAAGAGATAATGGGAACTGCAGATGCTGGAGAATCCAAGATAATAAAATGTGAGGCTGGATGAACACAGCAGGCCCAGCAGCATCTCAGGAGCACAAAAGCTGACGTTTCGGGCCTAGACCCTTCATCAGAGAGGGGGATGGGGTGAGGGTACTGGAATAAATAGGGAGAGAGGGGGAGGTGGACTGAAGATGGAGAGAAAAGAAGATAGGTGGAGAGAGTATAGGTAGGGAGGTAGGGAGGGGATAGGTCAGTCTAGGGAAGACGGACAGGTCAAGGAGGTGGGATGACGTTAGTAGGTGGATGGGGGTGTGGCTTGGGGTGGGAGGAAGGGATGGGTGAGAGGAAGAATCCGTTAGGGAGGCAGAGACAGGTTGGACTGGTTTTGGGATGCAGTGGGTGGGGGGCAAGAGCTGGGCTGGTTGTGTGGTGCAGTGGGGGGAGGGGACGAACTGGGCTGGTTTAGGGAGGCAGTAGGGGAAGGGGAGATTTTGAAACTGGTGAAGTCCACATTGATACCATTAGGCTGCAGGGTTCCCAGGCGGAATATGAGTTGCTGTTCCTGCAACCTTCGGGTGGCATCATTGTGGCAGTGCGGGAGGCCCATGACGGACATGTCATCTAGAGAATGGGAGGGGGAGTGGAAATGGTTTGCGACTGGGAGGTGCAGTTGTTTGTTGCGAACTGAGCGGAGGTGTTCTGCAAAGCAGTCTCCAAGCCTCCGCTTGGTTTCCCCAATGTAGAGGAAGCCACACCGGGTACAGTGGATGCAGTATACCACATTGGCAGATGTGCAGGTGAACCTCTGCTTAATGTGGAATGTCATCTTGGGGCCTGGGATAGGGGTGAGGGAGGAGGTGTGGGGGCAAGTGTAGCATTTCCTGCGGTTGCAGGGGAAGGTGCCGGGTGTGGTGGGGTTGGAGGGCAGTGTGGAGCGAACAAGGGAGTCACGGACAGAGTGGTCTCTCCGGAAAGCAGACAGGGGTGGGGATGGAAAAATGTCTTGGGTGGTGGGGTTGGATTGTAAATGGCGAAAGTGTCGGAGGATGATGCGTTGTATCCGGAGGTTGGTAGGGTGGTGTGTGAGAACGAGGGAGATCCTCTTAGGGCGGTTGTGGCGGGGGCGGGGTGTGAGGGATGTGTTGCGGGAAATATGGGAGACATGGTCAAGGGCGTTCTCGATCACTGTGGGGGGAAAGTTGTGGTCCTTGAAGAACTTGGACATTTGGGATGTGCGGGAGTGGAATGTCTTATCGTGGGAACAGATGCGGCGGAGGCGGAGGAATTGGGAATAGGGGATGGAATTTTTGCAGGAGGGTGGGTGGGAGGAGGTGTATTCTAGGTAGCTGTGGGAGTCGGTGGGCTTGAAATGGACATCAGTTACAAGCTGGTTGCCTGAGATGGAGACTGAGAGGTCCAGGAAGGTGAGGGATGTGCTGGAGATGGCCCAGGTGAACTGAAGGTTGGGGTGGAAGGTGTTGGTGAAGTGGATGAACTGTTTGAGCTCCTCTGGGGAGCAAGAGCGGCGCCGATACAGTCATCAATGTACCGGAGGAAGAGGTGGGGTTTGGGGCCTGTGTAGGTGCGGAAGAGGGGCTGTTCCACGTAATCTACAAAGAGGCAGGCATAGCTGGGGCCCATGCGGGTGCCCATGGCCTTCTTGGCCTGTCCGTCTTCCCTGGACTGACCTATCCCCTCCCTACCTCCCCACCTATACTCTCTCCACCTATCTTCTTTACTCTCCATCTTCGGTCCGCCCCCCCCCCCCCCTCTCTCCCTATTTATTCCAGTTCCCTCTCCCCATCCCCCTCTCTGATGAAGGGTCTAGGCCCGAAACGTCAGCTTTTGTGCTCCTGAGATGCTGCTCGGCCTGCTGTGTTCATCCAGCCTCACATTTTATTATCTAAGAATCACCTAATATGGATTTTATGTTGTCACCAGATGAAGGAACTCCTTGGCCAACCTAATAAGCCCATGGTTGGAGGATAAAGCCATTGGGCTTCCAACTGCCCAACTGTACCAGAATCTCCCAACTATTCTGCAGATAACTCTGGTCTTAGAAACATCTCCTGAAGCAGCCTAAAGGTTAGCTCTGAATATTGACAAACATCAACAGTGGCCCAGGAACATGTTTCTTCGACAGGATCTCAGGATGGCTGACCTTGTGTAAATGCTGCTCTATGTGCAATGTAACTAACTATACACGGTCACCAGCAGTTTGGAAGTTCAGTGCAGAATGCCAAGAATGTTTTCCTTTTTAAAAATATACTTTCCCCAATTCCAATGAGGATTCTTGAGTAACCGATACTTTCCCAAACTTCCCACTGAGTCAACTTTCATCGCTTGTGGTGTATGCAGTAATATTACTCATCGGGCAACATTTTTACCAGATGTTCGACTCATAACCAATTATTCTGGTTCTTTCCTGACACGTACAAGGTTTTCTGCTTTATCATTCTGTTCATTCAGTGCTGCAAACAAGCCCAAAAATAAAACCCTCAGTCCTTTTGCTGGAGTGAAATATCAATATATATTTCAGTACCAATCCCTTTACACCATTGTTCATCCATTAATGGGAAGCAGTCTTTTTGTACAAAAATTTGATTTTGCTCTGTCTGTTGTATTTATTCTGGATTCATTTTTTTCAAAAAAAAATCATTCATGAGATGTGGCTGTGGGTGTCACTGAATTGGCCATTCCTAATTGTCCTCGAGAAGTTGGCAGTGTGCTGCCTTCTTGAACCACTGCAGTCCACTTTGTATACCACCAGTGCTGTCAGGGAGGGGGTTCTTTAGAAGTGTCCTTTACAAGTAAAACAGCATAGGAAGTGGCCAATCAGGCCATCCTGGCCCTGTTGGTTCACTGAAAGAGTTATCCAAGCAGTCTCACTTTGTTCACCACAGTCCTTGACTTCAGATTTTCCTCTTCTAGGTTTCTAGTTCCAATTGGTTAGCCTACTTAAGAAGACATTTCCCATCATATGAAGGGTAAGGTGTTGTTGTGGGAATGTCAATGAGTGAGAAATTCAAAGACCAAGACTAGGTTTCTGATGATGTAGGTGGCAGAAGGTGAAATTCGAGCCCAATAAAAATCGGGAATTAAAAATCCTGTCTAGTGGAAGCATATGCCCGTTGTAAATATCCATCCTGTTCACTGAAGTCTCTTTAAGGGAGGAAGTCTATCATGCTTAACTGATCTGGACTAGATGTCACTCAATACCCATGGCAATGTGGTTGACTCTTAACTGCAAGCCACTTAGCTTGAGGTAAATTAAGGATGGGCAATAAATTTTCACTCAGATGGTAATGCCCATATTCTATGACTGCAGACAGAAGAAACACAGACAGTGAAATGTACAATGTAAAAGAATTGGTACCAATGTTTTCCAAAATACACGGCAACTGGGATTGTTCACTGTATTACAGTGACAAAAAGGACCATAGGGCAACTCTGTCCTTAGAGAGAGAGGGCTAGTAGTGAGCTTAACCTGAGGGTCACCACACCTCAAGAGGGGGCAAGGTTGAGAAGGTGGCAACATCAGCTGATGCAGGAAGTGAACCTGTGTCACAAACCAGCCCTCTAGCCAAAGGCTGTTGAGTATCACAGCGCTAGCAATAAGTGTAATCAGCAAGGTTGTGCAATTGCCTCCAGAAAAACGGTACTTCACGCGTACTTCTTTAACCAGGAGCTTAACCTTCCCTCCACTGACCCCTTCACCCGCCTCCAACACAAGTCCTCTTCCTGGACACCACCCCCAAGCCTCCTACCCTCCCTTGACCTCTTCATCTCCAACTGCCGTCGAGACATCAACCGCCTCAACCTCTCCACTCCTCTCACCCATTCCAACCCCTCCCTCGCAGAACGGCAGCCCTCCGCTCCAACCCCAACTGCACCATCAAACCCGCAGACAAGGGTCGCGCGGTGGTAGTATGGCGCACTGACCTCTACATCGCCGAGGCCAAACGCCAACTCTCCAACACCACCTCCTACCACCCCCTTGATCATGACCCCACCCGCGAGCACCAAACCATCATCTCCAACACCATTCATGACCTCACCAACTCAGGGGACCTCCCACCCACAGCCTCCAACCTCATTGTTCCCCAACCCTGCACCGCCCGTTTCTATCTCCTTCCTAAAATCCACAAACCTGCTTGCCCTGGTCGACCCATTGTCTCAGCCTGTTTCTGCCCCACCGAACTCATCTCCACCTATCTGGACTCCATTTTCTCCCCTTTCGTCCAGGAACTCCCTACCTACGTCCGTGACACCACCCACGCCCTCCACCTCCTCCAGGACTTCCAATTCCCTGGCCCCCAACACCTCATTTTCACCATGGATGTCCAGTCCCTATACACCTGTATTCCTCATGCAGATGGCCTCAAGGCCCTCTGCTTCTTCCTGTCCCACAGGCCTGACCAATCCCCCTCCACCGACACCCTCATCCGCCTAGCCGAACTTGTCCTCACCCTCAACAACTTCTCTTTCGATTCCTCCCACTTCCTACAGACTAAGGGGGTGGCCATGGGTACCCGCATGAGCCCAAGCTATGCCTGCCTCTTTGTAGGTTACATGGAACAGTTCCTCTTCCGCACCTCCACTGGCCCCAAACCCACCTCTTCCTCCGTTACATTGATGACTGTATCAGCGCCGCCTCTTGCTCCACAGAGGAGTTCCAACAGTTCATCCACTTCACCAAAACCTTCCATCACAACCTCAAGTTCACTGGGCCATCTCCAACACATCCCTCACCTTCCTGGACCTCTCAGTCTCCATCTCAGGTAACCAGCTAGAAACTGAAGTCCATTTCAAGCCCACCGACTCTCACAGCTACCTAGAATACATCTCCTCCCACCCACCCTCCTGCAAAAATTTCATCCCCTATTCCCAATTCCTCCGCCTCCACTGCATCTGCTCCCAGGATGAGGCATTCCACTCCCGCACATTCCAGATGTCCACGTTCTTCAAGGACCACAACTTTCCCCCCGCAGTGGTCGAGAACGCCCTTGACCGCGTCTCCCGCATTTCCCGCAACACATCCCTCACACCAGCCCCTGCCACAACCGCCCAAAGAGGATCCACCCTTGTTCTCACATACCACCCCACCAACCTCCGGATACAACGCATCATCCTCCGACACTTACGCCATCTACAATCTGACCACAACAACCAAGACATTTTTCCATGCCCACCCTTCTCTGCCTTCCGGAGAGACCACTCTCTCCGCGACTCCCCTGTCCGCTCCACAGTCCCCTCCAACCGCACCACATCCGGCACCTTCCCCTGTAACCACAGGGAGTGCTACACTTGCACCCACACCTCCTCCCTCACCCCCATCCCAGGCCCCAAGATGACCTTCCATATCAAGCAGATGTTCACCTGCACATCTGCCAATGTGGTATATTGTATCCATTGTACCCAGTGTGGCTCCCTCTACATTGGGGAAATCAAGTGGAGGCTTGGGGACCGCTTTGCAGAACACCTTCGCTCGGTTCGCAACAAACAACTGCACCTCCCAGTCGTGAACCATTTTAACTCCCCCTCCCATTCCTCAGACAACATGTCCATCATGGGCCTCCTGCAGTGCCACAATGATGCCACCCGAAGGCTGCAAGGACAGCAACTCATATTCCGCTTGGGAACCCTGCAGCCCAATGGTATCAATGTGGACTCCACAAGCTTCAAAATCTCCCCTTCCCCCACTGCATCCCAAAACCAGCCCAGTTCGTCCCCTCCCCCCACTGCATCCCAAAACCAGCCCAGCCTGTCTCCACTTCCCTAACCTGTTCTTCCTCTCACCCATCCCTTCCTCCCACCCCAAGCCGCACCTCCATTTCCTACCTACCACCTCATCCCGCCTCCTTGACCTGTCCGTCTTCCCTGGACTGACCTACCCCTCCCTACCTCCTCATCCATACTCTCCTCTCTACCTATCTTCTTTTCTCTCCATCTTCGGTCCGCCTCCCCCTCTCTCCCTATTTATTCCAGTTCCTTCTCCCCATCCCCCTCTCCGAAGAAGGGTCTGGGCCCAAAACGTCAGCTTTTGTGCTCCTGAGATGCTGCTTGGCCTGCTGTGTTCATCCAGCTCCACACTTTGTTATCTGCAATAATATGAGATGCTTTTACTCATGGCCAGGCAGTTTTGTATTTTTGTTGTTTCTGACCTTTCCTCTGAAAATAGGAATTGCCTGGGTGCTGTTCCATGTGTGCTGCTCTTATATTTCTGGGGTTCAGCAGTTTGGTGCAAATGTGAGGGTCCCAGAACATCAGGATGCTAAGGACACATTGCAAACACCATGTCTACCAGAAGTGGAACCAGATGAAAGAGAAATGCCAAAAACATGATAAACTGTAGCAAAGAATTGCTCAAGATCATGGAATGCTCTGAGCAATACTTTTATTTGAAAGTTGGAAGAAAATCAACCATCAAGACCTGTTTCCTTTTGGGCTCAATCTGAGCAAAACATGGCGCACCTCCAGCTGACAAAACACAAAGGCCTTACCACAAAGAGGGATGAATAATGAATGAATAATTAGGTCTCCCTAGACCATTTGCTGCTGAGCAAAAGGGTTGCTCTGGAGACCCTAGGGATTAAAGACCATTCCCAAAGACAGTGCAAACAACCCAAGAGAAAAATAACATGGTAGTACAATAAATTCTTTGAACAATTTGGTCCGATAGTTTTAAAAATATCAGAAAGAAGTGAAAAGGCTGCTGAATGATTGTAAGGTAATATAAATGTCAAAGATTTTACACCTGGAATCAAGTTTCCCAATGCAGTTTAGATGAAATGCCTTGATCAAGTCCAGAGCAGTGACTTACAGCTAAAGACATAAACATAAGATAATACAGTACATGATTTCCAGGGCTGGGAAGTCAGGAGGGCTTTCCTGCGGGGAACAAGGGGAGGGAAGGCCAATGAACAAATATTTCAGTCAAGGTTCTATTCGGCCTTTAGCTCTGAAAATAAATATGAACATATTCCCACCTATTCTATGTTTCCCTTGATTTCTCATAGGGTCAAAAACCTGTCTATCCAAATTCCCCTGGGTTAGAAAATTCCAGAGTTTCAACCCTTTGAATAAAATAACTTTCCCAAATGATTGGCCCTGTATCATGAGACTGTGTCCCTATTCTCAAGATTCCCCTTCTGGGAATGGATATGTTTATGGATTAAAAGGTAAAGTCATCATTATCCTACCAGACCAAAGGGCTGCTCTCTCATGAGAGAGTGTGAGAGCGAGAGAGAGAGAGAGAGACAGACAGACAGACAGACAAACAAACAAACAACTAGGGCGGCTTACCCTATGGCTCACTACGCCTCAGGAGAGGGGGGAAATTGAGAAGGAGATTCCTTTATGGTAACCTCAACCAGTTCACAGATTAAGCCCACATTGTTGGCAAGAACCAACCACCCAATTGGATTGTGAGAACTAGAAAATGGCCTGTTGGATATTACTGGATTGAAAAGGATTCATCAGGAGATAGTTTGAAACTGCAAAAACAAAATGTTAAAAAAGACTATGGTCTATTTGGTCTTTACATAAAAAAATGATTTTAAGTGAGAGCTAAGAGAGGGGTTTCATTGTTTTAATAGTTGAGTAAACAGACGTTGGACCTCTTGATGGATCTGTGCTGCTGTTTCCTTGAAATAACTTCTGGACAGAGGCAATAGGTGTTTTTCTTTCAGTACACAACTAGAAGCTGTGAGCTATTGCTGAAGCTTGCAGGATGTCTCAGTCTGTAAGACTCAGAGCGTACAGCTGAAAGAAGCACTCTCTATATTTCTCTCAAAGAAGGAGTTTGGGAAAAAATCCGCTCAATTTCAATATTTCTCATCTGAATCTGAAATCTGGTCTGAAGATTTCTCAAGATTCTGGGACCAACAGGAACATGAGCTCATTCACCAGAAACTAAAACAGCCGTGAGAAATGCACCCAATCTACTTTTTTTAGTTTGAGCACCTGGCCCATAGCGCTTTCCCTATCTTTCCACTGATAATTCCTCTGCACGGCTGCAAGAAACATGTTTTTGTCCTGTCAGTGTATGGCTGTATGTGTGTTAGGGGTTAGTTGTAATTTAATTCACTTAGTTGATAATTGGCATTGTAGTTTGATTAGATTCCCTACAGTGTGGAAACAGGCCCTTCGGCCCAACAAGTCCACACCGCCCCTTGAAGCATCCCACCTAGTCCCATCCCCTATAACCCACAAACCCCTACACACTATGAGCAATTTAGCATTGTCGATCCACCTAACCTGCACATCTTTGGACTGTGGGAGGAAACCGGAGCATCCGGAGGAAACCCACGCAGACACGGGGAGAATGTGCAAACTCCACACAGACAGTCGCCTGAGGCTGGAATCGAACCTGGGTCCCTGGCACTGTGAGGCTGCAGTGCTAACCACTGAGCCACCACGGTCAATAATTTGATTGAACAAAAGATTTGTCTTTAATAAATGTTATTTATGGGTTTATTGAAAAACCTGGGGAAAATCTCTTTTGTTCTGGTTAACAGTCATAAAGAGAAACAAATTGATTATATTTGGGTGATTCAGTAAGATATTTATACTTCTGGTGTGGCATATGGTGTACTGGCCTGACGTCAAGCACACTCCTCCTGCCAGATAACAGAAGCTATGTCTCAGCATCTAGCTTGAAAGCTTTTCCTTTGATGTTTTAAGAACATCTCTTCTCATTCTTCCAAATACCAGACAGTAGAGATCCAATTTATTCAGACTGTCATTATACGGCAACTCCTTCATCCCATTGGTCAATTGTTAATCCTTACTGCTTTACTGCTTGAAACACAAGCATATGGAGATGATAGAAGTAGATGTGTACGATGGAGTAGCTTGGCAGCCTTTACTGAGTGGTAGAAAGGTCTACCCACTTCCTGGCTACAACTGGCTGAAATGGTAGGCTCACCCTGATTCCACAGAATTCTGGCTGGGCCCTAGTCATTGTGGGGCAGCTGAGTCAGGGTCTCACACTCATTGTTCCAGTCAAACCTGAACCATCTGTTGTTCTGCCTTCCTAGCACTTGCAACTATTTCCTTCTTTCTGACATGAATTAATATGCCAAATCCTGGAAAAAAGAATTTTCAGTGCTTCCCACACAATGATGAAGGTCAAAACTAGGCAGTACAGTGGCTCAATAGTTAGCACTGGTGCTCAGGGTTCGATTCAACCGCTGGGTGACTGTATGTGTGGAGTTTGTACATTCTCCCCATGTCTGCGTGGGTTTTCTCTAAGTGCTCCAGTTTCCTGCTGCTGTCCAAAGATGTGCAGGTTAGGTGGGTTGGCCATGTCAAATTGCCCATAATTTCCACAGATGCATAGGTTGGGTGGATGTCCCATGCGAAATGCAGGGTTACAGGGACAGGGTTGGGTGCAGATCTGGGTGGGATGCTCTTCAGAGAGTCAGTGCAGCCAAAGGACCTGTTTCCACGCTGTATTTCTCTATCACACGATGGGCCGAAGGGCGTGCTTTGCACTGTAGGGATTCTTTGATTCGTTGAACAGGGGATTATCCTTTGACATATGGCATTACACCTTTGTTTCATGCTGAGCAGCATTAAATATAAATACAAAAGAATGATCAGAAAAAAAGTTAGCTTAAACTAGACATCTCCTGCGGCATTCCTAGAGTTCAAAATGCTCATTAGCAGCAGGATAATATTAGTGATAAGTAAAGTGATGCTTTGTTGCCTTATGAACACAAAGCCAAATTGCTGAAAATTGTCAGTCTTGAGGTCAATTATATTTAATTCTGATTAGACATATGCTGAGGGTTACCAAAGGATAAGTTTCTCTTGAGAAACACAGCAAAACCAAATCAATCTTTCTCTTCTTATAATTTTTGTAGGTTGTTAGAGAGGTAATACAAGGTGCCATACATGCTTGAGTTTGATTTTAGATGCCTTACCATATAGATGGACATACGCATATACAGGGGTGCAATCAAATCTCTGAGGAGACAGAAAAATAGAGAACCTTGAGCATTTAAGGGGACAAGCACAGCATTGCCACTTTCAAGATCACTTACAAGTTACACACCTTTCAAACTTGGAAATATGTTGTCAGTCCTGCATTGTAGTTGAGTCAAAGTCCTGGAGCTCCCTGTTTACCATCACTGTGTGTATGCCTTCAGCAACTGGAATCCAGAGAAATCAAAGATGCCAGCTCACCACCACCCTGCCAAGGTCAACTACGGACGGGTGATAAACCCTGACCTTGTAATAGCAATCCCATATCCCAAGAACTTACTTTAAAAATATTCCGCAATGATCCATCATTGATTTCGCTGCCTGAACTGAAACTTAGTCCAAAACAATAGGAATATCCCAGCTGGAAGCCTGGTGCCAATTGTGTTGGGTGGCTAAGCATGCTAATGAAAACACTACAAAGGAATTCAAATCACTGTTGAGTGAAACCCACTGCAAGAAATTGCTATTAGGCTCACTTTAACTTCAAAATCCTCTGAAACATAACAGATGCCGACTGGGTGCAAGGCCTGTGTTGCTGGTTTGCAAAGAAAACACCAAAATAGCTCTGCATTTTGGATCCCAAATCCAATGCCATTCAGCTTTGGAACATGGAAATAGATAGCTTCAGATAATAAGTTTTCCAGAAATGAGAGGCTTCAGTTAAGAGCATAGAATGGCAATGCCGTAATTGTTCTTTTTCAGACAGGAGAAAGTTGAGAAATTTGATAGCGTCCAAAAATAAGAAAGGATCTGGACAGAGAAGATAGGGAGAACCTGGTGGCATTAGGGTGTGGTTCAAGAACCAAATGTGACTGGAAGAAACAGCAAGGAGAACCTGAGAAAAACAGCAAATGTCAAGGGTCTGAAATGAATTGCCTGAGAATGTAATGGAGGCATATTCAAATGTGAATTTCAAAAGGAACTTGGCTAATTGTCTAAACTCCCTATGGGGGAAAGACAGGGATGTAACAGTAGGTGTGTAACTCTCAGGAACATAATGAATAGTCTCCCCTTGCGCTGCAACCCTTCTGTAAATTAGCCTTTTAGAAGACGGGTGGTTGAAGGTCAGTGCTGTGGCTCAAAGGGTTAAATAAACAGGGTCAAACAAGTGGACTACACATTCACAGAAGGCAGTGGTAACAAATGCATCATAGAACAGCTCCGCTGATCAAACACAGCAACAAGGAAAATCAGCTACAAACATCTGAACTTATTTTGACGCAGAAATGGGGCAAATCACAAGGCTTCTAAACAAGTTTCCCAAGTGCCTGCAGAGACCAACAGAAAAGAAATGATTCAGCCACTCTCCATGTGAAAGCCGTTGCCAGAAATCCAACAGACTCTCCAGTGTTTCAGCATCATTCGCCATTATTCCAACCACTTTAAGTAGCACTGTATTTACTGAACCCTGTGAGTGACCATTTCCTGATAACCCATCGGAAGCAATGCCACTGGAAATGTTTATTTTTTTTAAATCAAACAACTTCAAGATGTTTCTTTCTGTCTACTTCTGTTCCTATAATAAACGCTGTTTCAACAAGTAGCCATTTTCAATGAGTGCCCTACAGTACACTGATCTGACCCTCCTTCAAATGCTATTTGATCACTTTGTTGTGTGCACGTCTTTTTATGAAATGTTGTCTTTGGTGACGTTGACCAACTGACCCAACAACAGTTTGAGTGGTGGATTACTCTCATCTTCATGAACATTTCAGGTTCAAGTGCCACATTAGGTACTTGCATAGAGGCTGATACTTCAGTGCAGCAAAGCGGGGTGGCTGCACCATACAGACTATCACCTTTCAGGCGTGACATTAAACTTCAGTTCCACTTGTTCTCTCCTGTGAACGTAAAAGATCACACAGCATTGTAGCACGAGAGGCAAAGTAGTTATGCTTTGGTGCCTGGGACAAATTTTGTTCCTCCATCAACGTCACTCAAACAGGTCATGTGGTCTTGTTCACCTACCTTTGTAGCACAGTTGGATGCTGTGTTTCTACATTGCAGGGTTGGCTGCATTTCTTGAAAGGTGCTATAAAAATGCAAGTTTTGATTTACAAGTGACTTCCCTTTCAAAAAGGAGATCACCATATTATAAATGATTTCCCTGATAGGGAGAATGGGAGAGGCCCTGACAGGTTGTTTTTGCTCTGTAAACGGCTGGCTTAATGTTCACTCCAGTTGCTGATCAGCACAGTTTTCCCCAGACACCCACAAAGAGCTAATACTGCAGCCCAGGACTTGTAAAAATGTCTAGGTTCTTCCTTCCGTGATGCTGTGGAACAAACCCACAATTAAAATGATGCAATTTTCTATTGCACTGGAGCCTCTGAAGATCACAAAATATTACACATTACCTTCTACCTAAACTATAAAAGGGAGTTTTAAAATCCTCAGTGTAAAGACGTACAATTCACTGTCCGCAAGTTACCCTCCAAGCCACACTCCATCCTGATTTGGAACTACACTGCTGTTCCTTCACTGTCGCTGGATCAAAATCCTCGAATTCCATTCTTAATGGTACTGCGGGTGTCCCTACATCACAAGAGCTATAGTAGTTCAAAAACGCAGCTCACCCCAATACTCTGAAGAGCTGTAAGGTATGGCCAGTAATTGTCGGCTTAGACAGCATCCCCCACATTCTGTGAATGAACAAAAAACAGTTGCCTGGAATACAAAAGTTCAGTATTTCTGAAACAGATATGATGTTAAAGCTTTTCATCTTGTACTCATCACAACAGAATCACAAGAATACCAAATCTCAAAGGGAACACCAATTTGATGTGTTAGGTCTTACAGCTGGTATACAGTATATATTTTTAAGAGACACACTCATGATATCATCACCGTATCAGAAGCATGTGATCTGATGATACAAAGGTCTCAGTCATGTACTTCCCGCGGCCACTTGGAATATCACACATTGACGGAAATGTGTTACGGTGTGCAATAAAATTTCTCAGTAGCAGTCCTGATCGGGCCTTGTCTGAGATTGTAATAACCAGGAGCTGCAATAAAATTGAATCTTTAGGTACTGTGCAGCTCAAATTTAGCTTTTCTTTAAAATGGGAGCTGACTTAAGTATCGCCTCCTCAGGTATGAGTACCCTGCTGAATGTTAAAAAGCCCATCGCTGCATTTACAATAGATGGTGAGACCAGAACAGTTCGAGGTTAACAGTGGTGACCATTTCTAAAGAAATGACTCTCAGATCCCAGCTGTCACATCAAAGTTTATGCTGCACGAGAAGAGGGTGATGGTTGGTTGGCCAAGCTGACTCTGATTGATAAATGCTATTCCAATTGCTGCACCTTACTTTGAGCTATAATATTGACTGTAAACATCTTTTTATAACACTAAAATTTAAATATGAGCCTTGAAATGATTGTTGGAGATAAGTAAACATTGGACCTCTTCTCAAAGCAGTAGTACAGACATGTTGCGTTTTGCATGCCAAAATTGGGGTGATAACAGAAAGATCTGATCCTGAAAGGCCCAAATTACCTGGGAAATTCCACTCACTATGGTGACCAATCAATAAAAAGTTGTCTATCTGAATAGGTGGAAGGAAACCATGGGGAGATTCTCCTCCAGTTTAGTACTTTTCCATACTGGCTGTTTAATGGTTCATCATCTCCTCTGTGACAGGAGAATGTGTCAAAAATTGAATGGTTTAGATAGAGTGGATAGGAAGGCTTTATTCCGTTTGCTCAAGGGGTCTGTAACAAGGGAACAAAATAGAGAATGAGGCAGTTAGTTCACAGTTATACGAGAGTTGTATTTCACCTTGAAAATACAATGGATCTCTAACTCACTGACTGAAACTCTCATATCACTGAGAAAGTACTCTGACATGCTGTTGCTGAACTGTTGGAACCCACAAACCCATGAAGCAAGTGTCAAAAAGCAGGATTAGTCATGATGGCCCAAATGGCCTCCTTACATGCTGTAAATCTCCATAATGCTGTGATTCTAGAGTGCAATTCTATCAATAACTGAGAACTTGATGTTTCAGCAGATATATCTGGTGTCAACACCAGGATATAAAAGCAGCAGTTTAAGTGCAAAAGCACATTTCTTGGCTGGCAGAGCAATGAGAATCAGGTTGACTGCAGTTACACAAAGTATCGAATTAAATCTACCTTCTCAGGTGGTAGTAAGAGATCCTTAGGCACTGTTTCAAAGAGAAGGGATGTTCTACTTTAGGTTTTGGGCTAATATTTCTTTACATTCTATTTCTCTATGCCTTAGGAAACAATCCTTCAGCAGATTGTATATCACAAAGCATTCCAAACCATTTCCATATAACCTAAATATTAATTATGCAAATTCCTACAAAAGTAGTAATTCTGAACAAATCTGTATGTTTTTACTCCTTACATTTTGTGGGCAGTTTATGTTTAACAGTTCTGTAAGTGTGGAAATGGGACATTTATTAAGCTAGCCCTCATTTGTATGCAAGTTATGTTTGCTCAGTATCAGTGGAGGATGGTGTAAATTAAACAGGAATCAAATTAGAGTCATTAGGTCATAGAGATGTACAGCACCGAAGCAGACCCGTTGGTCCAACTCAAACATGCTGGCCAGACATCCTGAATAAATCTAGTTCTGTTTGCCAGCATTTGGCCATATCCCTCTAAACCCTTCCTATTCATATACCCATCCAGATGCCTTTTAAATATTGTAATTGTACCAGCCTCCACCACTTCCTCTGGCAGTTCATTCCATACAAGCACCAACCTCTGCGTGAAAAAGTTGCCCCTCAGGTCCCTTTTAAATCTTTTAAATCCAGATGCCTTCTTCACCATCCTGTCTACCTGTGACTCCACTCTCAAGGAAGTGTGCACCTGCATCCCTCGGTCTCCTTATGTAGCAACACTCTCCAGGAACCTACCATTAATTGTATTAGTCCTGCCCTGGTTTGCCTTATCAAAATGAAACACCTTACATTTATCTAAACTAAACTCCATCTGCTACTGGTTGGCCTATTGGCCCAGCTGATCAAGGTGCTGTTGTACTTTGGGATAACCTTCTTCACTGTCCACTACACCTCCAATTTTGGTGTCATCTGCAAACTTACTAACCATACTTCCTATATGGACATGCAAATCATTAATGTACATGACAAAAAGGACTGATACTTATGGCACACCAACCATGATAGGTGACTAGTCGAAAAAATAACCTTCCAACATCACCCTCTGCTCCTACCTGCAGGTGCTTTTTGTATCCAACTGGCTAGTTCCCACTGGATTCCAAGTGATGGAACCTTGCTAACCAGTCTACCATGCAGAATCTTGTCAAACGGCGGGGGAAACCCATTTAGACAATGACTGCTGCTCTGCCTTCATTAATCTTCTTTGTCACTCCTTCAAACAACTCAATTAAGTTAGTGAGACATGATTTCCCACACACAAAGCCATGTTGACCATCCCTGATCAGTCCTTGCTTTTCCAAATGCATGTAAATCCTGTCTCTCGGGATCCCTTCCAATGGCTTACCACCACCAATGTCAGGCTCACCAGTCTTTTCCTTACCATCTTTCTTAAATAATGGCAACATGTTAGCCACCCTCCAGTCTTCTGGCACCTTACCTGTGGCTGTCAATGACACAAAAATCTCAGCAAGGGGCCCAGCAATCACTTCCCTAGCTTCCCACAAAATTGTAGAGTACACCTGATCAGGCCCCAGGGATTTATTTACCTTTATGCATTTTAAGACATCCAGCACCTCTTCTGTAATCATGGACACATTTCAAGATATCGTTATTTGTTTATCCAAGTTCACTTAGATCTTTGGGATCTCTAGATTCCATGTATTTCTCCACTGTGGATACTGATGTGAAATACTCGTTTGGTATCTGACCCATTCCCCATGGTTCCACACATAGACGGCCTTGATTATCTTTCAGGAGTCCTATTCTCTCACTAGATACTCTTTTGTCCTGAATGTTTTTATAGAATTTCTTTGGATTCCTCTTAACCCTGTTTACAAAAGTTATCTCATATCCCCCTTTTGCCCTCCTGATGTCCCTTGAGTGTATTTCTACTCCCCATATATTGCTTGAGGGATTCACTCAATCCCAGCTGTCAATATTTGACATATGTCTCTCTCTCTTTCTTGACCAGAGCCTCAATTTCAGTAGTCATCCAGCATTCCCTGCACCTACCAGGCTTGCCCTTCGCAGTGACAGGAACATAATGTCTCCGAACTCTCATTCTCTCGTTTTTGAAGGCTTCCCAACTTCCTACCACCCCTTTACCTACAACTAGCCTCTTCCAAGCAGCTTTTGAAATTTCCCGCCCAAGACCACCAAAATTGGCCTTATTCCAATTTGGAATTTTAACTTTTAGGTCAGGCCTATCCTTTTCCATTACTATTTTAAAATTAATAGAATTATGATCACTGGCCCAAAGTGCTCCCCCAGTGACACCTCAGTCACTTCCCCTACCTTATTTCCCACAAGAAGCTCAAGTTTAGCTCCTACTCTAGCAGGTGCATCCACATATTGAATAGGAAAATTTTCTTGTACACACTCAACAAATTCCTTTCCATCCAAGCCGTTAATGCTGTGGCAGTCTCAGTCTATGTTTTGGACATTACAACCCTATTAATCGTAGAATCCCTACAGCGTGGAAGCAGGCCATTAGGTCCATTGAGTCCACATCACCCCTCCAAAGAGGAGCCCACCCAGACCTCCCCTGTCCCTGTAAATCCTGCATTTCTCATGTCTAATTCACCTCGCCTACACATCCCGGGACAGTACGGACAACTTGGCTTGGCCCGAGGATGGGATTGAACCTCGGTCCCTGGCTCTGTGAGGCAGTAGAGCTAACCACTGAACCACCCTTACAGATATCTGAGATCTCCTTACATATTTGCTTCTCAATTTCCCGCTGACTATTGTAGTACAATCCCAATGACATAATCATCCCTTTCTTATTTCTCAGTTCTATCCATTTAACTCCACTGGATGTTCTCCCAGGAATATTGTCCCTAAGTACGGCTGTGATGTTATCCTTAACCAAAATTGCCATTGCTCCTCGTCTCTTGCCCCGCTTTCTATCCTTCCTATAGCATCTACACCCTGGAACATTAAGCTGCGAGTTCTGACCTTCCTTGAGCCACATCTGTGTAATACCTATAATAGCCCAGTCCCATGTTCCCAAACATGTCCTGAATTCATCTGCTTTACCTGTCACGCCTCTTGCTTTTGAAATAAATGCAGTTTAATTTATCAGTCTTACTTCATTCTCTGCCTCGACCATTTAACTTGCTGCTCTTCTCTATAGCCTCAGACTTAGCTCTTTTCTCACTAGCTCTCTGGGTCCCCCACTCCCCCATCTCACTAGTTAAAAGCCTTCTGAGTAGAACTAGTAAATCTCCATGCCAGGATATTGGTCCCCTTCCAATTCAGGTGCAACTCTTCCTCCTTATACAGGTCACTTCTACCCCAAAAGAGATCCCAATGCTGCAAAAATATGAATCCTTGACCCCTGCACCAGCTCCTCAGCCACACATTCATCTGCTCCATTCTCCTATTCCTACACTCACTGGTACATAGCACCAGGAGTAATCCAGATATTACTACCATTGCAGACTTACTTTTTAACTTATTGCTAGCTTCCTATATTCTCTCCGCAGAAGTGTCCCTTTCTCTTCCTATGTTGTTGGTACTAATGTGCACAATAACCTTGTGCTGGTCACTCGCCCCCTTTGAGAATATTCTGCACCCTCTCAGAGATATCCTTGATCCTGTCACCAGGGAGACAACACACCATTCTGATGTCTCACAGTCGGCTGCAGAAATGTCTGTCTGTGGCCCTGAGGTGTAACATTGATGCAGATCTTTTTCCAGTTTTCATTTTAAGCCATTTTCAACTTCAATCTCATCAATTCAGAAGACATTCGCAGTCGGCCTATCAAGTCTGCTCTGCCATTCGATCATAGCTGATGTATTTCTCAAGCCCATTCTCCTGCCTTCTCCCTGTAAACCTTGATCCCCTTACTAATCGAGAACATACTTTTGTTTTAAAGACACTCAGTGACTTGGCCTCCATAGCTCTCCATGGCAATGAGTTCTGTCGCTTAACCACCCTCTCGCTGAAGAGATTCCTCCTCATTTCAGTTCTAAAGGGTCGTCTCTTCACTCTGAGGCTGTGCCCTCAGGTCCTAGTCTCTCCTACTAGAGAAACGATTTTCTCTATGTCCCCTGTATGAAGGCCTCTCAGTCTTGTGGGACTTGCACCCATGCTTATGAAGATTCTATGAGGAGCCTTATGCTATTCATGTGCTCTGTGATGCTGCCAGAACTGCAAGTGTGATGTGAACAGAAACACTGTCGCCATCCTTCCACAGACCAGGTGGTTCTCGAAGCAGGAGTACCGCCTTCTAAACAGCTGCCATCTGGGATTTCTTGCTTGAATTACTGACAAATCACACTTAAAATCTGCAGACAAAACCTGGTGTGTTTCTCCTCCGCACGCAACATCTGGGCAGCCTCCAAGGCAAGACAAATTAGCAAAAATATGTGGTCAACAGTAGCTGCCAATTTAGTGTTAAAATGTAGGGTTCTCATGCACTCCAGAAATCTACATCACAAAATGTGGAGTCCAGTATGTTTCAGGCATAACAGTGTGTTTATAAACAAAAATAACATTTAAAAGAAATGCATTTTAAAAAACAGATGGGGTATTTCCTGCACGTACACCTTCCAACTTCATTGACCTCTGACTGAACTTATTTACATGAGTTAGAACTTGAAGCTTCAGCATGGTGCTTCATTTAAACTCAGTTCCACTCTCGAGGCAGAATAATACACTGTGTTAAATAATAAGCTGTTCCCGTTCTTATACCGTTTTTCAAATTACTGTGAGCAACCTCACTGATGAGCCACTTCTTCTTTGGTCAGTGCTAATAGCTGCATTTAATAACGTGAGTCATGACTGAGTGATGGAATATTTGCCTCAAGTCAGAAGGTCATGGATCAAGCCAAACATCAGGGTTTGGTCACACATAATCCATTGCTAATGCTCCATTGCCAGAAAAAAGAATTGAGGAGCTTATTGCCTTTGGTTTTCTAGTCTGGCTGTAGTTTTTCTAGTTGAGCATAGGATTAACTATCATTGCCACTCCATGCCTAATAAGCTACTCCTTAAATCATGAGCACCCCAATACTTTCTGCAGCCATTTGATACAACCCAGCTTGCTACTTGCAACAGGTCAGTTCCATTTCAGCCACAAAGCTACAGACCTGGAGACACATGGAGACCAGACTGGGTAATAAGGGCAGATTTCCACCTCTGAAGGATATTAGTGAATCAGATGAGTTCTTTATAACAATCCAGAGCTCACCATGACCTAGATTAGCATTTTATGAGACTGAATTTAAATTCTCCTGGCTGCTGTAGTGCTCTTTGAACATGTTTTCAGAATCTTAGTTCAGTCTTATTTCTGGATTACTGTCCAGAGATATTACCGCAATGCCACCACTTCTTGCAGGCTAGTGTCTCTTTACTGGATTTACTCTTTACTCAGGTTCAGTTGAAATGAAGAGGATATCGAGATAAGGATCAGCTTTATAATAATAACCATTCTGTCCCAATGATTTTTGGATCACGCACTAATGGTGACATATGTTTTCAACCTGCGCTGGTCTCTATCTTCCTGCACATTCAGTGTTTGAAGAGTGAGCTAATACAATCCTTTCTTTGAGAGCACATCCCATACTTCATTAATGATCTCAACTTGTGACAACTGTTTGAAAATGGGACCAGCTGCACTGAATGTTACAATGGCAAATATTCACTACAATCCATATGATAATGCGTTTAATATGTTTGTGTGCACGCCATATATTAAAAAAAAAGAGTGGACTGGCATTTTCGAGGACTAATGAAGAAAGTCTGTTCAAATTGCTCCATGGAGAAATGTACACGCCAGATTTCAGCATATTTTTACTGCATGTGATGATGGGGAGTGAGTTGCTGACACCAGCAGCAACTCACTTAACATGCAATGGGATCATTATCCTAATGCAAAATTAAGCAAGATTTCATGTCACTAGATTTTGAAACAATCTTTGCACTTAATTCCCTTTATTTATGCATGTGGAGGATTATGAAATGACAGAAACTGATGCCTTACCATGTGGTAGTTGATCATTTCTTGTAAGCTTTCTCCAAACTTCTGGAGGCATTCCTGAAATAAAAAAAAACCGAGGTGTGATTACCATGTGGAAATTATCAGAGCCTACTCCGAGATCATAATTTTAGACGGAAACCAACAGTGCACAGCAATCTTCATTAATGTCACTTGTCACTATTCTTGTGGTAGTGATTCCCAATAAACTTTGGATGAGACATCATGTCAGATCAGTTAACCAGAATGAGAAGTGTTTGAATAAAATAATTTTGAATACAGGTCACAGGACCTGAAATGTTAACACTGATGTCTCTTCACAGATGCGGCCACACCTGCTGAGCTTTTTCAGCAGTCTCTATTTGTGTTTCTGATTTACAGCATTTGCAGTTCAATTGGTTTTTATTTGAATAAAATTCACGCTGCTTCATTATTTTCGTGCATTTTACATGTTTCAAGTTTGGAAACTTCAACAAAATTATTTCTAAAGCTTTCCCCAAACTAGCCCCCACCTAACCCAGAAAATCAATCCAAATTCTTTGAGGACATTTCCAAGAAATTACCAGGTTATTCAGGTTACTATGGAAATACATAAGAACATAAGAACTAGGAGCAGGAGCAGGCCATCTGGCCCCTTGTGCTTGCCCCACCATTTAATAAGATCACGGCTGACATTATTGAGACTCAGCTCCACTTACCCACTCACTCACCATAACCCTTAATTCCTTTACTGTTCAAAAATTTATCTAGCCTTCCCTTAAAAACATTCAGCGAGGTAACTTCAACCACTTCACTGGGCAGGGAATTCCACAGATTCACAACCCTTTGGGTGAAGAAGTTCCTCCTGACCTCAGTCCTACATCTGCTTCCATTTATTTTGAGCGATGGCCCCTAGTCCTAGTTTCACCTGCTAGCGGAAACAACCTCCCTGCCTCCACCTTATCTATTCCCTTCATAATCTTATATGTTTCTATACGATCTCCCCTCATTCTTCTGAATTCCAATGAGTATAATCCCAGTCTACTCAGTCTCTCCTCATAATCCAACCCTCTCAACTCTGGAATCAATCGAGTGAATCTCCTCTGTACACCCTCCGGTGCTAGTATATCTCTTCCCAAGTAAGGAGACCAAAACTGCACACGGTACGCCAGGTGTGGCCTCACCAGGACCCTGTACAGCTGCAGCATAGCCTCCCTGTTTTTAAACTCCATCCTTCTAGCAACAGCAAACAAAATTCCATTTGTCTTTTTAATTACCTGCTGCACCTGCAATTCTACTTTTAGCAATTCATGCACAAGGACACCCAAGTCCCTCTGCACAGCAGTGTGCTGCAATTTTTTACTATTTAAAACATAGTCCATTTTGCTGTTATTCCTAGCGAACTGGACGACATTGTACTCCATCTGCCAGACCTTTGCCTGCTCACTTAGACAATCTATATCCCTCTGCAGACTTTCAGTGTCTTCTGCACACTTTGGTCTAGCACTCACCTTTGTCATCTGCAGATTTTGACACAAAACACTTAGTCCCCAACTCCAAATCTTCTATATAAATCGTAAACAATTGCGGTCCCGACACTGATCCCTGAGGCACATCACTAGCCACTGACCATCAACCAGAAAAACACCCATTTACCCCAACTCTTTGCTTTTGAAATGATCGAGAGATCACCAAAAAAAAGGTAAATGGAACCTGATTGGAACTGCAGTTTGTGCTTGCTGTGTTGCAGAAAACACACTGGGCTCTGCTTGGGCTGCTGTGTTCATTCAACTCTACATCTTGTTATTTCGGACTCGTCGCATTTGGTTCTTTAGCTGGAGGTGAGGAGATACAGAACTCGTGGATCTTGGTGAAGCAATGAGCGAACTAGCTAAAACAAATGGAAATCTAAAAGTGGCATGGATAGCTTTGACAAGCTAAAGAGCAGGGTATATGTACCAAAGTGATCAGATCATAAAGCAAAGTGTTTTTAATTGGTTAGTTGGAAAACCTATGCAAGATTCTGTCAAGATTCTATGCAAATCTGGCAAGCTATGCCATTAATTCTGAGGTGAATGTACCTAACGTGGTATTAATCACATCTGGGAAACTCAGACAGAATAAAGCTACCAGTGAAAGTGACTCGAGAGCCAAATCCAGTGAGTGAGTGAAATGAGAATCCTGACTTACAGGAGGCAGAGTTGAAAGGCATCCCAAAACCAGCCCAGTTCGTCCCCTCCCCCCACTGCACCACACAACCAGCCCAGCTCTTACCCTCCACCCACTGCATCCCAAAACCAGTCCAACCTGTCTCTGCCTCCCTAACCTGTTCTTCCTCTCACCCATCCCTTCCTCCCACCTCAAGCCGCACCTCCATCTCCTACCTACAAACCTCATCCCACCTCTTTGACCTGTCCGTCTTCCCTGGACTGACCTATCCCCTCCCTACCTCCCCACCTATACTCTCCTCTCCACCTATCTTCTTTTCTCTCCATCTTCGGTCTGCCTCCCCCCCTCTCCCTATTTATTCCAGAACCCTCTCCCCATCCCCCTCTCTGATGAAGGGTCTAGGCCTGAAACGTCAGCTTTTGTGCTCCTGAGATGCTGCTGGGCCTGCTATGTTCACCCAGCCTCACATTTTATTATCGCAGAGTTGAAAGGACTTTGCAATTGTACTTGGCAGTCACTGATCTGCTAGGAGTGATGCTCAGAAGTTGTCTTCAGTCATATCAACTATTTAAAGTGAAATTCACTGCTTGTATTGAAATACCATTTATCTGTTCACGTAAATTTGATTTATCTTGATTCTGGGTTCGAGTATTACAATAAAGAAGTGTTAAAACAGTGAAAATCTGTCTTGCGGTCCTTCCGTTGGGGTCCTTTGGGGATTGCTTTCTTTGAAGGTTATTAGTCTCTCTGAGGATTGTATCAAGTCGTTATGCTGCAACGGAAGCTGTTTCTCCCCCTTTTAATCTCCCTCCACTGGAATACAGGAAGAAATAGGTGGGAGCCATTAAAAGCAGTAATCATACTTAAGGTCTGGATGATATCAGGAAGCGTGAGAATAAATCCCAAGCACTTTACTGCAAACAGCTGACTGAGAGACCACATTGAAATTACTTGTCACACATGCATAACTGATGCTTATGAGGGGGAGAAAACAAAGGATTTTCATAAAAACACAAGCAAAAGAAAAAGTCTTTGAAAATAGCTACAGATCTGACCATATGTTCAGCTGGACACTGTTCAGACACACAATATGGAGGTTTCCTCAAATGGCCTAATTGGCAATTTAGAATGATGTACTGGTCTGTCTGTTGATCCCTTTAAGCTGTGGCACGGCGTGTCAGCGGTTAGCACTACTGGCTCACAGCGCCAGGGGCCTGAGTTCGATTCCAGTCGTGGGTGACGGTCTGTGTGGAGTTTGCACATTCTCCCCGTGTCTGGTTAGTTTCCTCCCACAGTCCAAAGATGAGCAGGTCAGGTGGATTAGCCACGGGAAATGCAGGATTACAGTGGGGGTGGATCTGGGCAGGATGCTGTTTGGAAGGCCTGTGTGGACTTGATGGGCTAAATTTCATACTGCAGGGATTCTATGATTCTATGCTAACCTTTGCTTATAATTTTCTGGGAGTCTGACTCCTGTTAAAATAGGGCCTTGGAGGTGATCATGAACCTTGAGGTACAAGACTGAACAATTCAGTGGACAAGGAGGCTCTGCAAATATCCCCATCCTCAACGATGGAAGGGCACAATACACCAGTGCAAAAGTCAATGATGAAACGTTCACAGCATTCTTCAACCAGACATGCTGAGTGGATGATCCGTTTCAGCCTCCTCCAATGGTCCCCCAGCATCACAGATATCAGTCTTCAGACAATTCGATTTACTCTACGTGATAACAAGAAATGACTGGAGACACTGAACACTGCAAAGCAATGGCATTTAAGACTTGTGCTCCAGAATTTGCCACTCTTCTAGCTAAGCCTTTAAAATACAGATACAACACTAGCATCTGCCTGACAATGTGGAAAATTACCATGGTATGTCATGTGTGCAGAAAGCAGGACAAGTACAGCCCAGCTAATTACCATCCCATCAGTCTAGTCTTGATCAGCAGCAAAGTGATGGAAGATGTCATCAACAGTGCTACTAAACAGCAGCTGCTCAGCAACACTCAGTTTGGGTTCTGCCAGGGCCACTCAGTTCCTGACTTCATTACAGCCTTGGTTCAAACATGCAGAAAAGAGCTGAATTCCAGAGGCGAGGGGACAGTGACATCCCTTGACATCAATGCCGCATTGATCCAGTGTGGCATCAAGGAGCCCGAGCAAAAGTGGAATCAATGGGAATTAGCGGGCAAGCTCTCCACTGGTTGGTATCATACCTGGCAAATGGGTAGATGATTGTAGTTGCTGGAGGTTAGTCATCTCAGCTGCAGGAGATCTTCAGGGTGGTGTCCTCAGTCCAACTATCTTCAGCTGCTTCATCAGTAGCCTTTGCTTCACCATAATGTCAGAAGTGGGGATGTTCGCTGATGATTGAGCTAATGTTCAGCACCATTTGTGACGCCTCAGATACTAAGGAAGTCCATGTTCAAACGCAATCAGATCTGAACAAATACCCAGACTTGGGGTGACAAGTGGCAAGTTACATTCGTGCCATATAAATGCCAGGCAATCCAATAACACACAATCTAGCCATCGCCCTTTTCATTTCATGGTGTTACCATCACCAAATTTCTCACTGTCAACATTCTGGGGATTAATGGATTATGGGATTACCACTCACCAGGGATTCAATTGGAGTCACCACATAAACAAACACAATGGTTAGAAGAGCAGGTCAGAGGCTAGGAATACTGCAGGATATAACTCACTTCCTGACTCCCCAAAGTTTGTCCACCATCTACAAGGCACAAGTCAGGACAGTGATAGAATACTGCCAACTTGCCTGGATGGGTGCGGCTCCAACAAGACTCAAGCTTGGCACCATCCAGGACAATGCAGTCCACTTGATTGGCACCACATCAATAAGTTTCAACTCCTTCCACCATCCGCACGCAGCAGCAGTGTGTACCATCTACAAGATGTACTGCAGACATTCAAAGCCTGTGACAGCACCTTCTGCATCCACAATCACTTCCATCTAGAAAGACAAGGACAGCAGCTACATGGGAACACCACCACCTGCAAGATCACCTCCAGGCCACTCACCAACCTGACTTGGAAATAGATCATTGTACATTCAGTGTCACTAGGTCAAAATCCTGGAATTCCCTCCCTAAGGGCTGTGTGGGTTTACCTACAGTACATGGACTGCAGCAACTCATGAAGGCAGCTCACCATCACTTTCTCAAGGGCATTTAGGGACAGACAACAAATGCTGGCACAGCCAATGACACCCATGCCCCATGAATGAATGAATGAATGAAAAAAACAGACCTGTAAGAAGCCAACAACTAAATATTCCCCATCATGCTGTCTCATGCACAATACCACATTGGGAATATTGCTAGGAATCATGATGAACAGCAAGGTGCCTAGTGATACGATGATTGCCTTGTTAACATATTGAAATGAGGAAGGAACCTTAACAATGTGGACTTCAGAGACACAAGGTACTCTGGTCAGGAAACCTAAGATAACAACATAAAACTCAGAAATGACAGCTTCCAGATTGCAAAGGCGTCTCTGCAAAAATTTCAGCAGACTGAGAGTCATGTATGATCCAGAAATAATGGTGCTGTTTGGTGACATCAGGCTGACATATGCCTGGAATTTTGGAGTAAATGGGCACCATGAGAAAACAAGTAGACACTTGTTAAATTTGTACTCAGAGTGATTTCAGCTGGGAAATGTTAATGAGCAGTGGAGGTATCTATTGGGCAGAACAAACATTCACAGAAATTATGGGGTGAAGAGAACCTGGCTTTGTTCACTTATACTGTATATTCCTTACATATTTGCACTGGTGAATGTTATTACAATAGAGAGACACCATTTATATCGCAAATTTCCCTTTACCGAGTTCCTGTCAGAAAGAGGTCCTAATCCAGACACAACTAACTCCTGGCATCCCAGAATTAAGTAGCTTCAGTTGGATCATTGGGCAACACACAAGCTCTTCTTCCATTCTACGTTCCCAGCTAATGAAGGAAATATGGCAGAATTTGTAAAATGACTTCCATCTTACCGATATCATTTCATCTTTCCTGCACTGTTGAGAGAGGTCTCGGATCCCATTGACAAAATGTTTGTTGGCTGTGGTATATGCTCTCCCTGCTTCGATCATCCCACTGCACAGTTTCACCAACTATAACAAGGAAATCACAAAACATTGTGTTGTTAGAAGCACTGAATGCCATTAAACAATGATGCTACTCAAGAGAAAATTGATGATAGTAATTATTTCCTATTTACTCGGGTTATATTTTTGTGTAACTCATGATATTTGGGTGCAAGTACTGATGAGTGGACATTTCTATGGATCAGAATGAAGGACCAGGCCTCTTCAGCCCAACAATCAGTTTTAACACCAATTTTAGCTGTAGCAGTTTTTGGCTTGACATTTACCATGACACTGGTATTCTGTAGTGTTTTCTCAACTATTAATTAGTTTGAAATGATGGGTGGTTCTGAACTCACAAAGAAGGTGTTTTGAGATTTTATTCAGAGTCATGTAATTTCAAGCCTTGGTTATTATTTGTTAGAACTGGGTTAGAGATCACATCATAGGGGCTGAATAACAACATCTTAGCAACATCATCATCTAGCAATCATATAGCATTTTTAACATAGATAAACACCCCAAGGTACTTCCAAATAGTGTTATCAGACAAAATTTGCCACTCAATCATAAAAACAGATATCAGGACAATGACCAAACTTGGTCAAATAGCAAAGTTTTAAGGAGGACATTAAAGGAGGAGAAAGGTTTAGAAAGTTAATTTGAGTGTTTAGGGCCCAGGCAACTAAAGGCGTGACGCCAATGTGCAATGATCAAAATCAAGGATCCACAACAGGGCAAAGCTGGAGCACCACTGAGATTGTTGGGAACTGTAGGGCTGTGCAAGACTCCAGAGACAGGGACTAGTTATGCCATGGCTGCACACTATTACCTGGAGATAAAAGCCACTGAAAGACTCCTAACAGCTAGAAAGAAAAATGAATCCTCGTCTGAAATAGCTGAAGTCTTAATAGACATTGTTTCATTTCAGTATTAGTGGTGCCTGTCAGAACACACACGAGAAGCCAAATATGTACACTTTTAAAGATTGTCCCATCCTGATGGCGTCTTTAATTAATTATGATAAAATTATTCTGTATAACAAGTGGAACTTGTAAAGAAATTAAGGAGGTGACAAGGAAGATTGCTTTTGGTGCCTAAAAATAGTTTCGTTGACAACTGCACTGAGAAATAGTGAGATCAGCTCAAAAATGGCTCAGTGGTTAACGCTGCTGCCTCACAGCACCAGGAACCTGGGTTCACTTCCACCCTCGGGCAACTGTCTGTGTGGAGCTTGCATATTCTCCCCACATCTGTGTGGGTTTCCTCTGGGTGCTCTGATTTCCTCCCACAGTCCAAAGATGTACAGGTTAGGTGAATTGGCAATGCTAAATTGCCCAAGGTCCTCTTACTCTACAGAGGGTTGATGTGGTCTTGATGGGCCAAATGGCCTGTTTCCACACGATAGGGATTCTATGAAAATTGCCGGAGATCTGAAACAAACCATAACAGAAATTGCTGTACATACTCAGCAAGCCTGAAAGCATCAATGGAGGAAAAATAGAGTTGAGAGAGTGCGCAAGTGTCACTGAACTTGAAATGTTATTTGTTTTCAGACCTGCTGAGTTTCTCCAGCAATTTCAGCTCAAACTATGTATTGGGTTCATTTATCATGAGCTGTGGGGGAAATTACAGTTGGCCTTAGCCACAGAGGAATAGAAATTAACTGAAATGTTATTAAATTGATTGACTGTAATCTCACAATTTTCAATGGTGAGTTTCAACTCTTAAACACTGGCTCGTTATCTAATACTAAACCACCACATGACCATCACTGTCAACAGTTTGGACACTGGAATGAGTTCTGATCACAGTGCAGGATGTAGGAATGGGATCAGTTTTTTCTTCTGTGCTGTATCTCACAGATAGCCCCCAAATTAGGGAGAACACGGAAGATGGAATTTTAAATTAGTAGTGGGTGGAAGTGGATTGGACCATTTGAAAATGGAGAAACAGGTGGCACAATATTGGCCCATAACACAGTTTCATTTATATATTGACTTCCTTGGCATCAGGAATCCCCAAAGCATTTACAGCCAATTAAGTATATTTAAAGGTAGAGACATAGCCAATCTGAACACAGCAAGCTCCCAAAAAAAACAGCATTATGATCTGACTGTTTGGCAACAGTGCAACAATCTGCCTTCTGGTTTGCTGTAGACATGTCATCTCTACCACGGGGCACTAACTAAAGACTGCCATTTGGTGACTAGTTTCACTAAAGTCACTGCACCAGCCAGACTGTTGTCGCAAGAGCGCATAATAATGTCCAGATAATCTCATCTCAGTCATGTCAATTGAGGAACAACAATTGGCCATTGGGATAAAATCCCTTTCCTTTGAAATGAAGACATGCAATCTTTTTACTTTCAGATGCTTCTAAACAAATGTCAGGTGAATATCTTATTTTAAGGGTAGCTCCTCTCCAATAGTGCAGAGCTTCCTCAATACATTGCAGAGTCAGCAAAGATTTTTACGCTTCTGGAATGGGACTTGAACTCATAACCTTCTAACCAAAAGGAATGTGGATAAGGAAGGTAAGATTGAGAATGGGCAAACAGATTGGGAGTAAAGGAATACCAAACATCGGCATGATGCATTTAAATAGTGCACAGATTTGGATGGAGGCAATATTCTCTGGCATAGGGAAGGCACAAAACTAGAAACAAATGGATTGATATTTTTAAGAGAATGGTCATTGTTAATGGGTCAAATAGCTTTTTTCTGTAATGTTGAACGATGCCTCTCCTGAAAATGCAGGTGAGGATAGAGCTCAGTGCAACTGTGACTGAACAGTTTGAGTCTGAAATGCGAACACTGACAGATATCATCAAAGGGACATTTGTGGAAATCTCCAATCACAAATGTGAAACTGCAAATCAGCCCGAGTCAGGACCTAGAGTAGGGCGGGGGGAGGTGAACAGGGATGGTGGGGTGGTGGAGCCATTGCCTTCACCATTTTTACATACAATAAATTATCAGTGCCCCTTCTCCAACTCCCATTGCCCCTGGGCAAAAGCAGTAAAAGCAAAAGGAATGAGGATTGGTTAATTCAGAGTGGTGCAGAGGATGCCAATAACATGGGCACTATCCTTGTGCTGGTTCCTGGAGACCTGCCCTTGCCTTGCCCACTTGTTGCTAACTAGATGAGGCAGATGCTTTTGGTCTCTTGTGGACTATGGTTAATCATCTTACAAAAGGGAATTGAAGCTAATCGGCATTATTTTTGTGTGGTGCTGTTCAAAAACAGCATTTACTGGAAATTAGACTGCCCATTGTTAAGATACCAGTTCTTGCAGACTGTAATTGCTCTCAGCCTGGCCATCAATTCTATGGGGGATGGTCTTGCTGTTGAAGTTATTTCTATTTTACCTCAAGTTGATATTCAATGCTTAATTGATGCTGAATTTTATGAGCGCAGCTTTCAGGGCAAGTGTTCCATTACCACTTACGTCAAATTGTAATGAAATGCTACTTCAAACCGGGATTGATAAAAGCCCAGCATTTGATTATAAAGCACTGCAGGCTCGAAACCTTAACTGGAGCACACAGCACATCTATCTGATAATGGCAAAACCGCAGAATTCTAATAATATCACATGGAGACATGCAAATGGAAGAAAAACAGTGAGGAGAGCCAAGAGACAATTGCAGCCGTTTGCAAAAACAAAGCCATTACTCCAGCATGACTGTCTTTATTTCTTAGACATCAAAGGAAAAGAAACTTCCTGTATTGTTTGACTGCTGTGTGCTGCTATAGATACCTCAGGCCGTCCCGTGTTCCATGCTCAATAAATGTGAGGCGATCCATAACTCTACTACTCATGTCTTTATTCATACAAAGTCCTGTTCACTCATCACCCTGCTGTTCTCGCTGACCAGTACTGGCTCATGGTTAAACAATACCTCCATTGAAAAATTCTCACCCTTGCTTTCAAATACCTCTTGACCCCTCCCTCTTTTTGTAGCCTCCCCTAGCCTCACAACTATCTGAGATACCTCTGCTCCTCTACTTCTAGCCTCTGGTGCATTGCCAATTTTAATTGTTGCACAGTGAGCGGTTGTGTCTGGGCTCTGTGTGCTGGAATTACCTCCTTAATATTCTCTGCTTCCCTTTGCCCCTTTCTTCTGGCCTGAAACGAACCTATGTGGCTCAATGCCTTATGTTGCTTCACAAGAAGGTGCTATGCAAGTACAAGTTGTTGTTGTTGTGGTGTTTGTTTCCAGAAGTTTGACTATTAAAGGTAGAACTTCACAAGTCACATCCATTTGCTTATTTGTTGATTCAAGTAGCACATTGATAAAATATTCTATACATACCACATTGATAAATAGCTGCATACAATCAAGCAACCTACAGTACACACATCTTTCCTTTTGGAAGACGTTGTTCCAGGATTCTCTAGAGCTTTTGTAGCTTTTCACTTCTGAACTTTACTGATCAAAATGAAACCAGTTTCGAGCCATGTTTATTTTTCATTCATTCACGGGATGAGGGCGTTGCTGGCTGGGCCAGCATTTATTGCCCATCCCAGAGGCAGCTAAGAGTCAACCATAGATAACACAGTGTGGAGCTGGAGGAGCACAACAGGCCCGGCAGCATCAGAGAAGCAGGAAGGTTGATGTTTCAGGTCAGCAACTATCCTCAGAATAAGGGTCCCGACCCAAAATGGCTACCTTCCCACTCCTCTGATGCTGCCTGGCCTGCTGTGTTCCTCCAGCTCCTCACTGTGTTATCTCTGACTCCTGCATCAGCAGTTCTTACTAACTCTAAGAGTCAACCACATTTGCTGTGGGTCTGGAGTCATATGTTCAGAATGGCAGATTTCCTTCCCTAAAGGGTATCAGTGAACCAGGCGGGTTTTTGCAACAACTGACAGTGGATTCATGATCATCATTAGATTCCTAATTCATTATTATTTAATTCAAATTCCACCATCTGTCATGGCGAAATTTGAACCCAGGTCCCCAGAACATTAACAGCTCTGCAATAATACCACCAGGCCATTGCCTCCTCCCCAGTTTGTTGATGCCGACAAAGATAACTGAATATTCCTGCACTAGTAGATGAACAAAATGACATTAAGATTACTGTTGCCCCTCCTGGCGACTGTATGTCACTACAATGGCAACCCTCCTGTGATAATTGGTGATGTGCAGATTTTGGGGACTTATGTAAACCATGTGTTGATACATTAGTGTAGCTCTCAGGTGTACACAGATGCTGCACCTCCAACCCATGATTTACAGGTTCTTTGATTATCCTGTCCATTCCTGAGTAGATGATAGATCAACCCTTGGAAGCTGCCCTTTTTAACTTCATCACAGGAGTAATTCTTAAACAAGAATATTCAATTAATATCCTCAGCCAACATCGACAGGTGCATGCTTTGTGATATGGACTAACACGCACTGAAAAAGAACAGAAAAAATGATCTTTTTCACCTTCCCAAACCAGGGGTGTGGAGACCCAATGCATTACACCTGGAGAAGAATCATATTGGACTCAAAACATTAACTCTTCTCCTCTCAACAGATACTGCCAGGTCTGCTGAGTTTCTCCAGCACTTACTGGAGATCAGACAGAAGACCAGTAATCAAAGCAAAGACCTTCCTGGTATGTCTAATTGACTCAATGAGTATCTTTATCACTTCGCTTGTATGTGGGTTTTAATACTTTCTATATACATTAAAAAAAAACACTACACCTTGGAGAAGTTTTCAGAAATAAGGGAAAGAATGACACACTTATCACTGATGCTCTTACTGTGACGTTAACAACAGTAACCACATACAATTCCTATCTATTCATCAGGACAAATGTTCGAGCCAGGCTTATTTATTGAAACTAAACAAGACTATCATTACTTTCATTCAGGCTGCAATTAGGTTAAGCTGCAGAGGTTTAATAAGATCAGAATCTCTGGTTCTGGATATGATGATAAAATAAGAAGGTAAAAAAAAATAATATAGTATGCATTAATATAGTAACTTTCACAAGCTCTGCTCTTCCTTAGTGCTGCCTAGTCAAATGAATATTTTTAAAGTGTAATGTGTGAAATGCACGAAATGAACACAAAATTCCACAAACAGCAATTTGCTAATGGCCACAAAATCTGATTTTTCTTGATGGATGTTGATTGAGAAATAAATATTCTTCAGAACACAGGTGGGGGGGGGTAACTTTTATGCTCTTCTTCAAAATAGTATCTCTCATTTATAACCTGAAAAAGCAGGTGGGGTTTCAGTTTAACGCGTCATTCTGAAACAGTGCTCCTGACTGTACTGTCCTTTCCCAGTGGGGGTGGTTAGCTCAGTTGGCTGGATGGCTGGTTTGCGATACAGAGCAACGCTAAGAATTCCCATACCAGCTGAAGTTATCATGACAGTGCCACCTTCTCAATCTCGTCCCCTCACCTGAGATATGGTGAACCTCAAGTTAATCTCACCACCAGTTAGCTCTCTAAATGAAAGAGCAGCCTCATGCTCCTCTGGGACTACAGTGACTTTAGCCTTCACTTCCTCAGTACTGGAGTGTCAACCTAGATTTCTGTGTTCGAATCGTTACAGTGGTCTTGGATCCACAAACTTCCGACTCAGCGTGACAGTGCTCACTGAGCCATGCCTGACAGAAGGGGAAGACGCTACCAAAATCCTCAGCCATGTCTGCAGCTACATTTTATCTGCTCAACTCATTTGTAAAGAAAACAAGTAAACATCTCCTGGGAGGAACCAATCATCAGTCCAACCTTTCCTGGGCAATCACAAACTACGCTTATAGAATGTGACCCTAAGAGAGTTCATCATTTATTTAGAGCACTTAAAAATGGTTGAATGGCAATTCACAGAAAATGTTAAGTGCTATCAGAAGATGCTAATAATGCATTTTCCAGCCTTGACCTTGTGGTTTTACTGAGGCAATGAGTAACTTCAGAAACATTTTTCAGATTAACAAAAAACCTTTCCTTAAAACAATCATTCCTGTTCCTACTGAGTAAGAGAAGACAGATCCCAAATTTGACTCCATTTTGAATCAAAGTCAGAATGTATTTCCACTTTTTCCAGTCCTAGACATGCCCACCAAGGAAACAAACATATTCTGCCAGCATTGCATTATTAAAGGGGAACACCAATGTACGGCTCCTTCCACGAGGGAAATGATACAATCTGAATAGAATGAGGACTAATGACCAATGGACATCCACAGTCACAAGATGCTACTTGATTTGTGCTGTGTCAAACTATCCATGAGTAGACCTCATCCAAATTTAGGGATAAATTCAAATAAGGATGTGGCTCACATTGGCAAAACCCACAAGGCCCTGAATCATGCTTATTGCTCATCTCTCCAAAGCGTGAAGGTCTCTGTTCCTAATATGGCCTCGCTAACAAGCCATGTAAGGTTACAGCAATCATTAACGAATGTCTTTGAGATATGCCCCAATTTTTGGTTGGCCATTTTAGTAACTGCAGAACAATCCAGTGGCAATAACACGCTACTAATGCTGAGATAAACATGTGGAAACACTTAATACAATGCAAGAGAGTTATGATTAAAAAAACAACTAGCATTCTCATTCATCCAAATCTGTCTGAAGTTCATCCAATTTTCCATCCAAAATAAATAAACGTCCTGCCAATTTTGCAAAGTTTAGCACTACCTTCAGTCATCACCAGAAGTGCAGTGTTTCTTTTGAGTATGGTTCCTTCTTATTAATCTTTCTTCAGGAAAATCTTTATTATCAGGAAAGAAGGTTACTACATAAGAAACTTCATCAGCAGAAAGCCAATTGAGTTTTACTAACTAACAGCAGGAAAGCAAATACACCATAAATTCATGTTTATCCACAGGAATGATTCAGACTTGGTAGAAATTAGTTTATCGTTGTTACGGAACCAGAAATTAGCCTGAAGTTTGACCTCCAGAGAGTAGCACTGGAAATAAAAATAGGATTTTTGATCCTCAAACAATTTTCAGTAGCTCAACTAGAATGGGTGCTTTTTGAAAAGTACAATTAAAATTATCAGTGAGTGGTCCGATTGAAGCATGTTACAGCAGAAAATCATCAGTTACTATTGATGCATGAAATTAATATAATCTTATGAACCAAAAAACATAAGATTCTGATTTGCATTCTCACTTTTTAGCAGATACTGATTGTACAGCAGCAGAGCTACAAGCAATCCTGCTTAACTTGTATCCCATCCACCGACTTCATCACTCATTCTCTTCACCAACACAGAATGGTGGCAATGTGCACCATGTGCAAGATGAAATGCAGTGACTCACCAAGGCTCCCTGCAACAGCTTCCAAAACTGTAAACTCTTTCACCTTGAAGGACAAGGCAAGATGATCCATGGGAATACCATCACCTACAATTTTCCCATGTCACATACCATCCTTACTTGGAAATATTTCACCGTTCTTCACTGTCACTGGGTCAAAATCCCAGAACTCCCACCTTAGCAGCACTGTGAATGTCCCTACACCTCAAGGACAGCAGCAGTTCAAGAAGGCAGCTCACCATCACCTTTTCTACAACAATGAGGGATGGGCAATAAATGTTGACCTAGCCAGTGAAGCACACATTCCATGGCCGAATAAATACATTTCAGCACCCCATGTCAGAAAATGAGGATTTCCTCAAAGGATTTTATTGCAATTTTGTAGTGCTGTTAGGTGCAGTGTACTTTATGGTTTGCTTCTGAATAATAGGTACCTTCTCTCAGACAGATGTTTTGAATGCAGAATAATTGGGCTAGATCTGATTGATCAATACCATAATAATGCCAGATCAACAGGATAAATATGCTTTTATATTCTGGGCAGGATTCAATAAAGTCTTCCCCTTTTCGGAAGGACAGACCAGCGGCGTGATCCACGTTTTTCCTAAATGTCGATTGAGATAAAAGAGTTGCTGTCTGTAGAATGGCATGCAGTGCTCACTTCAGTGACTTCCAGATGTCTTCAGCTGGAGTGATGATGGAGGAATGGGAGTGAGGTATTGAGTGCCTGGCTTTTACACCTTAACCTCTCCAAGTTTTACTGTCCGTTTTGGATTCCACTGGAGATAATTTGCAATCTGCAACTTTCTTGCTTTATTTCATTTTGTGCTGTGATCTGATCAGTCTGCTTCAATGGAACTGCTTGTTTCACTGGGTTTTTACATAGTTACTGTTTAATATACTGTACATGCAATGCTCTGGACTCCATTTCGAAACACAGTCTTCCCATTAACAAACAGCTAAGTATGGCTTAAGGGGAGTGATTGAGTAGATTGGGACTATATTCATTGGAATTTAGAAGAATAAGGGGAATCCTAATACAAACAGAAAATTATGAAGGCAATAGATAAGACTGAAGAAGGGAGGGTTTCCATTGCAGGTGAAACTAGAACTAGGGCGCACAGCCTCAAAATAAGGGAGAGCAGATTTAGGGCGGAATTATGGAGCAACTTCCTCACCCAAAGGGTTGTAAATCTACAGAATTCCCTGCCCAGTGAAGCAGTTGAGGCTACCTCATTGATTTTCTTAAAGCAAAGAAAGATTTTTGAATAGTAAAGGAATTAAGGGTTATGGTGAGTGGGCGGGTATGTTGAGGTGAGCCCAAGAAAAGATCATCCATGATCTTACTGAATGGCAGAGCAGGCTCAAGGGGCCAGATGGCTGACTCCTGCTCCTATTTCTTATATTCTTGTTTCAGTGCAAGAAACTGAGCCCAAATTCTGTAAGGCAATAACCAGTTCCCATTCACCCTCTGGACTGAGGATGAGTAACAAAAATCATTACATGGTGTGAGAAAATTCTGCTTAGTTTTAGGTTCTGTTCCCTTCCATTATTACAACTATTATGGCAGACCAAGTCAAGATAAAGAGGTAACTATGATCAGATATAAAAACTTTCCCTTATTTCCTCCTAGTCAGGAAAATTGACAGTCAAACAACAACCACACTCCCAAGTTTAGAACATGCAGTTTACTCAGGTGGTGTGGGGTTGAGCTTGCAGTCCACTAACTTCTAACTTAGAGTTTTAGAATTGATTAACATTTTGGATCCACATCCTCAGGAAATAACCACTTAAGCAAACCTGGATTGCAGCAGCACCAGTAAGGTCACAGTTTATAGCACCTATTTGAAATGAGAGAGATTTAGTTAAAACTGCTGGGGACTCTGAAGTTTCTCTTGGAATTGAAGGATCTCACACATTGGTCAAATGGTTAGAAAGCTTTGACACTGTTGAGATAATTGCAAAAATGTATTATGCTCATTGGAGAGCATCCATAGCTCTCAGTAGCTTTGATCTAACCTACATGTGACTCCAGACCCACACGACCATAGCTGACTCTGAAATGTCATTCAGTTAGGTATCAGCAGCAGAGGTTGGCCTTGTGAGTGATGCTTACTTCCCATGGAAGAAGAAAGGAAAGAGAAGATAAATCAAGATAATAAAATGTGAGGCTGGATGAACACAGCAGGCCAAGCAGCATCTCAGGAGCACAAAAGCTGACGTTTCGGGCCTAGACCCTTTCGGGTCTAGGCCCGAAACGTCAGCTTTTGTGCTCCTGAGATGCTGCTTGGCCTGCTGTGTTCATCCAGCCTCACATTTTATTATCTTGGAATCTCCAGCGTCTGCAGTTCCCATTATCTCAGAAGATAAATCAATACAGCTATGCCAGGAATACAAAGCCCATAATTAACCCCTTCCTGCAGCTCCAACTGTACTCTTCGCAAAATCCTGAATATCTTTCCATATCCTTAAAGAAAACAATTCAAGGGAAGATTGCACTATTAAAAATAAGTCACAATGATGTAAAGAGTTATCTTTATGGGGGCTACAAACAAATCATTTCAAAACATCAGCGATCTCCCAATCCTCTATAGGATCAGTCACATTGGGTTAATTTTGGGGTCTACAAATAATAGCAATTGTCCATGCATGATATTCATTGCAAATTCACTTTCTTTTAATAACTCCTAAGTGTCAGAAATAACTGTAGCTACATAATCATTGAGCATGGAAATAGATCCTTCAGTCTGACCAGTCCCTGCTGACCATAATCCCAAACTAAACCAGTCCCACCTGCCTGCTCCTGGCCCATATTCCTCCAAACTTTTCCTATTCATGTACTTATCCAAGTGCCTTTAAAATGTTGTAACTCAACACACATCCACCATTTCCTCAGGAAGTTCATTCCACACATGAATATGCAATTTCACCTGGTGTAACCTAACTCCCTATAAAATTCATTGGTACTTCAATTTCAGATTTGCTGTTGAGAGGTTATGGTATTATTAAGTGAACACTAGACTCTCAAAACAGATGAAAAACACATGAAACTGGTTTGTCTTGAGAAATGTAGATCTGTAGAAATACATTATGCTAACACCAATGGTAAAGTATTTACACTGTAATGTTTTGCACCGTACTTCATAGTATTGGATTTATAAGGACAATGCATTTGGACTAAACTGGTTAATATTTAGTACACAATGTACACCTTACCCCCTAACAATATGGTAGTTACCTTTACAAAAATGGCAGTTAGAGTTATTGGCATGGTAATCACATTTAACAGCACAGTACTTAATCATTCAGAATTTCTATTACTGGTGTATTTCCTATGATTACCAACGCAGTATCTGTATCTTTGCCCTGAGTAACATTACTTGCTTCATCTGCGAAATCATCTCACTGCAAGTAAATCCCCTTTATTACAGCTAGACCCAACATGTACAATTGCTAATTAGCTGATTGCCTGAGCTGCAGTGTTTAGTTGGGAAACAGCGTGCTTCAATCAGAATTTGCTATTAGACAGCGAGCTAGTTTTGGTCACCTCAGTTAGGCCACAGGAGAATATTACGCAAGTCCTGGTTACCACTTTATTGAATGTATTTAGAACTAATGGATAGGATACAGAGAAGGTTTGCAAGAATTATGCCAGAAGTTTGTGGCTGTACATCAGTAAAAGATTGGGAGGCTAGATCCTTGTCTCTTGTAAAAACAAACAGAGGGATGACATAAGAAATAACTTAAAGTGAATGTTTCTGATAACGTGGTATACAAAGAGCATTTCCACTTGTGAGAATGATCATTAGGTAGTCACCAAGAATAGAGTTATTCAGCGGAAATGTCTTTCTGCAAAGAAAAATAAGAGTGTGGAACTCACTCCCATAGAGAGTGGGTGAAGCAATTACTATAGATGTACTTAAGTGGAAATGAGACAAACATATGCAAGAAGGGAGAGGCCTTGTGGCACAATGGTAGTGTCCATATCTCAAACCTGGGTTTGAGAATTACTTGCTTCAGAGGTGAACAGCTGAACAGATTGATTCAAATGAGAGGAAGGAAAAGACAGTTATCACAGTAGATTTAGGTGAGGAACAATAAGATTAAGTTTGAATGGAAAATAAATATTAGTAAGAACTCGTTGGACTGCATTAGCTGTTTCTATGCTTTATGTAATCCTGTCATCATGGAGTTAAGTGAGATGTCAGATTTGGACGGCATCAACTTAAACATGGCAGCTGATGCTGGTGTGAGTTTACTTCCGGTGTTTTACCTGATGTAGCAATGTTTATGTTATCTCCCAACTGTGTTCTACAAATATTATGTTCCTCAGGCAGATAGCATTAAATGATTAGGTTACAACAAAGGACAGTGTTTCCAATAGAGTGTCATGTTTCAAGTTATCCGAGGTAAGATGGAGAATGTGATTTTTAAACCTTCAGGTTGTATGTTATGATACAGCAATGACGTCAAAAACATGCCTCTTAAGGGCAACTACTGATGGGCAAGACAGCAACACCCGCATGCTGTGAATGTACAAAAAAAAGGCAAAAATGAAAGGTTAAGGCATTCAAAAGGTGAAAGAACAAAGGGTCTAGGCCCGAAATGTCAGTTTTTGTCCTCCTGAGATGCTGCTTGGCCTGCTGTGCTCATCCAGCTCCACACTTTGTTATCAAAGAAAAATTGTAGTCAGATTTTGTGGTTAGTTGGCTCGCTGAGCTGGTTCGTTGTTCCGCAGAAATTTCAGGGTAATGCAGCAGGGTAATGAAACGTCTGCGGAACAAACGAACCAGCTTGGCAGGCCAACCAACCTCAACATCCACAACCTGAGTTACAAATCTACTCTGTCGCCAGATTTGTGCAGGTTCAATTGGGAGAAATAAAAATGGATCCAGGAGAGGGCAGCACCATGGAGGTGGAGGAGGAGTTTGGAGTGATTCGCTGTATTGAGCATCACAGTTCAATTGATAAGACACACCACAGATAGTCACAAAGGATTTCAATGGTCACAGTGTTGAGGCATATCCAGCTCTGCACTGCTATGTAAATGCAGTTTAGGTATACCCGTAGAACTCTGCCTTTATGGAGGAGACTGGGAAATTTTTGTTTCAAATCGCAGCATTCTTTAATCCTCTCTCCATAACTCTCTCCATTACCTGTCTAAATGTATCTGAAGATATGTTTGAACATAACGCAAATTTCCAAGCTTTCTTGGTTTTGCCCTGATTATAGGCCATGTCTTAGCACTGTAATTACAAACAAGAAAATGGAATGTCCGAAACATAGCTGAATGAAAGTTAAATAAATCAGCATTTATGTTGTTTTCACTAATACATGCCATATGACAGTACATTGAGAAACATTTCCTGCTTTTACCACACAGAACTGGAACTAGTGCCCAAACAATTGATGTTGAGTGCTGACTAAAAACTGAAAACTAATTTAAGGATCAACGGTATTTGAAGAATTATTGACCGTGACTCCAGCGAGAGACTAGCCAAACCCAGGGGAAACAGTGGAGATCCCGTTATAACACTAAATCATGTTTGGGCATAGGTAGGTCATATGAATTAGGCTATGATGCAGAAAGGAAATAGTGTGATTTAGAAAAGTCTTGTGGAGTTCCCCCTTTACTTGGGTCAGAGAGGAAAAATAAGACGCAGATAATTTCTCTCCTTTACCCCACCTCCAGGGCTGGGTAAATGATTGAGTTTCCAGTGGGATAGTGTTGCAGCCTAATGCGGACTTTCCCATCGGCCTGGTAACATCGGATGGAATCAGGCCTTGGGTGCACCATCACACATGGTCTAGGTAAAACAACCAGCATTGCAGCACCAGAAAATGTGGAGCTACCATTCCATATTCTAATTCCATGGATACCACCAGAAATAGGCCATTTGGCTCAATTGCTCTGAGCTGGTGTTTATGCTCCACAAATCTCCTTCTACTTTTGTTCATCTAGCCTGTCAGTACGTTCTTTTCATTTCTCTCTTGTATATTTATCTAGCTTCCCTTAATGGGATTGATGTCGATTGCCCCAAATCCTGTGGCAGTAAGTTCCATATTCTCACTGCTTTCTGGGTAAAGAGGATCCTCTTGATTTCTTTATTGCATTTGTGTTCTAGCAGATGCAGGATGGGGTGAATTGCGTCTTTTGAAGAAATTAATTTCTGTCTTCATTTACATTTTCAGAATTAAATATTGCACAGAGTTAGAGTCAAAGTAAAGATGCTCAAGTCTCCTGGAACAGAACTGTAAAGCTTCTTGTGTAAGAAAACAAGGTGTAGAGCTGGATGAATACAACAGGCTGGGCAGCATCAGAGGAGCTGGAAAGCTGATGTTTTAGGTCCAGACCTGAAATGTCAGCTTTCCTGCTCCTCTAGTGCTGCCTGGCCTGCCGTGTTCATCCAGCTCTACACCTTGCTATCTCAGACTCCAGAATTGGCAGTTCTGACTAGCTCAAGTCTTCTTGTGTAGTTCTTTTAAGATCAATTTAAAAATGTCAAGTACAGGGAACAACTGATGTCAACACCAAGTAATCACAGATCAAACACATTAAACATATATAAACACTACAAAGCAAGTTCAATAACTGTTCAGCAGGAGTGATTACGGCAGTGCCACAAGGATGGGACCAAATTGAATTAGTTTCACAGTGTTGATGGAAGCATACACATACTGAGTAATCTGACCAGAAGAAAATTGGGGTTAACACATTTCGAAGATGCTGCTGCTGTTAAAAGCTTAAATGGGAAGGCTGGTCTCTGTTTTTTTTAAAAAATAGAAATAGTTTACACATCACAATCGAGCAGAAGAAATATGGTCAGCAATGTATTAAGGAAAACGGGTGCAAACTTGTTGACATCCACCCGTGTGGAAGCAAATACTCACCATATACATACCATGAAAGCTGTCCATCCTTTGAGTTGTAATATCAAATAAGCATATTGTGAGGAACTCCTCATTACACCAGCTGAAATCACAATACACATTTGAAAACCAGCTTCAACTCTTCGATCGTTATTACTCTTCAGTGACTGATGATCAATCTGCTGCCAAACTTCAGAAAATAGCTCTGTGTTTGAAAAAGCACAAGCCCTTGAGCACACATACTGCACTTTGTCCTACAAAAAAAATCAATGATGGTATTATCCTCTAGTCATTATGCTAGAGGTACAAGCTCCCCTGGGGATGAGAATTCAAATCTCACTGTAGCAAATAAAGGAATATTACTTACTAAATTAGGTAATCTGTGGTCCACCATGGATAAAATAATTTAACTGGTTCACTAGCATCCTTTGGGGAGAATATGTCACTGCTGCCTGCGTCTGATCTACTGATGACTTGACGACCAGGCAACGTAGTTGAGGGCAACTGGGGATGGACCATAAATTTGCAATTGCGACTTACTCAGTCTAAATGTTCCAGAAGGTACGAAATGAATTAAATGAAATCTTCGGGTTTAACATTTTCAATTCAAATGGGAAGGAGGATGGCAGGTGCACAAATGAAGTTTTCTATTTGATATCAATGGAAATCCAAATGATCAGCGAAGGTGTTCTATCACTGGGAGTTTTAATTCATAAATCTTCACTGAAATTCCATACATTTCATTCAAATTACAAATCCATCTTTGGATCCACACCAGGATTCTTGTGAAGTTAATTGTTTCTGAAGAGGCTCTGATTCAAATATACAATACAAAGTATCCTACAATACTTCAGTTGAAAAATATACTAAATACGATTTACTGTGGCCTGGTCCATATTCAAGATGCCCATGTGACAAGATATCGAATATGCAGTGAAGGCACATTCACCACAAAGTGTTGGCGAGATCAGAAGTTGCCATGTAAACTCTGCCTGTCTATTTGAGAAGCAAACCTCAGAAGTTTAGCCAATTGGATTACCTGCTGATTCAAAGAGCACTAAGCTTTAACCACCCCACCCGACCCCACCCATTTGCCAACTGTAGGGATTTGGGACACATGAACTAGATTACATTCAGTTCAATCTGTTACCAATAGAGCTAAGAACAGATAAGCAAAGATCAATTAAACTGAACCTGGCAATTTGTAGCGAAGATGGTTTTCACAAACTGATGTTTTGAGCTGGTATCGAACATGCATTGCATACTTACATGCACATATTTTGAAAATACTGATCATTATTTGTGGCTACTGTTTCTACATCATTGATAGGACAGGCCTGCAATTAGTTCTGCATCTGCATATACCGTTCTGAAGAGCTGTCAGCAGACTTAAAACATTAACCATCTATCTCTTGTCAGACTTGAGCTTTTGCAACACATTCTGTTTTGTCATATCTGATATACATGAACTTTCGCCTAAAACTACAGCACCCACCTATGAAAGTCCTGTCTTAACTAAACACTCATTAAAGTACGATACTTGTTCAGGATCACACTGGCAAGAATAACATGCTTTTATATAATTTCCTTAACCTGGTAAATGTCCCAAGGCATTTTATGGGAGTGGTATTGGAGAGAAATTAACAACAAACCCACAGGGGATCAAAGGTGTGAACAAAATGAGTTTTAGAAGGACAATGTAGTGTGAGTGAGAGATGGAGAAGGTTAGTGAGAAGTATACTATTCATTTCCTTAAACTGTTGTTCAATAAGACTTTAAATTATTCCATCGTAACGTGAATACTGTATTTCCGCCTACTCTTGATAATCTTTCACCCCTTCGCTCAATAAGAATCCAACCACTTTAGAAATATTGAAGGACCCTGGTCTCACTACCTTTTCAAGAGGAGAGTTCAAAAGACACTGTATTCGCTATCAAGATAACAAAGTGTGAAGCTGGATGAACACAGCAGGCCAAGCAGCATCTCAGGAGCACAAAAGCTGACATTTCGGGCCTAGACCCTTCATCAGAGTCTCATGGTATCTGATAAAGGGTCTATGCCCGAAATGTCAGCTTTTGTGCTCCTGAGATGCTGCTTGGCCTGCTGTGTTCATCCAGCTTCACACTTTGTTATCTTGGATTCTCCAGCATCTGCAGTTCCCATTATTACTGGTATTCTCTATCAATCTGCGTCTCCTTACAGTTATCAATCCTGCTCCCAACCGGATGGGGTCAGACATATAAACCAGAGATCCAGGCATGTATTAGATCCACAAATGACTTACCTTAAAGGCTGAGGTAACAGCTTGTGTGACCAACTCGCAAAGGCACTGTTCTGATATGAACCAGCATCTCCCTGTGTGATCGGGAGTCATTTCTAACACTGGGAGCATTGATTTTGTTTTCGTTGCCTGCCTGGGTGAAAATCATCTTAAAGTGCAGCTGTCAAAACGGAAGCCAGCTGACCCCACGACCCCTCACATCGCCTATATCTAAGAGGTTGGAATGAATGTGCTAGAGTACTGTAAATTGCAGGGGATAAGGGAAATGAATGAATTAATCACCCAATCCAATGCAGTCCTGAGGATCAGGAGCAGCCAAGTGAAAGGATCTAAGGACGTCTGGTGTCTTGTGTAGAATCTGCTTGGTTCAATGTGGGATAAGGCTATCAATACACATAGTTTTCCCTAGCAACCACGAGCAATGGAGTCCATACGGGTTACATAGTGAGTGGAACAGTCTCTGTATTTCACAATCACTTTTTATTCTCACTTGGCTACCAGAGGGCAAATTTAAAAATTCATCTGCAAAAAGAACAGTTGGTGACTTGAAAAGCCTTCTTATTTTTGACGCAGTGAGTTATTGGACCATGAAATGTACCCCCAGAATCAACAAGGAGGCAGAGTTGATAATCGCTTTCAAAAACGGTGGATAAATATCCGAAAAAGGAAACGTCCAGGGAATAGCGCTAACGGTCTAATGCTTACAAAACACTGGCACAGCTGTATTGGGCAGGATGGTCTTCCTCTGGGCTGCAAGCTTGATTGATTCAATGTTTGAGCACAAACAGCTACATTCAAGAGAGTGTTCGCTCCGATAAGAAGTTCGGCAATCCAGTGGATAGTTGATACTCCTGTCAGGTTCCGTAGAAAGCATCTTCATTCAAAAACGTAACGCCAAGAGGCTGTACTTTCACTAGACTTCTTCGTGTGAATTAAAGAGGATTTATAGAACCAAAAATTGGCCACTTGTGAGGATGTCCAAAACAGAAGGCAAATACTTGAAATAATTACTTCTCAATATAGCAACAGCTCACCAAGGGACCTTCAGCAATACCGTCCAAACCTGCAGCCGTTACCAAAAGGAGGACTAGGGCAGCACATGCTTGTTACACCACAACCTCTATGTTCTCCTCTAAAAGCAAGCATCATCCTGACTTGGAAATAAATCACCATTCCGTCAGTGTTTCTGGGTGAAAAGCCTGCAGCTTCCTTCCTAAGAGCACTGTGGGTGTATTTACATCACATGGACCGCACAGCAATTTGACAAGGTAGTACGGCCACCTCACCAATTACGGAGAATTATGGATGGGCAATAAATGCTGGCACAGTCAGGATGTTCACACCCCTTAAAAGAATACATTTTTTAAAAAAAATTCCAATGAGGAATTCAGGAGAAATGGGCTCACCCAGCGGTTGGTTGGAATGATGCATTTAAAGGGAAAGTGCGGGTACTTGAGGGGGGGGGGCAGAAAAGAATGGTGATGGCAATGTGGTGTGGTTCACATGGAGTGATACACACCAGCATGAACAGCTGGGCTGAGTGGCCGGCTTCTGTGCTGGAAATCCTGTGTAAACGGTTATATTTGTGCAACAAACTCCCACCCACAATGTCAACGGCTCCACTCAGGTGAGAACGAATGAATGAATGGCTCTCTACCCACTGTACGTCATCGAAATAGACTTCGATTAGGAACCCTGCACTCGAGTTCCCCGGCCTCCTGTCCTGAATGCACTGACGACAAATTTTACTTTAAAAAACTGCTGTTCACAAAAGCCCCTGAAAAATCCCACAACATGCCTGTGGAGCGGTGCTGATATCACCGTTCAGGCCGGAGGTTCCAGCCCACACTGTTTAGTGTCCCTCTCGGTTCAGTGGGAAACAAGAGCTCTCCCTCTCTCTTGAATAGCAGGCATCAGGCATCAGCACTTTTCACTTATGTGCTCTGCAGGCTCTTTCAGAGCACATCCAATGGCAAAATCACAGCTACACAAAGACATTTCAAAGGAGTACATCAAAGGACGGGGAGCTTCCTGAGAAGAAAAAAATACTAATAGAACACAACCCGCTTGTTGCTTGACAAAACATATTGCATCTTTGTTTCCCCCCCCCCCCCATTGGTAATGACCTCCACATTTTTTTCCTTGTTAGATGTCAAATATTGATAATCTCACGCAGTGATCGGATTGGATTGTCCGATTGCAAAAGAGATCATTTATCTCCAAGTCCGTTAATAAGTTTAATGGAGGGGAAATAGTTCAACATATTCTTTCACAAATAATACCATGACTATTGCAAAGTGGTTTTCTGCCTGCAAGTGCTGTCCATGAACAAATATGTGATAGAATTAAAAAGAGTCATAAAGTTCATAGAATTACTTTTGAGTCCACCACACTGAAATAAAATCATTTGACACAGTTGATCCATGCTGTTTAAGTTCCAAACAAACCTCTCCTCATCCCTCTCAATCCAACTGCTTCTGCACTTCCTTCTGTTCCTTTGCCTCTAACGTACTATGGAGCTTCCCTCCATTTGTGATTTTTACTTTAGCTACTCCTTGTTTGAGCACACTGTCACCAAAGATGCATGAGTCCCTCCAGCTCCTTTCAGAGCACTATACTGTAAACTCCAGCTCCTATGGAACAATTGTATTCACCAATAAACATCCCATCCCCACTTGAAATAGAATTATAGAACCCCTACAATGTGGAAGCAGGCCAATTGGCCCATTAAGTCCACACTGACCCTCTGAAGAGCATCTCACCCAGACCCAACCCCATCTCACTACCCTATTTCTGCAACCCTGCATTTCTCATGGCTAATCCTGCACATCTCTGGATACTATGGGCAATTTAGCATGGCCCATCCACCCTAACCTGCGCATTTTTAGACTGTGGGATGAAACTGCAGCAGCCAGGAGAAACCCTTGCAAGCACTGGGGCGAATGTACAAACTCCATATAGACAGTGACCCGAGGGTGGAATTGAACCTGGGTCCCTGGTGCTGTGAGGAAGCGATGCTAACCACTGAGCTCCAAAATCTGGCAACCTTTTCTACCTTCACCTTCCCCTAACAGTTTGATCAACTATCAGCAATTATTTCTGTTTTGTTGGCAAACAGAAATTTCAATCGCTGATGCCACTGAGACGAAAATACCTTTCAGAAGTGTCCCAAATTGTTCCCTACAACTTGAATTTTGCTTCTACACAACAGGGGAGCAAACATGCGCTCTCACTCAGACGGTGACTGTGAGTGCATGTTCAATTTTGGCCACGTAAAAGGTTCCCCAGTTGTGTTGGTCTCGTTTTTCATTCAGCTGTGTTCTACAGGTATTACATCAGCAGCAGTGGCATCACTGAATATTTCACTGTTGTGTTGGTTAAGAGCTGCTTGTGATGTGTGAAAGGATTTTGGTTAATAGACATTGGCTATTTTCAGTCAGTCCCAATTTATTTTTGAGTGTATCTTTACACATATTTTTCTTTTGTTTGCAGAATGGTGGGGAGGTGGTGAGAAGATTCCTAGATTGGTTATCGTGGAGCATCAATGTTTAGAGACAATACACACCGCACCACTAGAGGACATGTTATTCAATGATATGACATTAACAGGAATTATGTGCTTTAAAACGGTTTGTTCCATGGTAATATCTTATAAATAATGATGTACTTTTTTCCCCTCATTTTGTTTTGCTAAAATGGGCCAAAAGGCTTCCTCCTGTGTAGTATCATTCTATTACTCCATCTACAAGATCATAATTTTCACACTCAGCAAAATAGTATATGAGAGGAGAATATGGATTGGGTTAGTTTACATCAGTAAATCACACTGTCCGAAATGCAGAGGAAAAGGAAACAGGAGCTTGTACTTGAACATCCACCACTCTAGATTGTACAGAGAATTTTATTTTGCTTTGAAAGGCAAATACTTTTAGCTCAGAATGGAATTTAAACACACACTGATAAGTGTACTTAAAAATCCTTTCAACCTTCTTTTGCAGTTTCAACAACTCCACAGCACAGCAACTGCGCAGATAGTTTATGTTCAAATGTACTTTCTTTCTTCTTTTTAGGCACTGTTCTTCAATGTCTCAATCCCTGCTTACTTCCTTCCAGATCACTGTTCCAACATCACAGCAAAGTTGCCAGGATGTGAATTTAGATTCCGAGTTAAAATCAACAAAAGGATCTAAGATGATCAGTTACTGAGGGGAGTGGCTGGTCCACAAAGTACCCCATGATTCACCCAACAATCCCATCCTTTGCCCTCTACCTGAGATCCCTGTATGAATAACATTCCTTTCAGCCCACAGTCTGTTACTTTGCGAAGTGTTCAAATAAAACTAAGACAAATAACCGGTAAGTATTCAACACAGCTCAAGAAATTAAAAATAGCTTGGAATTAGAAAACACGACTGAATAGTTTTGCAACATTTTTCCTGAAAGCCTGACAGAAGCAAAATAGTTAGAGATAATGGGAACTGCAGATGCTGGAGAATTCCAAGATAATAAAATGTGAGGCTGGATGAACACAGCAGGCCAAGCAGCATCTCAGGAGCACAAAAGCTGACGTTTCGGGCCTAGACCCCCGAAACGTCAGCTTTTGTGCTCCTGAGATGCTGCTTGGCCTGCTGTGTTCATCCAGCAAAATAGTTAGTTGGGAGCCTATAACCATAGTTGTTTATCAGTCCCAAAGTCACATGTAATGAAATTCATGGTGTCCACATCAGCTAAAAGTTTATTGTGAACAGAGTCTCTCTTAACCACCACATTGTCTCTCTTAACCATTCTCACTGGCTTCACCTGACAAAAGGAGCGGTACTTTGAAAGCTTGTGCTTTCAAATAAACCTGTTGGACCATAACCTGGTGTCATGTGGTTTCTGACTTTTGATTTTAATGGCAAATTGGTTTGCTGATTTTGCTGGCTGTGGTGCAATTAATGAAAGAAGGATGTCACTTCCATTTTCAACTTATCGGGGCTTTGGTTGTTATCCTTTTTCAAAATCTTCCATCAAATCCCCACTACCAGCCATCTTTAACAAATTGAGCTTTTATATGACCCGTGTCTGTAACTAAGGCTTGCCACGTACCAAGCTATTAGCAACTTCCCTATGGAGACACAAAACAATCACTGTGCACCACACAGGAACAGCATATTGATAACATCGCTACCCCCTGCAGATGCCACAACATTAGTGATTCAGTGGCTAAAAGATGGTTAATATTTGGGTGTGTCCAGCTGCGAGTCACTCTCATTGTTCCCTCCCAATCTCCTCTGACCACAGCCGCCCGGACACACACATGGCTAGCACCGATAAAACACACTGATCTTGAAACATGCAACACTGGAGCCCCGAGGGAGCTAGGAGTGAGGAATTGTGAAGATAACACAACATTGGGCCTGGTTGGAAGTGGGGACAGAATTCTAGCAGCAGGGGGCAGTAGTTAGGGATCTTTGAGAATGGTCCCTGGCACTGGAAAGGCAGCATGAACTTAGTGATGATTAGGTGGGTTGGGGTAGGCTGGAGATCAGAAATAACAGGAACTGGGCTAAATCACATCCTCCTCTTTGCTAAAAAAATTACAACAACCATTCAGCTGGCTGGATTCACTGCTGGGAATCTACAGGGCAAATTCCACCCTCCCTCACCTTCTATTAAATTTAAATTCTGGTTGTGAGGTTGATGGCTACAAAAGCAGGTCAGAGACGAGGAATTCTTGGTAAGTAGCTCATTCCTGACCCCTCAGAGACTATCCACCACCTACAGGTCAGGAGTGTAATGGAAGATCCCTCACTTTCTTGGATGACAGCAGGCTGAACAACACTCAAGATTAACATCAACCAAGGCAAAACAGCCTGCTTGATTGACACCCATCCATCAGTTGAAACATTCATTTTCTCCATGACTGATGCACAGAGGCAACAGTGTATACAACCTACAAGGTGCACTGCACCAACTCAACAAGGGTCTTTTGACAGCATCTTCCAAACCAGTGGCCTCTACCACCTGGAAGGACAAGGGTAGTAGATGCGTTGGAACACCACTACCTGGAGGTTCCCCTTCAAGTGCCACAACATCCTGACTTGGAACTATATCACTATTCCTTCACTGGCACTGGGTCAAGACCCTGGAACTTCCTTGCTCACAGTACTTGGAGGTCTCCCTACACCATGTGGACTGCAGCAGTTCAAGCGTTGAACCTTTGCCAGGGCAATTAGGAATTGATAGTAACTGTTGGCCTTGGCAGTGATGCTCACATCCCATGAAAAGGACTTTTTAAGAATCAGGCTGCGACTTTGGTAGTTGAATGAGACTCCCACCTTCCTCAGAGATCCTCTATTGCTTGATTTCTGCGCCTTCAGGTTAATGATGGTGATATCCAGTTGAGTTGTCTGATCCTGATATCTGAATCCTTGCTCTCTCGACAGTCTGGAGATAGGTGAGTGCCCTTGAAAGGTGAGTTAAGTAATAGATACAACTGCAGCCATAGAATGAAATTCAGAAAATTTGGAAATTTTAAAACAAGCTAACAAATCCTGGGAAAGCCATTCTTGGCTTCACGTCACAAGTTTAAAAGTTCATTTTGAAAACTATGAAAACAATGATTTTTGGAGATATATCTGAAGTGAAAGCCACGTGGGCTGATTTCTCCAGCACCAGTCTGTCGTCCAAAACCCAGCTTCATAAGTGTCTGAAAGGAAAGCTGCAACAGGATGTGGTAATTGAGAGAGCATGGGGTGTTATCCTCAGTGTTTGACCACTTCTTATCCATTTACCAATACCACCAAACCAACATGTTTCTCATTACTGTGATAACAAGGTGTGGAGCTGGATGAACACAGCAGGCCAAGCAGCATCATAGGAGCAGGAAAGCTGACATTTTGGGCCTAGACCTTCTTCAGAAAGGGGGAGGGGAAGGAGGTTCTGAAATAAATAGCGAGGGGGAGAGGCAGATAGAAGATGGATAGAGGAGAAGATAGATGGAGAGGAGACAGACAGGCCGAAGAGGTGAGGATGGATCCAGTAAAGGTGAGTGTAGGTGGGGAGTTAGGGAGGAGATAGGTCAGTCCAGGGATGATAGACAGGTCGGGGGCGGGGGGGGGGGGGGGGCGGGATGAGGTTGGTAGGGAGATGGGGGTGGGGCTTGAAGTGGGAGGCGGGGATAGGTGGGAGGAAGGACAGGTTAGGGAGGCAGGGACGAGCTGGGCTGGTTTTGGGATGCGGTAGGGGGAGGGGAGATTATGAAGCTTGTGAATTCCACATTGATACCATTGGGCTGCAGGTTTCCCAAATGGAATATCAGTTGCTGTTCCTGCAACCTTTGGGTGGCATCATTATGGCACTGCAGGAGGTCCAGGATGGACATGTCATCTGAGAAATGGGAGGCGCAGTTGAAATGGCTTGTGACTGGGAAGTGCAGTTGAAGGAGATAGAAGCGGGCGGTGCAGGGTTGGGGAACGATGAGGTTGGAGGCTGTGGGTGGGAGGTCACCTGAGGTGGTGAATGGTTTGGGAGATGACGGGTTTGCTGGTCACGGGTGGGGTCATGATCGGGGGGGGGGGGGGGGGGGGGGGGGGCGGCGGTAGGAGGTGGTGTCGGAGAGTTGGCGTCTGGCCTCGGCGATGTAGAGGTCAGTGCACCATACTACCACTGCACCTCCCTTGCCCGCAGGTTTTATGTCAAGGTTGGGATTGGAGCGGGCTAAGCAGAGGGCTGCACGTTCTGCGGGGGAGAGGTTGGAGTGGGTGAAAGGGGTGGAGAGGTTGAGGTGATTGATGTCTCAATGGAAGTTGGAGATGAAGAGGTCGAGGGAGGTTAGATGGCCTTGGGATGGTGTTCAGGAGGAGGGGGTATGTTGGAGGCAGGAGAAGGGGTCAGTAGAGGGTCTAGGCCCAAAATGTCAGCCTTCCTGCTCCTCTGATGCTGCTTGGCCTGCTCTGTTCATCAGCTCTGCACCTTGTTATCTCAGATTCTCCAGCATCTGCAGTTCCTACTATCTCTGTATCTCATTATTGTTTGTCAGGTCTTGCTGTACACAAATTGTGTGTAGAGTTTCCTCCATTACAGCAGTGACCACAATTCAAAAATACCTCATCTGACTCAAAATTGCTTTGGGTGGCCTGAGGTATTGACAGAAATCAAGTTTGCTCTTTCATTTCCTTCTTTCAATTGTTCAAAGTTCTTTTACAATTCAACACAGGCCAAGTCTACAAAATCACAGTAACTGAGTAGTGTTACATCTGACTGTGTAAAAGGTAGATGCTCTTTGACTTTTGACTCACCATCTTTAAAAAATCAGCTTTCATTGGTTGATTCTGAAGGTTGCCACAAACTGCCTAGACCTCACGTTTAAAATTGCTTGACATCATCCCAACTCTTTTGATGTGTTACCAACCTCAGGCAGCTATTGTTTTCTAATTACTTCCCTGCATTTTAATTTGCAATGCCTGCCCTGTCGCTTGCAGCTTCAATCCACGCTGCAGACTGCCCCTCACCCCAACAGGACACATTACACAAGCACATTGCTTTCTATGGCCCTCCTGCAGCACAAAGAGCATTACCTCATAGCTGTGAAGGCTGCTTCTATATTCTTTGCAAGGAAAGCTGTATCAGTTGAGTCTTGGTAAATAAACCTCAAACAACCCCATTTTCAATTTGGTTTGGTATTCACCCTGAATATCAGCTTCCATTCTTTCTTGTATGCCAATGGAATTTAAATATTCGATACGTTTTCTGAGCAGGGTTGTCAAATTATAGTGGCTTTCAAATGTGGGAAAACATTAGTGCGTGAAGACTGTTACGAATGTTGAATCGAGGCTCTTCAAACGAATTCACTGACGTCTCGTTTCTCAGAGAAGGGCACCCATTGTCTCTTTTCTATGGGTTAGATTCAAACGGGCTCCAACAGGCAAAAGACCACTGTTTAATGCTTTGGCATATTCGGTTTTGCTAGAAACAAAACTAAAACAGTCCTGTTCTTATGTGATGGAAGATTGTTTTTTTTAAAACAGAGAGGATTCAACTTTGATTGCGAATGCCATACCCTACACAGACCATAGAAATTGCAGAATTCCTACTGCATTGAAGCAGGCCATTTGGCCCATCGAGTCCGCTTCAACCCTCCAAACAGTATCCCATTCAGAATCTCCCTCCTCCAACCCTATCCCTGTAACCCTGCATTTCCCATGGCTAATCGACCTGGCCAAGGCATCCTTGGACACTACACAAAATTTGGCATGGCCAATCCACCTAACCTGCACATCTCTGGACTGATTTTTGGACCATAATTGGCCTTGACTTAATCTGGGGTGTGCAGTGGGACAATTCTTCTCACACCAGATGACAGTAAAGATCTAGAGTGGGAAAGAAAGTTCTCAGAAGGTATTCTGCCTATGTGAACATACTAGGTGAGAGGAGGATTAGGTTCTCTTCTGATGACTCTCTTGTTCAAATATTTTGCCAACTCACAATCAGGGAACACAAATGAGAGAAAAGCATTGTAGTGATGTACTAGGCAGCACCCAGCTACAATATCCTAAATGGTCAGCTTTGATAGGAGAGGAGAAAGTTGGGAGAATGAGCTAAATTGGATCACTGTTTCATTCAACAATTTTCAGAATGTAGTCTATCAAAGATTAAGAGTATGGAACACGAGTTGGAAGTTTTAATTAAAAAAAAAACTACATGGAGGATTGTAGAATATGTACAAAGGGATTATTATTTCTCTGAGCAGAGTGAAGTGCTTGTGTCAGGCAGTTAATTGCACAGACTTCACCCCAGATACAAATCAGGAATTATAGTCTTATAGTCATATCAGTCATTATAGGACAAGCTGTTTCGATAAAAATGTCAATGTTTCGACTTGCTGAATTGAGCCAAGTGAGTGTGGCTTCCTGCTGAACTGACTCCACTATGACAAACTTGGATTGTTTTTCTTCCTGAATCTTTGGTTCATTTGAATTATAGCAAAACTCTGCCAGTTATTCCAAAAGGATGAAGCTCCCACCGTCACACCAGCGAAGCGACCAAGAATCCCTTTTATTTACTGAGTGACTTTTTGCTTTGTACTTCTGTGACTCAGACCCAAGTTTGCTGCTGAGTCTCCAGGGGCCTTAAAATGCAGGACTGTCACACATCACAAAAGTTCTTGGCATGATCTAGAGAGATTGAGTTACACTGAGGGAAGGAGTTACCGTAAAAGGAGACTAACATTTGAAATTCTGTTACAGTTTAAAAATTAAAGCTTAGTTAAAGCTGCATTTGAAGGAGAGGTTTACTTGCCACAGTTGCTTTATAACCCTAAATGACAATTGTTCAAGATCAAAGAATGGTCTTACATTTATTTTAAGGATTGCTGGAGGCTTTAGTGCTCTTCAAGGTGAGGAACATCAGTGCTGAGACATTGAACACAAAATTTAGGGCAGAATTTAACATACTTCAGGCAGGTTCAGCCGACTGCAAAGAAACCTGTCAAACACACAACTCTTTTTTTCGTTCATGCAGTACAGCATCTAGCTAGGCCAGCTTTATTACCCAAGAAGACAAGAGTCAACCATTAAGGGACTGGAGTCACATGTAGGTCAGACCAGGTAAGGATGGCAGCTTCTTCTCCTTTCACACTAGTGAAACAGATAGTTTTTACAGCAATCAACAATAGCCACTGTCAGGTTAGTTTTTTTTTGACATTCCAGACTTTTTTGAAAAAATAGAACCCTACAGTGTGGGAACAGGCCCTTGAGCCCAACAAACCCACACCAACCCTCAGACCATCCCACCCAGATCCATTCCCCTATGACCCACCTAACCTGCACATCCACACCAGCACATTTTTGGACGGTGGGAGGAAACTGGAGCACTCAGAGGAAGCCCACACAGACACGGGAAGAATACACAAACTCCACATAGACAGTCGCCTGAGGGTGGAATCGCCCCAGGTCCCTGCTGCTGTGAGGCAGCATTGCTAACCACTGAGCCAAATTCAAATTTATACATCTGCCATTGTAGGATTCAAGCCCATGACTCTAAAGCATTAGCCTGTGGCTCTTGATAACTATCCCAGTGACAGTGGCACAATGCCACCACTACCCCAGGGTCTAAATTCTCTGGGATTTAGAAAGCAAAGGGCAAAACTCTCACGCACTGAGAGCTGCCACTTAATCACAGGCTGGCCAGCTCCATTACCCAGTCATGTGGACACTTATCTGCCCTCTGCCTGGGCATATCTGTAAGGGTAATAATTCCTGGCCTAGCCAGAGATGTCCACATCAAATGAATGAATTTAAAGGATGTTGAGGGCCTGAAAGTTTTCCTTTTGATGGGCTCAACCTGCATAAATTGCATTAAATTCTGCCCCAGGTTGCATGTAATTTCTAAGTATTCCATGTCCCATTTCTGGCGAAGGTGGTTTATGCTGGCAATGTATCCAGGGAAAGATCTAGGATGGCCAAGGGAGCCAGGCCATTGTTGAGTGAGGGCAGGATGGGTTTTGGGGGTGGGAGATGGGTGGAGGCTGGGGTTACAGAGAGAGAGAGAAAGAGAGCAACAAAGGAAAGAGCAGTGTAGTGTCCTCCAATGGTCCTTGCTGTGCCCAATGCCTGGTTAGCTAATCAGCAACTTTGAAAGAGGGAAACCCCTGGAAATCTGTAATTCATGTCATCATTGAGGGGCCACTAAATTTTTCTGGGCTCTGGGAAAATTATTGTCAATTGGGTCAACAATGGGTCTAACTGATAACCCATCTGGGCAGCTGAGTTTCTCTAATGGTCCATTCCCATCTCCAACTTAACACCTGCAGGATATTTTCCCACAACTGCAGTTTGGCTTCTCCTAAGGTTAAGCAGGCTCAGTGGCTACTTTTCTGAATGACGATAGGCTGCATTAAATTAGCCCTCTGTTTCAGAATCATGTCATTCTCAGTTAGCTACAACACACATTAAATATAGAATGAAGCTTCCAATATTCTGATCAGTAGTACACCTCACTCTGGTTCCAAAATAATATCCTCTATTGAAACAATGAAAATACTTTCTGCATCCCTAAGCCTACACTCTCCATCCTCTTTGGAAGTGATTGAGTTTTTATTAATTATTACAATGACCATGTTACTCTCAAAGGGTATTTTATTTTCTCTGATTGTGTGTCTAATAAGGTTGTGGATAATTCTCAAGCAAAGAGGGCAGCTCTTACAGTCCAGCAGAGGTTGTTTGTGATTTGATGCTAAAAGGAGTTGGAGGGGGGCTGGAGACAACTTGATTCCTTCAGCTTTCCAGTGCAGAGGAAGTTGCTTTCCTGTTGTTTTGCAGGAACTTACTGTCCAGCAAGTCAAGAGTGCAAATCTACAACTAATATCACTTGGGGACTGGTTTCAGTTGTGCAATGTATAGCGTAGGGATAGAATATTTCTAGGTTCTTATTTGTCTGATTGAACCATATTATTTAGATTATGGTGGGAAATGTCAGTGTAGACCCTGGGGTTGGTATTATTGGTCTCTTACTCAAAGCAATCATAGAGAATACCTTGTCATCTCTAAGATCTGCCTTGATTTGGGATTTCCCAAATGGCTTTGTAAATGGTGGAGCCTTTACCTGCCCATCACATGATCACTGTTACAGAGGGTGTGGCTGGTTTCTCCCATCATTGGGAATTTCTCCTTCCCAAGATTAATAGATCCTCTCCCAAATATGGTGACCTACATATCCAGTCAGTGACCAGGCGCCAGTCTTACGTGTGTGCATGAGACTGGGGGGCTGGGCCTAGGCTATGGATGCAGCCTGGCCAACTGGATGGTTTCTTATGCTTTGCTCAGGATTAGACTGGTGATCCAGAGGCCTGGATTCACAATTGAGAAACATGAGTTCAAATCCCACCACAGCTGGGAAATTTAAATTCAGCGCATTAAATAAACCTGGAGTAGAACGATGATCTCCATAATAGTCATTAAGAAGAAACTGAATAGGCATGAAAGCCAATCTGACGTACAAGTGTAATTTCAGGAAGGAAATCTGCCATCTTTACCTGATTTTGTCTATATGTGACTTCAAAGCCACAATATCACAGTTGACTCTGAACCACCCTCCTTTTTGGCTGAACATGTCACTCAGTTGTTCAGGAGATGGTGCATAGCTCAGTGATTAAAAAAAACAGCCACTGAAACTTTGCTTTCAAATGTACCCCAGTGGGTCATTCAGGCAATATGGACCTTTGAAATGAAATTGAAGTGATAGAAATGTTGATAGGCTTAAATGAGGCTTGGGTACAGTACAAACAATGGTATGCACTTAAAACTGCTAAGTCTTTGTGATTGTTTGATCGTACCTCAACACATATGTCTATCGATTAAGTATTCAAGCAAATGACAATTGAAACTTTATATACACATTTACTACACAAAATAATTTTTAAAAGATATAGTTACTTAATTGAAACAGTTCTATTTGGAACGCCAGTACCGATATCAGACACTCCCAGATCATATCCAACACAATTACATTGAGACAATAAAGCTTGCTTCAAATCCATCAAGAAACAGGAACAGCCATCAAGCAGTTTCTCTGGCTGAAGGTGGCAACTGGGTGCCAGGTGAAATAACTCCATAGAGGCCAATATTCTGTTACTAAATCATCCTTCGTTTACACATGAGCAGTCCATGACTTTAGTACTGTCTCATTCAGAGTCAGTATCTGTGGCATTCAAACTTTTATGGCAGCCACGGCTCCCTAATGGACCAGATTAATAGCTCCAATCAGGGAACTCATATTCTACGAGGACAGCTGGCTAATCTCATTATAATCACCGCACTGGGTACAGGCAGTTTTGAATTGGTCCTAAAGACAGGCGGGGGACCTCATGTGGCACAGTGGTCGTGTGTCTACCCTTGGACCAGGAGGCCCAGGTTGAAGTCCCACCTGCTCCAGAGGCATGTAATAACCTCTATGAGCAGGTTGATTAGGAAAAATTAGATTAAACAAGGAAGGGAAGGAAAAAAAAAGCAAAAGACAAGGTAGAATCAGCCACTTCATAGCAGAATTTCACACCTAGATCACATTTTCATCCTTTTAGTCTTGGCTGAATTTTATAAGAGAAAGACCACATAGTCCTTGACAGTATGATTCAATTTGCAAAATGAGCTGAGCATCTAACCAGTGGGAAATATTTTCCATCTGAATCAAAGATTTTTTTTGTTAGGATTTGGAATTCTACAGAAATTAACACATAATACTTTATTGGAAATCTTTCTTGCTATGGTTTGGAGCAGAGTACAACTGAGAAAGGAATGCCACCCACTTCGGTGTTTCATGCATAAAGCTCAACATGTTCAGTTCAACAGATTCAATTTTAGAATCATGCTGTGACACCAGCAGTTTGCAAGATGCTTGAATAAAATGTACCCATTCTTCTTTAAGTATTGGATTCACAAGATCATATTTGGAAAGTGAGTCAATTTAAGTTTCCAGTGATGAAGGTGACAAAATTCACTGGCTAGTGTCAAACTAAACAACACAGTCCAAGTCTGTGCTGAATTAGCTGATTCCACTTAGTTCAAAACAGAGTCTTTTTGGCTGATCACACTATCCCCAGACAGAATGAAAGTCCACTAGGTTGTTTGTTCCTGAGCACTATGCATGATGTGGGCTGTAAGGTACAGGTGTGAACATTCCATGAGACTGTCCCACTGCTCACTCTGAACTGCAAAATGGTAAAGCTGTTCTTTCTTAATGCTTCTGAGGAAAGGGACAGGTTTAGCTGTGAGGTCAATTAGTGATGGAATAAGCTCGTGATTTGCACTACCTAGACTGGTAATAGAGGGATGGGTGTGCAATACTGGAAGTAACTGTGCCTCTCAACAAAAAGACAGCACTCCTCGACTGGAAAGGAAGATCTACTCATAGAGCCATAGAGATATACAGCATGGAAACAGACCCTTCGGTCCAATTGTCCATATTGAACAGATATCCTAAATTAATCTAGTCCTATTTGCCAGCATTTGGCCCATAGCCCTCTAAACGCTTTCTATTCATATACCCATCCAGATGCCTTTTACATGTTGTAATTATACCAGCCTCCACCACATCCCCCGCAGCTCATTCCATACTTGCACCAATCTCTGCATGAAAAAGTTACCCCTCAGGTCCCTTTTAAATGTCTTCCCTCTCACCTTAAACCTTTAGTTTTGGACTCCCCTACTCTGGGGGAAAAAGACCTTAGCTATTCACCCTATCGGTGCCCCACATGATTTTGGAAATCTCTATAAAAGGTCATCCCTCAGTCTCCAACACTCCAAGGAAAACAGCCCCAGCCTATTCAACCTCTCCCTTTATCTCAAACCCTCCAACCCTCGCAACATCCTTGTAAATCTTTTCTGCACACTTTCAAATTTAACGACAGCTAGTGGTGTTTGTTGGAGGAGGTGAGTGCATGTATAGAGAGAAGTGAAGGGTTCAATTGAAAGGAAGTTTAAAAGTTAGAAAGAATTAAGAAATCTGACGTGCAGAGCAGTGAAAAGGCAAAAAAAAATCAGTGTGACAGGAAGGCACAGAAAATATAAGCAGAAAAATGCAGCAGAACTAGAATTACAATGGTAGTAATGGTGTAAAGTGAAAGCTTAAAGCTCTTTGTCTGAATAAACATTAGATAACAAGTTGATGGCTGAATAATAAATGAATGAATGAATAAATAAATGAATACAACACAATAGTTATTACAGAGATGGAGCTGCAGTTACCCGGGAACTTAAAATATCCAATAATTTTCAACATTCTAGAGGAACTGGCATTAAGAAGGAGGAGGTGGGGTAGTTTTTTTATAAAATAAGTAGACCAGTGAGATGACTAGTTGTGATAAAGGTGCAATTCGTGATGTGGAATCAGTTCAAATGGAAGAAAGAAATAGCAAGGGAAGGAATCATGGTTGGGAAACATCTACAGGCATCTGAAAAGTTGACAAGAAATACAAGAACAATCAGCAAGAGGTTCCAAAGGCATATAAAAAGGAGTATAGCTAAATTGGAAGCTGCGCCTGGGGAATTGATCATTGAGAACAGGAAAATGGCAGATAAATTTAAACCAATATTTATATCAGTCTTCATGGTGAAGACCACCATATAAAAATCCCATACCTATTTGATAAGCAAGTGCTAATGGGAAGAGAGATCTTACAACAAGGGACAAAGTGCTTGATAAATTATTGGGATGACAGCAGACAAATCACTGGGACCAATGGTCTGTATCCAAGAGTTTTAAAAAAACTGGTTACAAAAAAACCGGAAGATTAGGTCAAAATATTCCAGAACTCATTGGATTCTGGGGCAATCCCAATGGATTCGAAAACTGTGACTGTGATGTCCTTGTTCAAGAAGGAAGGAGGCAGAAAACAGGAAACTATAGGTCAATGAGCCTAACATCTTTCATTGGGAAATGCTAAAGTCCATTATTAGGGAAGAAATAGCACTACATTTGGAAAAGCTTAATGCATTCAAACTGTGTCAACATGGTTTTGTGAAAGAGAAATCATACCTTCTTGAAATCCAAATACACTACATTTCCCAGTTCCCTTTTACTTCTACTTGTTATATACTCAAAGAACTCTACTCTAGATCCAATTTGTCAAACTGTCACATAAAAGTTTATTGCACAGAGCTAGGAGCTTGCAAAGTTGGGGGTAATGTATTAGCATGGATGGAGGACTGGTTAACATATAAAAGGCAGAGAGTCATGAATAATGGGTCTTAAGGTTGGAAAGATATAACTGGTGGTGTACCACAAAGATCAGTCCTAGGGCCTCAATTTTTGCTATCTATGTGAATGACTCAGAGGAGGGGCAGAGGGTAATGTATCCAAATTCAAAAATAGATGGGAGGGCATGATGTGATGTGGACATAAGAAATCTATAAGCAGATAATAAACAGCCTGAGTGCTGACTAAAATTTTGACAGATGGAGTTTAATGTAGGAAACTGTGAGGTCCTACACTTTAATAGGAAGAATCGAAAACAAACTGTTACTTAAATAGACAGACTCCAATAAATGTGTAATACAGAGGGATTTGGGTATTCTTGTGCATGAAATACAAAATGTTTAGCATGCAGATGTAGCAGGTAATGAAGAAGGCAAATGGATTTTTGACTTTACTGCTAGAAGTTTGAGATTAAAAATAGAGATGCCTTGTTGTGACTGTGCCAAGTGTTACTGAGGCCACATCTGGTGTACAGTCTCGCTCCCTGTGTTTAAGAAAAGATGGACTGGCGTTGGAGGCAGTTTGAAGGAAATTCAGTAGGCTGATTCCTGGAATGAAAGCTTTGATTTAGGAAGAAGAGCTAAACATATTAGGTCTTTATTGTTTTTAATCTAGAAGAACGAGTGGTGATCGTTTGAAACATATTAGGTGCTTAAAGGGTTTGGCAGATCAGATGTTGAGAAGACATTTCCAAGGTTGGGAGAAATTTGAACTAGGAGACATAACTGTGGAGTAATGGGATGTTTATTCAAAAACAAGATTTGAAGAAGTTTCTTCATCCAGAGGATAGTAAGTGTCTGGAAATCTCCATTCCAGAGTTTTGGGGGCTGGATCACTAAGTATTTAAAGAAAAGGTAGACAGCCTTTTGGGATATGAAAGAGTCGTGTGCTATGATGAGATAGCATGAAAGAGGAATGGATGTATGGGGCAAATCAGACATAATCTTATTGTATGAGACAGGCTTGAGGGGCTGAATGGCATACTCCTGCTCTTGGTTCTTATGTTTATGTCATGAATATCAGAATCTGATTAGAATGTGTAGTTTTAAGGTATCAGTGGAGCAGCTGAATTCATGTGTGAATAGTTACTCACCTTATCAAGTTTTGCTTCAATTTCCACGACATCAGTCTCCACCTCCTCAATCGTTGCCCTGCAATTAAAACCAAAGCATTAACAACCAAAGCAGCAATAGAGACACAGCAATCAACACCACACCATTTTACTAAAGAATTTATATTTGCACTTATGGTAACAAACAACATCCTGTAGGCATTTACTTTTGTCTGATATGAAGTCTCACTGTTGTGTTGAATTCAGGTGAGTCAACATTCACAAAATGAAATAAAAACAGAAAGTGCTGGAGAAATTCAGCCGGTCTGGCAGCATGTGTGGAGAGAAAAACAGTTCACATTTCAAGTACAAGAATTTTTTGGACTCAAAATGTGGAGACTGTTTTTCTCACCACAGATGCTGCCAGAGTGTTTCTCCAGCACTTTCTGTTTTTATTTCAGATCTCCAGCTTCTGTAATATTTTGCTTTTATTCCACAAAAATGATGTGCATTTATTTTGATTTGCATAATTAGTTTCCAAATACTATACAATATAAACCGTTGAAATTAAGAGCAGCAATGAAGAACATGAAGAAAGGAGGGACTTTAAAAAGCCCCAAACTTCAAATAGGACAAATCTTTAAAGGAGAAAATACTGATAAATCATCTGCAATTGCTTACACCCCCAATTTATTCATAGCTGCACTTTTTGCCGGGGGGGGGGGGGGTGGTGATGGCGGCTGGCTGGACAGTCAGTGTGAGTCAGAAATAATGCAAGCAACATGGAGTTTGATTCTTACTGGTGGTAGGGTGAATTTGGGATCTGCCTCTTTGGCTTACCCAAGGTGAACATCCTAGCGCAGTGGACTGGGCCTGCCGTTAGGCAAAAAAGCTCAAAGTAGATATGAAGGCTATCGGGGAAATGTCCACCTGCCTGGATGTGTCCTCCCAGCAACACACTGAAGGTCTAGGTAGGTTTTGAAGTCTGCCGCAGGCCACAATGGGGTTTCCCCTCCACTATACGGACCTGGCTGCTTTGTCTTTTGTTTATAACTTAAATCAGTTGCAGGGCAGGTACCTCGATATTTAGACACCAGCTTCCCTATTTGAAAAAGCAGCCTCCCACATCCTTCCAGCTTCAAAAGCTTGCCTGCCATCTTTCACTGGTGTTGAGTCTGTCCTCTAATCACTAATTTGGGACAAGTCACTGTCAGGTGACTGTTCCCCACACAGTATCACTCTCAGATACACACTTGTCACCCTATTGGAGTGCGACCCAAAAGGGCAAAACCATATCCACATCTCTTAAAGATCCAATTCCAGCCCTATCTCACTGTGTCTGGAATTCTTCCACAGGATGCACTGGAACATCTTCTGGAATGCGGTGGGTTGTGTCCCTATTTTTGGGTCAGAAACACTTGACAACTGTCGAAGGTGCCTCCTAAAGTGGCCAGCCAGCTTAGTTATGTTGAACAAAAACAGAAGTTGCTGGAAAAGCTCAGCAGGTCTGGCAACATCTGAAGGAAAAAAAAATCAGTGTTAACGTTTCGAGTCCAGTGACCCTTCCTCCGAACTGGGACCTGAAACCCTAATTCTGACTTTTTTCTTTACAGATGCTCCCAGACCTGCTGAACTTTTCCAGCAGCTTCTGTTTTTTGTTCCTGATTTACAGTATCCGCAGTTCTTTCGGTTTTTAATTGGTCATGTTGAATATAGATCTGAAAGGGTTAATACAGATCGAGTGCCATGAGCACTACCCATTGTAATGATATAATGTGAACTGGTAGGCAGAGTAACTAAGGAGCTTGCTGAGTCAGGCCTAAGATCTGATACTCCTAACAGTCTGTAATAATTACTCTGTACCATATCCTTGTAGCTTATAAATAGCAGACAGGCAATAAACTACGATAATAAAATGTGAGATAATAAAATGTGAGGCTGGATGAACACAGCAGGCCAAGCAGCATCTCAGGAGCACAAAAGCTGACGTTTCGGGTCTAGACCCTTCATCTCCTGAGATGCTGCTTGGCCTGCTGTGTTCATCCAGCCTCACATTTTATTATCTTAGAATCTCCAGCATCTGCAGTTCCCATTATCTCTGATAATAAAATGTGAGGCTGGATGATCACAGCAGGCCAAGCAGCATCTCAGGAGCACAAAAGCTGACGTTTCGGGCCTAGACCCTTCATCTCCTGAGATGCTGCTTGGCCTGCTGTGTTCATCCAGCCTCACATTTTATTATCTTGGATTCTCCAGCATCTGCAGTTCCCATTATCTCTGAGGCAATAAACTATAACTTGTTCACTACAATAGCTTATTGAAGTCACTATCCTTATCCATGCAAGGCCAGCTTATCCAGATTATATTGGTGGCAGGCCATACAATGTGTTGTTTAGTCTCACTACACAACAAAATATCACAGTCTGTAACTCCTTCCGATACACCAGTGGCAGGAGGCAAGGGTCAGAGAGTTTCACGGTCAAACAAAACCATGTGGTAGCCACAGAATCACAGCCTCACCTTGTGATAAAGGACTTTACAGGTTGGTTCTTGACATGAGCTATCACCCTCATTCAGAGGGACAACCACACAAGCATACAGAAGTCTCCATAAAACATTGACCGTTCATGGTACATCTTAAAGCATTCCCCATCTTCCCTGACTTGGTTTGGGTTCTGTAAGAAAATGAAAGCACAGCCCTGTGTGGTTCTCTGCACACAAGTAGACACTGTTGCAATGCAGGAGATGTGACAGCCAATTTACACAGAGCCTTTGTGACCCTGTGGATTTGCCTGCAGTTCAGCGGCAATGTGCTGACAGACTGGATGGTGAAATGACATAGATACGAAGACTCTGCCAGGCCTATGTCAGAGCTGGCTACATACTGGTGTTCTATTAGCAACAGGGAGGAAGTGTTATAATTGAAATCTGGGATCAGAAAGATCAGCTGCAGGCTCATTGAAACATATGGTGTTATGCTTACTTCAAGAATGAGGTACATTATATTAGATTCCACATTTCAAACACAAGTGTCAGGAATTCCTAAAGTTTAACAAAAATGTAGCTTTTTACATATAGAAAAATAAGCACAGGAATCCATCACTAATGTGACGACCAGATGTACTCTTAACCTTAAATGAGCAACACTTTGCAAATCTCAGTGATTCTGTAGGCACATGTACTGGAAGGTCTCACAGACAGCATTCCATAGTTTGCAGTGGTCGGAGGATACTTTTAGACAAGTGAAATACAAATTTTTGCATCAAATGTTGTTTAGCCTCATCTCTAGCCTTTGTGCTGTTCACCCTGAGAGAGCCTTCCGAGAAGCAATTTCAGCAGTGACATGTAGCCATGATTCACCTAGAAACAAATGAAATATTTGCTGATCTGAATGCCAATTGGTGCCATGTATGGTGTATTTACCCAGATATATGTTAAATGCAGACAGCAATTAAATTTCTGAAAGCTGTTGATTACTTCTCTCAATGATACAGATTTACAAGGATGTTGCCAGGGTTGGAGGGTTTGAGCTACAGGGAGGGGCTGAGTAGCCTGGGGATATTTTCCCTGGAGCATCAAAGGCGGAGGGGTGACCTTGCAGAAGTTTATAAAATCATGAGGGGCATGGATAGGGTAAATAGGCAAGGCCTCTCCCCCTGGGTGGGGGAGTTTAGAGGGCATAGGTTTAAGCTGAGAGGAGAAAGATTTAAAAGGGATCTGAGGGGCAACTTTTTCAAGCAGAAAGTGGTGCATGTATGCTTCTTAGCCATTAGGTTCTAAATTCAAGACCGCACTCCTAGACCTGGACACCCAAATCAGGGCTGATACTCCAGTGTAGTACTGAGGGACGGCTGTATTGTTGCTTTTGGATAAGATGTTAAACCACTAGCCCATCTGCTCAAAGTTATGCCTGAGGTCCTAGCCAATACTTATACCCCAAACCACATTACCAGAAGCAGATTATCTGGTCGTTGTGAATTGCTGCCAGGGGAAGTAACGGAGGCTGGTACAGTTATAATATTTAAAAGGCATCTGAATGGGTAAATGAATAGGAAGGGTTGAGAGGGCTATGGGCCAAATGCTGGAAATGGGTCTAGATTAATTTAGGGTATCCAGACAGCATAGATGAGTTGGACTGAAGGGTCTGTTTCCATGCTGTACGACTCTACGACCCTATGTATGGATTGCACACAATGGTAGATGGTATTTCATAATGCCACTTTCCCACTGATGCAAATGATTTGTGTCAATAGACAGACAAATAATCCAAGATCCAAAACCTGATCCAATTTCCAACCGCACCAAAGCCAAGTCATGTGGATTCCCTTTCAGAAATCTACACTATTCTGGCTTAAATTCCCAAAAGGTTGGAGTACAATTAAGCCTGCATGAAACGTCATGGTAGAAAGAATTAATTTATATGGCATTTCTCACAACCAGAGGATGTCTTAAAGTGCTTTGCAATCAATTGCATACTTCTGAAGTGTAGACACTGTTTGAATGCAGGAAACACGACAGCCAAATTGCACAGAGTAGCTTTCTAAGGCAGCAATTCACAACGACCAGATAATCTGCTTCTGGTGATGTGGTTTGGGGTATAAGTATTGGCTAGGACCTCAGGCATAACTTTGAGCAGATGGGCTAGCGGTTTAACATCTTATCCAAAAGCAACAATACAGCCGTCCCTCAGTACTACACTGGAGTATCAGCCCTGATGTGGGTGTCCAGGTCTAGGAGTGGGGTCTTGAATTTAGAACCTAATGGCTAAGAGGCAACAGTCCTAATACTTGAGTGACGTGCTGAAACTGAGGAATTCTGTTGGCCACCACCTCTTGGACTAAGCTTTAGCTGTGTAAGCCCAAGAACAATAGACCAGTCAATTTAATCTTAGTGGTGGGGAAGTTTCTAGAATAGATAATTCAGGTCAAAATTAATAGTCATTTGGGCAAATGTCGATTAATTGAAGAAAAGCAGCATGGAGTTGATATGGAAAATGGCGTTTGAGTAATTTGCTTGAATTGTGGTTGTGTGTGGGATGTGAGTTATAGGTGTCGCACACATTTAATAAATCACCAACTGTCTGGCATCCTTCAAGGATCCTTTTCTCTACATTTCCACCATTCTCAGCCACCTGTTGCCAAAGCCCACAGTTCAGGAGTTCCCTCCCTAAACCTCTCCACCTTGCTACCTTTCTCTCCTCTTAGCAGACACCTTAAAACTGACCTTCACCAAACATCAGGTCAACTGTCCCATATCACCGTGGCATGGTTTGTTTTATTACGCCTCTGCAAAATTCTCTATTACGGTAATGACACTATATAAATGAATTTGTTTTTATACTCCACACTGTAGTGTTATGACAGCCGTTCTCAGAAACATCCCTGTGCTTATTATTTGATACTTGGATTTGTTTCTATTCTTCAGGGGAAGACACAGGCAGGGAGCTGAGGCTGTTTTATTCAACCAAACTTGATCATGTCCTCTTCAATTGCACAGCGCCCCAGAGTAGAAATCCAAGTCGGCTCATCCCTTGCCTAGGGCCATTGAGCCCAACTAAATTGCCAATAAGCAGTCAATTCAGCACATATCAGGGAACAAGCCTGAGACCCATTCTGGTTGGTTTACTGGGATGAGCATCGTTCAGTTGAACTATTATGGTTTACTCAAGAGGCACTGATTCTCGATCTTTGGTTTCTGTGTTGAATTTGGATAGATATGGGAGTTGCCACTATCATATTCATACAGAAACATAAAGATGCCAAGATTGAACTGATCATCCGGTTTCCTCCCACAGTCCAAAGACGTGCAGGGTAGGTGGATTGGCCATGCTAAATCGCTCGTAGCATCCAAGGATGTTTAGGTTAGGTGGTTAGACATGGGAAAATGCAGGAGTAGGGGAATGAGTTGGGGTGGGGTGCTCTTCGGAGGGGTGATTTGGGATTGTTGGGCTGAATGACCTGTTTCCATACTACAGGGATTCTATGATTCTACTAAGCTTTTGACTCCTTTTTATAAGAAGTCAATCTCTTCAGAAGGTAGGTGGAGACTAAATTAATTGGGAATGTCCCTGTCTGTTTGAAAATGGATAATTGGGTTCCTGTGAACTGCTCGGAACAGGTTCATTGATGTTTCAGATGACAGGAGAGAAAACTAAAGAGGAGGACAGAGCTTTTGTTTAATTTTACTTACCAAAACATCTGAAACACGTGTCCTCACTCCTACTACCCTCCCCATCTCCCCTCAAATAAAAAGACCTACTGTAGGAATGCTGGAAATTGCAAAGATAATCATAGAACCTATCATTTTCAGTTGAATCAGAAACAAGTTATAAATATAAATATCCAGAATGAACTTTAATGATGAAACATTGCTGAAGTTTGCTGCGCCTTCTAATGACAATTGAGTCGAATAGGAAGATGTAAATTTTTAAACATCACCTCCTGGCTTCTCCCAGGGGATCTGCCTAACAGGCAAGGTGCCTCCTTTACATTTTTTTTGCTTGAAAGAAGTAGCTACCCACTGTTATTCAAGCTGTTCTGAGAATCAATTACTTCACAGTCCATTCTGCAAAGTCCTATTCATGTGTCAATTTTAAAAGGATCTGATCAGCTTTGGAGATTCACGATAACAATGACCAAACAGCTCCAAGTAAAAATTCAAAACAGTCACCAGGCTAACACTAGATGGGCGTTTTGCCAAAGCTGATGCACATTAATCCTTTGAAAACATTAAATTAAGCATAATGATTCTGCCTGGGAGCAACTGAAAGGTAATAAAGCTAATGAAAGGCTTCAGGTGACATCATGAAACATGAGCAAGGTGCCCATAGTTCACAATCACTGGATGAATCCTGAGATTAGATTACACTCATGAAATCATTCTCGTTTTGCTTGCATTTCCAAATCACCTCTCCTGAGGGCATGACTCATGCTGGAGGGGTTAGAGTCAGTAATTGGTGGCAGCCACCATTTCAAAATAATCAGAACTGTCTTTATATTATTCAGCCAGCATTCTGAACAAATAGTGTGAAAGCATGTAGGCTACAAAGGGTGTGTCACTTTTAGCATAACTGTCGCATTAAAATGGACACTGGAACAAAATTAGAGTCTGCAGTTCAAAGTCATAACTATTGCTGAGTTGCTCAAAAATCTTTGCATAGTGTCTTCAGGGTAGCAAAAGTCCCAAAGTTCTTCACACAAACACAATCTGTGAAAAAGAACTGTGAAAAAGGAAATTGTTAGATAATTAAAAGCCTGTTTAAGAGCATGGATTTTATAAAGGGTCCAAAGGAAAGCAAGTTGGAGAGCTTGGGAGGTTCAAGGAGACTAAACTTTATTGGTTTCTAGCTTTTTGCTGCATTTGGCTTATCTGATGGCACGGGTTATCACTAAGCTTCAAGCAGATTCAGTCTGCATTTTGAGCACACGCAGCAGAACAGTCACAAGGGGGGTTGTCCATTCTTTCCAGCACCATCATAAGTGACAGTTTAATCAATGTGCATCTCACTTCTGTGATTGGTCAAAGAGATGATTTCAGAAAGTATCTGACAATTTGTTCCACAAACTATAAACTTCAAACAAGCAAGTCAAAAATTTGACAATGAATGGAGGATAGTTGGGACAAATAAGATTGTGGAGACCTCTTCAAACTCTTTCTAGCAAACATGTACTGTGGCTTGGTATAATTAAAGAACATGGGCTAAGTCTAACCAAACCACTGCTATGTTGGTGAAGCAAGTTTAAAACATGGGGTTTCAAACCACTTTAGGTTGCTGAATCTTACTGGAAATGCATAGCAAAAGCCTACTAAAGTAAGTGAGTAGCTATCTGAATCAATAGGAACATAAATATTTGCAATATAATGTTCACAAAGTACTATCACAGCCTATTCTGGTTCAGCTGTGTTGGATTATGGACAAGCATTTGTATTTTGCCAAATTGTTTTGTATGAATGCGGTTGATGGTACGATAATGGACAAATATAATCTACTTTTAAAGGGATGTTCATTGAGGAATAGATATTGGCTAGAACACTGGAGGTAACTCCCCTGCATTTTTTCCAAAAAACTGCTATTGGATCTTTTACATCTACATGAGCAGGCAGATGGGGATTTGGTTTAACATCAGAAGCCCCTCTGAATGCACAGCACCTCCTCGCTCCCATACTGCTGTGTCCCACTCAGGTTTTATGTTTTCAAGTCCTAGAGTGCAATTTGAACCTGAGAACCAATTTTATGGAGGATGGATCCATCATAGGCTCCCTTCACATGCAGCTCTCTGTTCATGTAGACACCCACACGGGATCTCAATAAATGTGATAACTTCTACCAAAATGTTAGCATCTTGTACATCTACATTAGTGCAACTTTAAATGATGTAACATTTTTGACTTAATCAAATGGCCCAACTTGTTTCAGAGGACTGTTGTCAAATTGAATTGGATATTGAATCACAAACAGTTATTACAACAGACAAGTAGGTTTTAAGCAGCATTGTAAAAGGAGGAGACAGAAAGATGGAGAAGCTTCAACAGAGAATTCCAGAGTTAAGGCTTATGTGGTCGATCCATTTCAACAACATAGATGAACCCCAACAGATCAAACTGGGGCTTTGTCCACCTCAATGTCAAAAATCTTTTTCAGTGGACAATTGAGAATGCAATGATATCCAATTCAAAGAAAAACACAACCCACAAAATCTTCCATTCTCAAAACAGACACCCACCAATAATGACTATATGGAAATATAAGAAATGTTTCTGCGTAAGAAAATAGGTTAACACTTGTAGTCTGATTCAGGAGCTATTGTGCTGTTTCAGTATCTTGCCTTGGCATTTATTTCTGTGTGTTACTTCACTTATTAACAAATCAACCCACTGACCTAGCCAGTGCAGAGGTCTAATGATGTGTTATCTCCACATTCAAAGATGCCCAGAAAACATGGCAGTTATCTACGGTAATGAGCAGTTACAAGAAAGTTATAAATGTCTAATTAGTCTATGTTGCCAGTAATTCCTCAGTGGTTTCATGTAGGTAGCGAGCATCAATTAGACTACGTTCAAGTGGAACTGTTCAACACAAAGAAAAACACTTAAATCCAATTTTAATAACATTGTTTAGGAACTTGTCAAATAAACAGGTAAACGACATCCTGAAATATGTTCTTAGTTTAGTTTTTATGAATGCTGAACTGCCCCAGAGGTTTTAAGCAGTTTCATCCCTGATTTTCATTGCCATAGTGTCAGCCATGCTTTAGGTTGCCTGAGTCTCGGCAATATGTAAGGCTCCTGGTCAAAGATTCAAATTCACAGCTTCCACACATTGGCCTAGAATAAGAAGTTCTATTAATTAATTCAACTTACTTCTCCTCCATGTGATATGCTTTTCCATGTCAGACGAAGTATTCCAGATCAGTGTATGTGGTTAAACAGGACAATAGTGATCACACTTTGAAAGAATATTGCTGTTTGAAAAGCACTTTAGGACACTGCGCAGTTGTGAAAGGTGTTACATTAAAACAAGCTTTCCTTTCTTCAATGCTGGGGAATTTCCAGTTTGTGGGCCCTTTCACATCGGTACGGATCAATTTTGGGTTAATTTTCTCAGGGTGGCCAATGGAACAAATACTTCCTTCCACCACCATCACTCCAATATTGCACGCCCTCATTCAACCTTCCAGTATACGGGAGTCCCAAGTCTCAAACAACAGTTTAGTTTCTCTTGTGTGAATCTCATTGCGGTAATTCATGTAAAACTGATATTTGATGTCTCAATATCAGATGAGATGGTGGTCGCTTATGGTGCAATGGTAATATTCCTGCCTCGGAGACAAAAAATTCAGGTTTAATCCCAACTGCTCTAGAGATGTGTAATAACTTCTCTGAATAGTCTAATTAGAAAATATCTACCAGATAAGATGCCTAAGGCTTTTAATTACATACTCCCCATCTACTTAACTGACTGCCAGAGAAGAGACAGGCATCAGAGATTGGCACTGACAATTGCTCAGTTTGCTTGTAGTGGGCCCTCAGAATGAAGACAGCTCTTGCTCATGGCACAAATTCTTCTAAACTGGGGAGGTTGTCGCTCTGCAGCTACCATATGGTTCTGGCTGATGAGGAAACTCTCCCATTCTTGCCATATTACTTCTGAAGGGTCTACAGATTGATAATCAATGTGTTTGGCCACATCTATAGAACAGAGGCACCTAGGTGTTCAGGTACATCATTCTTTGAAGTTTGCATCACAGGGAGATAGGGTGGTTAAGAAGGTATTTAGTATGCTTGCCTTCACTCAGACTTTTGAGTATAGGAATTGAGACATTACGTTGAGGTTGTACAAGATGTTGGTGAAGCCTCTTATGGAGTATTGTGTCCAGTTCTGGTTGCCCTGTTGCGGTAAGGATATTATTAAGCTGGAAAGGGTTCAAAACAGATTCCCCATAATGTTGCTGGGAATGGAGGGTTTGAGTTATAAAGGAGAGGCTGGATAGGCTGGGACATTTTCTTTACACTACAGCATTGGAGGTAGGAATGACCTTATAAAAGTTTATAAAATCATGCGGGGTTTATAGACGAGGTGTCTTTCCCCTAAGGTGGGGAATTTCAAGACTGGGGGCATATATTTAAGGTGAGAGGGGAAAGATTTTATAAAGTTACGAGGGACATTTTTTTCTACAAGGAGAATGGTTTGTGTGTTGGACGACCATCCAGAGGAAGTGGTGGATACAGGTACAGTTAGAATGTTAAAAGACATTTGGATAAGTACATGAATAAGAAATATATAGAGGAATATGGGCCAAGCACAGGCAGGTGGGACTAGTTTATTTTAGGATTATGGTCGACATGGACTGGTATTTTTCCTTTATTCATGCACAGGATGAGGGTGTCGCTGGCTAGGCCAGCATTTATTGCCCATCCCTAAATACTCAAAGGGTTGTTAAGAGTCAATCAGGTGGCTGTGGGTCTGGAGTCACGTGTGGGCCAGGCCAGGTAAGGATGGCAGTTTCCTTCTCTAAAGGGCATTAGTGAATCAGTTGTGTTTTTCTGACATTCAAGAATGGATTCACGGTTATTATTGGACACTGAATTCCAGAGTTTTAAAAGAATTGAATCCTGATTATCTACCATGGTGGGATTCAAACCCGGATCTCCAGAACATTATCTAGGTCTCTGGTTAACAGCCCATCAATAATACCACTAGGCCAGGTCCGTTTCAGTGCTGTATGACTCAATGACTCTGAAAGCTTGTGATTTCAAATAAACCTGTTGGACTATAAGCTGGTGTTGTCTGATTTCTGACCTTAAAACTTGGAATCAATTCAGTGACCTCTTGTTTAAAGACCTTCCTCTTCATCCAAGATAGTTTCAACCTAAACACCTGGGACTTCTCCTGAGAGGTTTGCTACGGCGGGTAGAACTTCCATCGACTCCTTTTGTATCCTATAACAGTTGCTGCGGTCTAAAAATTAAACAACTCTCCACATTCTGACCTTTTACAGCATATTCGACAAAACACCAGGGATTCAGTGAAAAAAAAAGGCACAAATGAATAGCTACACAGACGCTTCTCAGTTTAATTGTGATGATGCAAGTGGTACTAAAACTTTGATAAACTAAAAAGAAGAAGTGAAAATACCAGATTGCAGTCAAGATGCTCTGAATTTAGTCTAGTGTGGCAGTGGCAATGTGACTTGTCAAACAGCTCATAACTTTAACAGAGGGAAAAGCTAAAACACAAGCTTGCTTCCAATACTGTGATAAATAAAAAATTTTTTTTTTTGTCTTCTTAATAGCACAGAACTTTGCCTTTTCAGGTATTAGATATTCCGGAAATGACACTGTCTGCAATTTACTGGATTTACATCAGATTTAAACTTTGTATCCTGTCTATATAAACAATGCACAGACCTCAAAAATGAAGACTAACAATAGACAATCCTCCTGTTTGTTCTGTCTGTGGCAAGAAAGTTACAATTTTAAACAAGATTAATGTTGTTTAAATAGAATGCAATTTGGCTCGGAGATCCTAAGCAAATTCAGTATTATGTTTGTACAATAGGATTTCAGAGTGCATCTGCTTGAGGTTCAAGTTCAAAAACTGAAGCAGGGAATTAATCTGGAATTGCAAGTGGTTTGGCATTTCAGTTACACACTGCAAACAGTAGCAAAGAGTTACCAGGTGCCAACTTGGATTTGTCTGCCTGAAATAAACAGATTGCAGTTTCTTAACTGACTTCAGGTTTTCTAGACTGCACAGTGGCCAGTGTGCAACATCTAACTTGCTCAATTTGCCCTTTCGGTGGGTTAGAAGTGTAAATAGAACTGGGACAAACAATGAATTCTTTTTAAATCTGACTGCAGCTAGGTTTTTGTAAGGAGTTAATGTTTATGCACTTTGAACTAGCTTTGGGATGCCAGGTTTCCTCATGTTAAATCATAACAAAACAAACATTGACACAAACACTAATTATCACATCCCTTCATGGCACTGGAGCCTTACAGAATTACTAACACTTTTACCAATCTGGTGAAAATTTATTGCCTGGTTTACAACTCTTTTTATAGAATAACATTGGAATTTTATGCAGTGTTTGATTCGGCTTGTCTCAGCACAGATCCTTGTAGAGTCCTTGATGGCTTTAGCCTGTGGGTAGAGTGAGTGACTCCTGATTATCGGGTAAATTTTAGAGGCCAAACAAATTGCTTCAAGGTGTATTTTGAAAATTCTAAGATGTTTAAAGTCACATGAACAAGCTGTTTGATTTTAAAATTATCTCTGCATTACTTTGAGATAAATAAGACACACAGCAACTTAATCCAGATGCAATCTGGAGGTTTATAAAATCATGAGGGGCATGGATAGGGTAAATAGCGGAGGCCTTTTTCCCAGGTTAGTGGACATAGATTTAAGGTGAGAGGGGAAAAATTTAAAAAGGACCCAATGGGGAATTTTTTCACTCTGAGGGTGTTGCATGTATGGAACAAGCTGCCAGAGAAGTGGAGGAGACGGATACAATTACACCACTTGAAAGGCATCGGGATGGATCTTTGAAATAGAAAGAGCTTTAAGGGATATGGGCCAAATGCTGAAAAGTGGGACTAGATTAATTCAGGATATCTGGTGGGCATGGAAGAGTTGGGCCGGAGGGTCTGTTTCCGTGCTATACAGCTCTACGACTCCATGACAGGAGCCCATTTGGCCTACTACCAATTTATGTGAATATCTTTGGCATATTGTTACTAATCTTCTATATTTTAATTCTCTCTGCAACTGGGGATCTCATCCTTCTTTCGTTTTATAATAAATTTAGGAGCCGCTCAATGAAGTGTCCATAGAGACAGAGAATCCAGTCATGAGATGTAAGCTAACTGACCCTCCCTGACTCAGGATGCTTTGCTGGACAAAAATCACCTCAGTCACCAGAGGACCCTTCCTTTACTTACATGGGTAGTACAGATCCATGCATGTTTGAGGCCTAACTGTAAGCACGGAGTTTAAAAATAACTTTGCTGAGTGATCTGAAAGGTGTGTTTCGCTATGAGGCAAATCGTTTCAATAGGGTTGCCAAGTCTTACTTCTGGTCCGACTCTATTAGTCAGATCTCGAAATAGATCAACCACAATTTAAATATAGCTGGTTACATTTGTCTCACTGTGGGCACATCTTAGAAAGAGTATAAGATTTTTGAAGATGATACCTGGGACGAAACGGTTGTTCTCCTGGACAAGACAAAATGAAGAACAAAATTTGATAGAGATTTAAAATCATAAGGGGTTTAGATAGCATACAGAGAGAAACTTTGTCAAAACGGTCACAAATCAGTGATCACAGATATAAGGTGACTGGGAAAGGAACCAGTACCATCAGAAAAACCCTTTTTTATGCACTAAGTGGATAGGATCAGAAATGCACTGCCTCACAGTGTGGTGGAAGCAGATTCAAACATAATTTCCAAATAGGTATTGAATAAGCACCTAAAAGGAAACAAAGTGGTTATAAACTGGGTACAGGTGGGTCAGTGGGAATGGCTTTACTCCTGTTATAGAGAGCCAGCGCAGGCAATAATTTGGAAAAATGATCTCCTTCTGTGCTGTAACCATTCAGTCATACCAGAAGTATTCCACAATAATAAAGGGAGACTGGAGGAACTGGGATGTTTTTCATTAAGATCGAGAAGGTTAAGTGGTAGTCTGATCCTTACTGGTTCACCTTGAGGGGGTACACTTTCACCGCAGGAACTAACACAGCAAACGATGGCAGTGTGTTATCTTTAACTGAGGAAATCTAAAGTACTGTGGCAACATGAAGTTTACACACAGGTTGCAGTTTGGAGCTACAGATTGTGATGGTAGAGGGAGCAACGTTCTTCCCATCACATGCTGGCCAAGAATTGTTCCCACTTTTACTGCCTGCCAATGACACGTGTTGGAAAGGTTTGCAGGTTGTACTGTATTATGAACATGTCTTATTCACCATCAAATCCTGGGACAGGAGTTGAACTGGAAACTTCTGGCCAAGAGGCAAGGACCCGACCTGCTGTATCACGAAGTAAATACCAACACAAAGTAAAACCTTCATCAATGAGTTAGGAGAGCAACACCTTTTACAGTAAGGCATTAATCTGGTATTGGTGACAGGCTGTGTCCTGGTACATAACAGCACAGGAGAACATTAATGCAAACTCAAAAACAGTTCCCTAAAAAATTTCCCGATTATTAAAGTGATGTCAAGCTAAAATCTTACGACCTAATACCCTGGTGGACAGTGCCTGCAATTTGTTATTAATTTAGTCAAAATGGGGGATCTGGTGCTGGGTTTTATCCCTCCTTAAGGGGATACAGTAGTGTAGACTAGTACTGGAGACTAGAAGTTTAAATCCTATCGTGGCAGCTACTGGAATTTGAATTAAATTAAAAGCCAAGCTAAGCCAAGGCAGCAGACTGCCTGCCCTCTCTTCTGTGACTGTGTATTTGGCTGGATGTCTTCCGAGCAGGAACACATAATATCCACCAGCACCCTCACAGCCTCCAGCATGATTGTGATTTAGTTCCTGTCCTTTTTTCGCCACATTTGTTTTTTTTGTTATTGTGACACTGCTCCAATGGGCAGTGTGTGTTAATTGTTTTTTGTTTAATTTATTAAACAGGTGATTTGGTGGGTTGTTTTACAAAATAAAAAAGATCTGATTATGAACGTGTCTTGTAGTGGTGACCACATGTCTATGCTAGAAGGCCTGGGTTCAAGTCTCAGATCTCCCCATAGGCAGATCGTGAAATGTTTTTCCAGTTTAAGAAAGATCAGAATTCTTCCCCAGTGGGGTGCTGGTTTCCAGATGGGGAAAGAGTTCAGAAGGGAAAAGTGAATTCTGACATTTGCATGAGACAAAGATTTACATAAAACCTGCGTAAATTGAAGGGTCTTCTGCTGCCTAATTCAGCACACGGATCTTGGTGCACACATCAGGAAAAGACATTTATTTCATGGGATTATCAAGTGCCCCCTGGTTTGGAATCACCAATCATTCTGTTCAGAATTTTCTCATTTTACAATTACATTTACACACTGCATTCTTTATCTGGATAATTACACCAATTGAAGTTTGCCCATTTCTACTGTAAAATTCCTTCACTTTCCTCTCCATCTCTGATATTTTCTCCTGACTTCACTTGAAGGCACTGAACCTCTTTTGGAGCAAGGTTTTATTGGCATGAGAAAGCGAGCATTCTCTGACAGACGATCTAACATCAAGTATCACAGCCCTAAACAACTGTGTCCTCAACCACACCCCTATGTTCTACTAAGAATCATTGGAACATTATTAGGAGAGAAACCTTGATTGCTTTGTCTTCTTGCTGATGGAAACAATGACAATAAACAAACACAATGAAAGCAGCTTGCCACTGAATGTAGCTAGCATTGAATGTGAGTCTAGGAATTTGGTGAATGAGGGAATTTGGTGCAGGGACAAAGGCAGGAGATACTGTTCTAGCCTTTTAGTAAACAGAGCAGGTCAACAGAGGAAACCAGAGACCAGCAGCAAAATGTGCAAACTCAAGTCCCTAGCCTCAATTAGCTGAGCAGATAGGCAGGTAGTTGATGCTTTTTACATGTTTTTGATCTCTATAAATGGGCAGTAGTTTAGACTGATACTGGTAGTGCACTAAATTTAAAAATTAACCAGATACACCACTTAATATAACTACAGATAATCACAGTGTTGTTTCTAAACTTAATTGGCACAACTAAAAGTAAGAATGATACGGCAGGTGACATTCTTTAGCTATAGTATGTGGGGGTCTGGTGACGCCTGTTTAACTCACAGCAATCGAGGAACATCAGCTCAGAGTTGAAGAACTCAGGGCCAAGCTACAGTTACTGTGATGCCTCAGAGAGGGGACAAGTTGTATGAATGCTTTGTTCCAGAAGGCAGTCGCATCCTTAGGTTAGGGACTTCTGAAAAGGTTCACAGCTGAGGACAGGAGGGTGTGACTGCATATGAGGCTGTTAACAGGATTGGGAAGTGAAAAAAACCTCCAGTCTTGCAAATGTTGGAGTTCTTGCAACTTAACTGGATGAGAGTAGGGGCTGCCACGTCTATGCATGACTCACTACAGCACCCTGGTACAGGAATCCTTTTCAAGTGGGGACAGTCAATGGAATGTAGTGATAATACTGGACAGTATAGTCAAGGGGGTGAACGTAGGTCCCTGCAGCTGAGTGCAAGTCCAAAAGGTCATATTGTTCGCTTGGTGCCTGAAGCTAGGGGCAGAGCTTAAGAATAAATGGTCTTGATGAGAAGAAACATTTTCTTCGAGAGACATAATCAGTTGTGAAATTTTCTTCCTCAGAGAGCACTGGAGGTTGAGATACTGCATTCATTCAAGGATGAGTTACACTCTTGATAGACAAGCAAGTCACAGTTATGGGTGCGGATAGGAAGTAGAGTTGAGACCACAGTTGAGATCTTCTTGTGTAGTGGAGTGGGCCTGAAGGAATGAATAGCCTAGTCCTGCACCCTGTGTTCCTAATAGCAGCTTGGACAAGTTGGCTAAAATTCTGCCTAACAAGAGCAAACTCAGGGAATCCCTCTGTTTGGAATGGCTCTGATCCACATTGACCAGTCAAATCAAATAATCGACCAGCGCAGCTTCAAAACCATTTTTTTCATTTGGGTTCATTGCATAACTTTTCATGGTTTTAATGGCCGCTGATCCACACTGGCACCTCTTCATATTGTAATCTAACCTATTTCAGCAGTGAGCACTGATTCCGTAAACTCTCGCCTTTCATCATCTTCAGTTTCCTCATTGCCTAAGAATATCTTGGTTGTTGCAAAAAACATGGCAGGCTTGCAGATTTATTCCTCAAAAAACACAATAACTCAAATATCTCTTTAAGGATTAATATTCTAGTGGGTGTATTCAGTGAGACTATTCTATTTCCGTGGTGTGCAGTCTGCAGTTAGTTCACCTCAGAAACTGCAGTTTGCACCCAAAATGTGTCTTGGTAAGTTGCCCTGCTAATGCTGGCAGATATATCCCATAATAGCTGTATGTCGATGGTTCTCACTGTGGTAGGGTTTTGTTTTGTTTTGAATACTGTAATTCCTCTTCAGCATTCCACCTCAAAAATCCAATAGAATCATGTAGGAGCTTAAAACAAATTCTGAAAAGAACTATGGCAACATGTGCAGCAGAAGTTATTGCTTGTTTATATCTTCAGCTATTGCAGTACCATCAACGCACATACACACACATGCATACATACATATAAAGACGCATCCATTTTAAGCTGCAGTTAAGCTTTAACTTTAGTAGGGAAGATGTAGGACTTAAGATATTAAGATTGGAGCAGATTTTGATGATACAGTACTCCATTGAGACTGTAGTCCTCTGACATTAGAGCAGGCTGGAGGAACTTATCCTCTGGAGAGGGCTGTTCAGAGTCATTTCAGGAACAATAATAGTTAAACATTCTGTAGCTTTTTACTTAGTATCTCTGACAGATCAGCAATACTTACACAAAACCTTTCAGGAGGAGATTAAATTCTCAGAGCCTTTAAAATACCATTAAAAATAGATGCAGATGCAATGGAGAGGTCAAAGAGAAAATTTACAAAGATAACACTAGAAATGTAGGGTATCCGTATCAGATAAGGATTGACAGACTAAATCGCTCTTAGAAAATGAAGCCCGATGGGGTAATCTAACTAAGGTCTTTAATATGATGCAAGGTTTTGATAAAGCTGGTACAGAGAGAATGTCTCCTCTGGTGGGAAGAGAAGGATTGTACCCTATTGATATCATAGTCACGAAAAAAATCCTGTAGGAAACTCTAAGGAATCTCCTGCACCCAAAAAATAGTGAGAATGTGAAACTGATTTCTGCAGGGAGTGGTTGAAGTGATTAATATAGATGGAGTTAAAGGTAAACTAAACAAATCTGTGAGAGAGAAAGAAGTAGACTTTTCTAGTTAGATTTAAATAGGAAAAATGGGAGGAGCCACTCATGTAGCATAAATATCAGTGTGGAATTGGTGGGCTGAATGGCCCACTTTTGGCGCACATAAGTCTATAATAACTGGATAGATTATCTGTGAAAAGAACTGGATTGACTGGATAGGGATAGTAAAGACTGCAGATACTGGAGTCAGAATTAACACAGTGTGGAGCCGGAGGACCACAGCAGGCCAGGCAGCATTCAGGGCACAGGAAACGTCAACTTTCCAGCTCCTCTGGTGCTGCCTGGCCTGCTGTGATCCTTCAGCTCCACACTGTGTTATCTCTGGATTCATTGGATAAACTTGTGTCAACTTTATAATGTTCCTAAACCTTTTTGAAAAAATCCCAAAGCTTAAAAATATTGCCCACGTTGAAGAAGTACTTTCCTCAAAAAGGAAATGGTACTGCTTCAGAATTAGGCAGCAACAGATCACATCATCTGTTCGGTCACAATGCACAGCCCCTAGTGGCCCTTATAGATCCTTTCAACCATATCTCTGCATCCATCACTGCTCTCCATTCAAGAGCATGCTCATTGCTTAATCCTACATATCTTCATTTTTTTTGTTCTGATTTGGCTGTTGTATCACACCGAATCTAATGGAGTACTTTCAATAAAGTGAAGGTACGAATTTAACAAAGGGGAAACTCTAATTCACGTCACCTGGAGGATCAACGATGTTTCTCCTTTATGCCTGTACCAAGAAACATCATGCTTTGCTGTCAATTGCTGCATGCTAATTATCTATCATTCAAAATGAGAGCAATGTATTACTTCAACTTGCATCATGCAGTATCTTGAAACATATCAGACACTGCAGCCAAATACAGTGGTCTCTCATGTTTTTTTGAGTATTTATTTCATTAACAACCTCCCAAGGGCAGCAATTTGGAGTATCGTTTGGAAATCTATCTGCACAGGGACCCAGAGTGAGTCTCACTTTTATTGTGTTCTAGAAATCTAATTATTTAGTAAGTCACTGCTGTTATCCTAAGAGAGACAGAGTGAGGGAGAAAATATCCATCCGGGACAGTTACATTACTTTGGTTGTGATGGTTTCTTGTCCATTTTAATAAGACGGGCAGTGATCATTTTATAGAGTGGCTAGCTGTCTGCTTTAGAACAGAATGATAGCCAGGTGTTGGGGAATTTCTGAAATTAAAATAAAAGTAAACACAAAATGTGAAGCTTTTCTTGCAACTTTCAAAAGAGAATTTGATAAAAATTTGAAAAGGAAAATGCACTGGGCTGGAGGAAGAGAGCAGAGCAGTGGGATTAATTGGACAGATATTTCAAAGAGCTGTAACAGCAAGATGGGCCAAATGGGTCTCCTTCTATGCTTTATTATTGTGCTTCTCCCCATTTATTTCTCAACAAAATGTTAGTTATTTAGCTTATGATAGATTTTGATTCATTTTTGCAATGTTGTAAACACTATTAATACAATTTAATCCCAGCCCCCTACCTTATCCCTGTTTGATCTGAATATTTTTCCATGTCACAACCCAACTGAAAAAGAATCATTAGATAGAAAGCAGGACAAAGAATCCTAGCCACAGTATTTATTTTGCTGGCCCAGGGGCACCAAATCCAAATGCAAGGTTCTCTTGCTACATCAATTGGCAATCCAGCTAAAATCAGTCAACTTGGAACAAGGGTAAGCCTGAAGAAATGTCACGGTTGGCTCAGAGGTTGTGTCCCTCTCTGGGTCAGAAGGTTTCGAGCTCAAACATGACTCCAAGTACTTGAACTGTTGTGAAAGATCCCATGGAGGAGGCAGGTCAAACGATACCTTGTCTTATATTTACCCTCACTGGGGAAGGGTCACCTGATCACTTATTTCACTGTTGTTTGTGGAACCATGCTGTGCACCAGTTGGCTGCCACTTTTCATATATTAAACAGTGACTACACTTTTTTTCATTCTTTCATGAGATATCTGCATCACTGGCTGGGCCAGCATTTATTGCCTACCCCTATTTGCTCTGGCGAAAGTGGTGGTGAACTGTCTCCTTGAACTGTCCTTGCACTGTAACCTGCAGTGCTGTTAGGAAGAGCATTCAAGACTCTTGGCCAAGCAACAGTGATACAGCAATGACACAGTTCCAAGTCAGGATGGTGTGCAGCCTGGAGGGGAGTCTGCAGTGGTGATGCTCCCATGCATCTGGTGCCCATTCAGGGCGTGGCAATCCTGGGCTTGGAGGGCACTGTTGAAAGAATTTTGGGGAGTTACTACAGTGCATCTTGTTAATTGGTTGTTAATTTGCTGACGATATGAAAATTACTACGTAAATGGAAGCTCTTTCTTCATGAAGCCTTGAAGCATTTCCAAAATAGATTTTGAACTTATTCAGTGAGATTCATTGTAATGTTATTACAGGAACATGAAAACATGTGTACCCCCCTTTTTTTGGCATACAATTATTATTTGTACTATTCTAACATTCAGTTTGATAAAGGCCAATCTGCATCTTAGCTCCATTTAGCTACTTCAGACTTGTAATTCTTAAAACCCTTGCTGATAAAATTCTACCAGTCTTAGTACTGACACTTGTAATTGGTGCCTGCCACATTCCCTTCATCCTTCTAGCTTTCTGGGAATTCCAAATTCCCAATCTGTTTTGTGCGGAGATGTGGTTCTTGAATGGTCTAATTTGTATTTTAAGATTATTTTCTCTTCTAGACCTTGCCCTGCCAGGGGCAACAGTTTCACCCAGTCAATTGGATCAGTTTGGCAGCTTTTTCCTCCTTCTCGGGGGGAATTGCCCCCTGTCCACATAGTAACCTGAGCTGGCATGAATGACATCCTTAAAATCAGTGAGTGACTGCCTAAAACTCCCAGGCACAGGCCAATGTTCTGTCAGTGAACAGCACAGCCAGCTGCAGTAGTCTGGGGAGCAATCCTCCAGATAGATACTGCTGGGGTCTGTTACCCTTTACAGAAGGCTAATTAATAGCTTCAACCCAGACAATCAAAAGAAAGTCTCTGAATTGTAATGAATTAATTAATCCTCCATCTTCTCCTTCAGGAACTGAATTCCTACTGAGATGTTAACAGTTAACCAGAGCTTAGTGATTAATTATTTTATGTAATCTATATCTTTAAGCAATATCTTAATGGAAAGGTGCCTAATGCCAGGTCCTTATCTCACCCCATACACAAACACAATCTCCATCAGGAAAGATAATAAAATGTGAGGCTGGATGAACACAGCAGGCCAAGCAGCATCTGAGGAGCACAAAAGCTGACGTTTCGGGCCTAGACCCTTCATCTGATGAAGGGTCTAGGCCCGAAACGTCAGCTTTTGTGCTCCTCAGATGCTGCTTGGCCTGCTGTGTTCATCCAGCCTCACATTTTATTATCTTGGAATTCTCCAGCATCTGCAGTTCCCATTATCTCTCTCCATCAGGAAAGGCCTGAATATAATCTCTCACCTGGACAGGGACTTGTCATTGCTGCTTGGAGGCATTCTTAAAAGATTCATCACATAAAACTCTATCTCCAAATGCCCAGCCTAATGCAAAGATCTAACCCTCATCCTCCCATAATATTTCTGGAAATAAACAAAATGGAAATTAAACTTCTTCAATGTTCTCCACCAAAAGTTTTTTTTTGCAGCAGTACGTCAGGCATTAACATTAAATTTCCGAATCTGCATCATCTTAGTTGATTTCACCTCAGTCAGCAGCTCGAATGACAAAATGGTGCTTTGGGTTTCACACAGGAAAACATGTTACATATAACCTTGACACCAACTCCAAGACAGATTTCCAATCCCCTTGGTTTTAAGCTCAGGCACTCCAGTCCAAGCTGGTTTGGGCTGGATTGGGTGAGGTCAAGGGTCGCTTGGACCACTTGGAGCATGGGAAGTGAGTGGTGTGTGAAGGTGGTGTCTGGTCTGCAACAATGCAACACTGAGGCGAGAATGCAACACCCAAGAGGCCATTCAGCCCAATGTACCTGAGCACCAATTATCTAGTGCTAAACCTCTGTCCTTTCCCCCATATCCCTGTACACCATTTCTATCCAAATAATCATCCAATGACCTTGAATGCTTCAAATTGCAGTCAGTGCATTCCATACCCTAAAAGCCTGCTGGGTGAAAATCCAGCCTGCTATGATTTTGTAAACCTCTACAGAAACCTCTCTCAGTCTTCTCTCCAAGTATTCTCATTCCAATTTCTTCCAGTTAACCTCAGGTCGCTAAATTTCGAATAGCTGGTTTTGAGGCACAGTTGGCTTTCTCAAACATTATTACTCTATTTCTCTTTTTCTGTTGGTAAGTATTTGAACAAGATTTACACTCTGCCATTATGAACACATGAAATGAGTATGTCTGCCACCACTGGTGTTCTGACCATTAAATAAAATTTCACAGTTTCTTACAGCGCCAATGTCATAATCCATAATAATAATGATATTTCATTCAAAAACATGTTCACAGCCCAAAGGCTGAATTGTAATGTGACTTACACCAAAAATTCATAGACTAAATAATCAGTTTAAAAACCATCTTGTAAAAAAAGACAATAAAATTCAGCAGGCAACAGGTCAGCATTGGACAGGATATTATGGGGACATGAAGGCTTCATCATCCAAAGGCCCAGGCTAATGCCTTGGGAATCCTGTTCAAATCAGGCTTAGGGAGTTGCAACTAGCATCATCATTGAAACCCAGATAACAAAGTGTGAAGCTGGATGAACACAGCTGGCCAAGCAGCATCTCAGGAGCACAGAAGCTGGAGTTTCAGGCCTGGACCCTTCATCAGAGCTTCTGTGCTCCTGAGGTGCTGCTTGGCCTGCTGTGTTCATCCAGCTCCACACTTTGTTATCTTGGATTCTCCAGCATCTGCAGTTCCCATTATCTCTCATCATTGAAACCCATCTGGTTTACTGATGTCCTTTAGGGAGGGAAATCTGCCATTCTTACCTGGCCTGGTCCACATATGGTTCCAGACTCTGAACAATGTGGTTGCCTCTGGATTACGCCCTAGAATGGCCGAGCAAGCCACTCAGTTTAAGGTGATTTGGGGATGGGCCACAAATGCTGGCCTGGCCAGCAATGTCGATATCTCATGGAAGAATTTTAAAAAGATTAATGTTGAATTAAAGTTTGGAAACAATGCATCATTCCTGAAGGTGCTGAAGTATATACTAGCTTATCCATTTGTCCTTGTGCAGATTTCCAACTCAGATAAGGCAAACTGAGAAAACAATGATGTTTCATTCGCTCTCACATCATTTCCCTTTAAAATACAATTCTCAATGAAAAATGTTATTACTTAACTTTAACTTCAGCACTAAGCACTTTCTAATGAAATTTTGTCCAGTAACTGAAAGCCTTCATTGCTAGAATGAGGACATTGCTCCATTACAAGCACCATCTTTCAAACTCTAAACACACGGTTAGGTTCTATTGAATATTAAGCAGAATACAAAAACTAATTTCACAGTAAATTTTTTCCTTAACTCAATTGTTTGAATTTCCCCCCACCATCAAAGACAATTTGCCATGGCAACCATCCCACTGTCAGCATCACCATGCCAATGGACAATTATTATATTAGTGGCATTGGTTAAGTGGATTTCTGATGTCTTTTCATCAGCAGCAATAATGATCTATGAATACAAATCATGGACACAACCCTTGTCTCATTCCTTGCCAGCCACAGTCTGGTAATAAATATTAACAGACGGAAATGGAAGCAACAAAATGAATAAACATTCATTTAGAAATGCCACCTTGAAATTGCACAGCCGAATCATTTATAATTGCTCAGAGTGTATCACATTAATGCAGATTAATTGAATTTATCTGCCCATGTTACAATCCATTAGTACAAGATTTGGGTGGTTTTGTGAAAGGAAGATTAAACAAAATTAATGTGACGTGATGTAATGACAGCTTCATCCAACTCTGTTAACTGTCTTGGAAAAGTGATCATAATAGTAGGAGTTCTTGGCAAATCAGTGGTCTGTCAACAGTGGATATCAGTGTGTATAAAATCTTCTCATGAGGTTCTGTGCCAATTCTGTTTTATAATACTCCTACGAAATGCTTTGGGGTGGTTTATTATGCTGAAAGAACTGAATCAATATTAAAAAACCTTGCATTTTATATCACACTTTTCATAATGACCTCGCATCCCAACATGCTTTTATAGCCAATGAAGCACTTTTTTAAAAAAAAATGTGTGGTCACTCTTGTGATGTGGGAAATGCAGTGTTTGAGCTCAGCAGGCCCCATAATCAGCAATCTGACAACAATCAGATAATCTGCTTTTCCTGCTGACAATTGAGGATAACCATTGGCTAAGGCAGGCGGGAATAAATCCCCTCTTCTTTGAAAAAGGAATTTTGCTTTTACATCGACCTGAGCAGGCAAATGGAGCTTTGGTTTAACGCCCCTTCTGAAAGAACACATCTCAAAAATACAGTGTTCCCTCTGTGCTCCATTTGAGTGTCAGCCTCCATTTTCCCACCAAGGCCTAACAAGGGACTTGAACCTTGAACATTGTGATTCAGAGGTAAATATGCGAGCAATCAAGCTACAACTAACAAACAGGGTGGGATATCTTTGGTTTGAGAATGAGCAGAACCCAAGCCAATATTTTCTAACTGCAAAAGCATTGGAAGAAGAGGAGTAATAAATGAAAAATCCAGGCCCTCGTGACAATTTGAGCCTTACAGATCTTGCATACCGATTTTGCTGAAAATATCACCACTCTTCAAGACCAATTTTCTCCAGTTCTCTTTTGTCCTGTAGGTCATTGACTCCTTAGTGGAGTACAATACGTGAGTGCCAAATCGATCTTTGTTCCTATGGCCAGGTGTTAGCTCTCCATGTCAGGAGCCTGACAGAGTACTGTCCAGCTGCTTGAGCGCGACATCATCATGGATCAGCTCAGTTTGAACAATCATCAATACTCGTTCTTGGGGGTGGGGGGGTGTTTTCAGGGTGAATGATGGCCCAGGGATCTCCCTAACAGACAGTGAGTTGCAGCCTCTTCAGATTCGTTGCATCAAAATCTGGGAATTCCATCCCTGATGACATTTCAGGTCAACGACAGTATGTAGACTGTAGGATTTCAAGAAGGTAGCTCACCACCACTTTTTCAAGGGCAACTAGGGATGGTCAATAAATGCTGGCCAGCCAGGGATGCCCATATCCCACAAATGAACAACAAAAAAATGTTAACAACAAGGGAACTCAAGTTTGTGTGGAGAAATCTCAAGCGTCACACTTGTATGACCTTCCTGCATGCCTCAGAAATCTGGATAAAAAGTAACGATCTATAAAATTGTGTGGGTACTATAAATTTCCATAGACAAACCATAAAGCAAGTGGAGAGTGTTTGAAATTGCAAGATCAAAAAGGGACTGTTGAAAAAGTGACATCCAGAAAAATAAGCTGGCAATTCAGCAACTCGATCAGAACTGAAAGGCTCCAGCGATCTCTTCAAGAGGCCAGCAGAGAAGTTGACCTTGAAGTGTTTGGATGACGGATGTCACAGAATAGTTGCAGACGGGTGAGGATGGCGCAAGGCAGATGAGCATGATACACTATGGCAGCATATTTCCTGGCAACAGCAGATAGAAGCCGCAGCCAAAGAGATGGGTTATCTGTCCTGTGGTGTTTCACTAAGGTCCCAGATGCCTTGATTTCTTCGCTGTCAGCTCACATTTCTAACACGTTGCCACACAAAAAGATGTTTGAGCTGAAGGCTGAGAATATGAAGAATAACTAACAGGGCCTGGCACATGGTGGCTCTGCTCCAGCAAAGATTCAGCTGGGCTACAAATTTTCAGAGCCTTTTTTTTAAATGGATGTTCTGCCAAAGTTACTGGAATTAACAGGAAAATATCTGCAAAACTCACCACAGCAGACTAAAACAAAATCTAAGAAATATTTGCCTTGTGCCATCTCAAGGCATACCAAAGCACTTTACATCCAAAGAAGTAACTTTGTAAGTGTAAATTGAGTAGTAAGATAGGAAATGCAACAATACATTTCTATAGAGCAGGATCCCACAAACAGCAATGTCTTAATGGCCAAGTATTTCTTTAAATCTGGATCTGTTTAGCTCTATAGGCTGAGTTAAAAAGGAATCCTTTGCAGAGGAGCCACATATTCAATTAAATCAAGATCCTCAGCTCAGAGCTTCTTATCTCAGTTAATCCTCTGCAGCCCAGCTGCAGATTGTTCTGGTTTTAAAGCTGAGCCAATAGACAATAGGACTGACCTCCCTCAGACTGATACAGTTCATCAGTGACACTGCACTTCCCAATCGAAGACAACTCCTGCCTCCTTGACCTTTCCGTCTTCTCTCCATCTATCTGCTCCACTTCCCACCCTCTATCATCACATCCCCTTCTCTCTATTTATTTCAAATCCCCCTACCCGTCCCCCATTTCTGAAGAAGGGTCCAGACCCGAAAAGTCAGCTTTCATGCTCCTCTAATGCTGCCTGGCCTGCTGTGCTCCTCCAGCTCCACGCCTTTTTATCTCAGGCATTGGCAGTTCTTGCTGTCTCCTTTTAAGTAGCTGCAATGAACCGGGAGAGAAGACGTGACTCACAATTCATGTACATCATGTACTGGCAACAACGGCAGAACAGCCACAAAGCATTGGCCTCCCACTGCTCTCTCTCAACCTTCAGACACTGCTTACACTAGAGAAGGAGGAAGGATATGTAGCCAAACAGTCAAATATTGTTTTAACAAAAACATCACTGGAGTCCAGGATATCCAGCCAGATCCTTCTGGTGTCTTACTCAAACAGCAGATGTCAAGCTTTTCACTTCCTTTCCCCCCACCAGCCCCCGAGTAACATCACCAGTCTGGAGGTCTTCCAAGAGCATCATGCAAGTAGTTGCTCCCCATATGCAAGTCTTGACTGCGAGGGTTGGTGGGCTGTTGGACTCTGGAGGATAACTTTTCGCTGAACTTGTTGGCCTCAGTCTCACTTTTCCCAAAATAGGACAGAGCTCCCAATGTGTGAGGAATCAGCTGCCCCTCCCAGCCAGCAAGCACACAACTGCAAGAGAATTGCAAACCCTTTCCCATCCACTTTCCACTAGGCATAAGATGACTCACAGAATGAAGAGGACATTTGTTTCTAAGGGACAGCTAGCAGTATGACATAAGGCCAGTTAGCTCACTTGGCAGAATGGCCAATACATGGTTCAGAACACCACCATCGTCGGTTCAACTCCCATAGACATGGGAGCTGCCTCCTTGGCTTGAGACTGGAAGTCAATGGCAAACCATCTTGAATAAGAAACTCGGAGGGTGGGGGTGGGCATCTAAACTATGCAGGTGGAGTGTTCTTGTGAAGTTGTAACCTTTAAACAACCTCTTCACAGATGAATAATGGTTCCTTGGACAAGATAACAGCAAGAACTCAGCTCCAGAATGAGATCACAAAAGAAAGGAGGGAAGGTTGATAACAAAAACAACAAAGATTACGAGCTGCAGTATATTAAGAAGGTACTGATGAAGGAAAATATCTTGTATGTGGTGACACAGTGTACCAGTAGTGGAGGGAGTGAATGATGAAGGTGTAGATGGAGTTTCTTATTTTTAAAAGGAGTTGAAGTTTCACAAGAACAAGCTATAGGTAATTCATCAATTCCTCAGACTTCCAGCACTAGAGTGCTGCCAATGCAGGTCACCAAAGATGTTTGGGTCCTTGGTTGGGAGATGAGTTTGTGAAGTGCCATTTCAGTTGTGATAATGATGTTACCTGCACTCTGCAACCAAGTCAGGGAGAAATACGCTAGCTGGGTTCATTCTGGAACTGTCAGGATGGTTCTTATTGCATTGATGCTCACATGGATAGATTTGCATTGTTACTAATGGCTAGTCTTCAAACAGTCCAGTGGAATGGCCTGCCCAATGGGAAATGGAGACATCTCAGCCCCGTTTTAATTCCAATCTACACTGAATGAGCTGATTCCAGTCTGGGTGATGGCAGATGGGACTATGGTTGGCTTTTGAGTTTCCTGGGCCTCAGGGTTGAGTGGGGAGAGGATATTAGCTTGGGTTTTCATTCCTCTCCAAATACAGAAGAAAAGTAACAGGGAAAGAGTGTGGGAGACAGTTAACCATGATGTTGACTCCAAACCAAAATGCTTTTGAAACTAAAAGATACGATCCCTTTAAGATAATAATAGGGTCCTGCAAATTTAGAAAGAACGACATGTTGTAACAGTTATTGATGAAAATGGGACAGGAGCCATTTGTGTCCCTTGATCCTCACTGTTTCCCTGTCTGGTATGCACTTCCTTCTTGGCTGGCCTGAATATCATATGTCCATTTAAGGATATTAAAGACAGGTTCATCTAACATTTCTCTGCTTTGAAAGTCTCTCTTTATGACTTTGTGGGATTTGTCTTTTTTCCATAATCAAACCCTCAGGAAGGCAATAATTTCAAAACAAAACAGCTGAGGGTGAATTGTGTAGACTTGTATTTAACAGGGAAATATTGACAGCCCACTCTGGAACAGGGTAGATGGTGGGGAACATTTCAGATTTAAGTTTCAGTGGCTTAAGTGCAAGGGAATTGTTGGGACTGTGATAGTATTTTAAATAAAGGAGCATAGTCCCATTCAATACATTCTTCATATCAACAAATACAGGGTGATTATGGTGAACTATAATTATGGCCCTAGGGAGAGTTGATGGGAAGTGTTTGAAAACGTATGCTGGCCAAGCTCTGATGCTTTCAAGGGTAGATGATGACATACTGAGCCACACAAACCAGAAAGTCTAATCCCTTTCTTCAGCAGAGTAAACAGGTCAGGTCATTGAGTCACGTCCAAGGACTGACTCACAGTTTATGCATGGCATCCTACGGAGTCACTGAAACATTCCCAAAGAAATAAAAATCTTTGTAATCACAGACCGCCACAAATTTTCTTCACACTGCACAGTGGCAAATGGAAAATCCTGTATCGTGACCAGTGTGCGCCTGAGGGGTTGTGAAATTGATCAATTTTTGTTCAATTTATCAGAATATATTAAGCCAAGGTGAGTAGATGGAATTAAGGTACGAATTGGCCATTTTTTTTTATTGAGTGTAAGAACATACAAAGGGTTGAAAGGAAGTCCTCTCATGCAATTAAAAACGCCAAAACTCAAATTGATAGGTTTATGCTTGGCAATGCAGTTAAAGATTATAGAGTCAGACCAGGTGGATTAAGCGGAGGAAAAGGTCAGCTAGTTATCAAACAGCAGAAGGAGCTGACTGGCCTCTTCATGATCCTAATGTTTCTGATTACTATCCTGTGGTACCCACACTCTCAAACATCACTTGGTGCCAGGACAGGGTTCCCTGATCTGATTCATTACTGTCTACACGACCAATCACTTGTGAGAACAGTCATGAAGATTGATCGAATCTTAGAGCACAGCAGGAGGACAAACAGCCCATGTGATCATTCCGACCCTTTGAAAGAACTATCCATTTCATCTCAGTCCTGCTCCTTCCCCATGGCACAAGGTGACGTATCAGAGGGCAGCTGGAACTGAGCTTCAGCACAAGGCACAGATCTTCAGGTGAGGGCAGAGAGGGGGGTCAGTGCAGGCACTTCAACGTAGATGGGTTTCCATGGCAATGCTGCTGTTTTCATCATGGCTGACGATTGGTGAGAAGCAGTAACAGACAGTATAGAGTCTGTCCTTGTGACTTTTTATTCCCAGGGCAGAAGCAAAGGCACCTATGCTATGTTGATTCACAACTCACTCTTTATATTCTACACCCTCCGACCAGAATCACGTGCTGTTCTGTTGACCCCAACCTTCTGCAATTCCTCCCAAACCCAACCAAATATGGTCTTTTCCCCATTCTGTGTTGATCAGATGCAATGCTACATTTACCCATCAAACAACTGGGGAGCTCATTAATTAAAGAAAACAGAACTCTCAATTCTTTATATTATTCATTCGTTTGCATTATACATTTCCCAAAGAACCTTGGAAAATCATACTTGGGTGTTATTTTGTTTTACAATTTGTGTTGAACAGATTTGTCAGTCGCCATTTCATCCACTGCCGACTTTACACCTTCGATAAATGATCAAAGATAAGCTGCAAACCATTGCTCTATTTTGCAGCAGGAACAGATACCCCATTTTTTTCATTTGCATTGTTAATAATCATATTTCCCATAATGTGCAATGTTGAAAAAATAATGTTGAGTTGGAGAGGGTGAATATGCCTAAGAAACAGGGCATGAGATGTTTCATTCCCTTCAGAGCCAACCTATAGCAGTTAAACATAAACTGTTATTTGTACACTAATGCCATGAACCTTCTACTTTGCCAGGATGTGACTTCAAAGACAGTTATACAAAGACAAATTGACATATAATAAAGTAATCACTGGCTGCTATCAGTCTATTGCTGAGCAGTCCAAATGCCAAGTTCCTTAAATAATATATAGATACCCAATATAGATCTAAATAATGTGTTGCCTCTTAACCCACCTTCAAATCGAATCGAGTCAGATTATGACGGCAAAAGTGTACACGCATGCGATTAAAGCTCAACCTCTAAGGGCCCACCAAGAGAGGACTGTGCCTTTTGAGACTGTCCATTCATTGCTATTGCTTGTCTTGGCAAGAATTGACAAGTTGAATGGATTTTCATCTGTAAGAAGAAACTACAACTATATGACTGGCTGCTGTTTTAACAAGAAGATCAAGGACATACATGTAAGACACTCATTCTCTGTCAAACTCCAAATGTTCCCTGCACTGGACACAGTGTCCATTTCTGGAAACGTGCTCACAGTTCACCAACAAACGGAGTAGTGAAAGAGAGAAAACACAAAAAAAAACGGGCAGTAGTATTGTTGGGACCTTCTATTTCAGTCACCAAATCTGCAACACTTCCTTTTTTTAATTTCAAAAATACACTTTATTCCAAAAAATAGCTTTTAATACATACACAGTCATTAAAACAGTTTGGTTCTGTACACTAGTGTAGGAAGAAACAAACAAATAAACATTGGCGTTTGACTTTCTCCAGCAAACAAACCCAAAGGCATTTCTTACTTGTACAAGATTATATTTACACATGTTTGAGACATTGGCAGAGTCTATAAATAGACAGACTCCCATTTAACTTTGGCAGAAGGACCTTAGACAGTGGTCCTTCCCCACTGCACACTGGCGACAGCTGCCCCAAGATTTTGTGCATCTCTCAGCATGTAATCCTGGACCTTGGAATGGGCCAGTCTGCAACATTTGGTCAAAATCAGCTCCTTGCTCTGCATGTGTCTGCAACACTTCCACATCTGACCGAAAGTTTGTTGTCAACTGTGGAAGTGAATTGGACAGAGTGGGAAGGCTCCAAGACTGAGCAAATTGACAGGACGTTTGACTTGGGCTCCTCCAAGGAGAATTGAGAGAAGCTAACCCTGCGCTCCTTCAGACCAACAGACGGCGATCTAATCAGGCTTAAGACGATGAGAAGATTTCATAGATCAGGTGGAAAAAATAAAACTATTCCTTCTGTTCAATGGGAAAATAACCAGAGGCAACAGGCTTAAAATAATGGACAGAAGATCCCAAGGAGACAAAGACAATTTTGCTTTCACTTTGAGTTGAGGGGATCTGGAAGGCACTACATAATTTTAAAAGGGAGTCAAATAGATTATAAAGGTTAAGGAAATTTCTGGGGTTATGGATAAAAAGAAAGAATGTGGGAATAAGCACTGCTCCTTCAGACATCCAACCCAGGCACAGGGGTGCAAAACTTCCTTCAGTGATTTGACCTCAGCACCATGGGTTACAGGGTAAGGAGGGAAGGGAGACTGGAGAAGATTAGTCACTCACTTAGTGACTGCTACTGCAAGATCATCAGCAGAGAATTCAGTTGCTTGACTTTCATAGTCGATTCATTTTTTTAACGTGCTGGGTCCAAACCGTACCCAAGTAAGCAACTGGATTAATACAGATGGGGGGAATGCACGGATAAAAAGGACAGGAGGGCCATAGAGGGAGAACTTCCAACACATACCTACCATGAAAGTACGCTGGTCTATCTGCAATTTACCAACAAAAAATCAGCAGGGCTCACCCTCCCCAAAAAAAGTGCTCACATGCAGTCAAGTATGTTTTTCTCTAAAAGATGCTGCTTCCAGATATACAATGTGAAATGAGCAATTTAGTGTATGAAACACACCAATTTGTATGTCTTGTTCCTAATGTTTATGAATGAAGTCAGTTGTGTAATGGAGCAGACAGTACGTCTCTCCATCCCATTCATGTAATGACATCAGCAGGGCCTACCCTGTTCTCAGACAAAAATTAAGGAGACCTTTTTAGCCAGACAGGAGTTTAACTTAATCATTAATTGAAACTTCTAGGGGATTTGGATTCAATTCAAGTCAGCAACTCCCTTCTGCAATGTGCTGTACATGTGTGGAAGGCTACAGTCCTTCTGTAATGTGTGCTGTACATATATGTAGGATCTTGCTAGCACACTATTACCCTAATAGGCATAGTTGTTAAAAATGCTTAGTGCACCATCTGTTGCTTAGTTCCCTGTCTACACAGAGCTGGAGGAGTGTTGCAGGCCACAGATAAAACGGTCTCATCTGGAAATTTCTAGCAACTTTGGTTTTCTCTTTGTGGTAAATTCCAAGCATGGCTGAATGCTCAGCTGCTTAAGGATGTAACAGCTCTGTGTTATGCTGTCAGCGAATTCCCTAGGAGTAGCAGAAACACAAAGATAGTGAATGATGAATCTGAATAACTGGATCCACTGAAAAAAAACTTCTGAAATTGAAATAACGACAGAATGATCAGCAGTATAACTTCCTTTGAAGACATTTCTCTCAAAATTGCCTCACTTTCCCAATGTTCACCCACATGATGCGCCCTTCCTGTGTTTTCTATTATTTTTACACTGTTAAACTATTAAGATTACTAAATGTGATTTCATCAGTTTTGGTAAGGAGTGGTTTAATTGCATAATTTACCCATATACTAGCCATCAGTGAAGCAACACCTTGATCCTTGGGTACACTGTTAGAACTGCTGGGAAAGATAGAAAACGCAAGCTCCTTGCTCCAGGAAAGAAAAGGATGAGGATTGACCAAATTGGGATCTTTAAAATGAAGGGGTTTAATAGGATGAATGGAGAGAAGATGTTTCTACTTGTGGGAGCATCCACATAAGTTTAAAAAAAGTGTCATTACCCAACTGAACAACGCTTGACTGTCAGCAAGACAACCTTCTCTGGTTTTAAATTCCCCCAGATTTAAAAGTATTGAAATTGGGGAAATAAGAAATGTTCAAAGGAAGTAACAAAAGACTTTCCCTGTGTCCCTCTGATTTTTCCCCAGGGTTGCACACAGCAGAGTCCTGGAAACTGATGAAAAAAAAACTCAGCAGGTCTGGCGACATCTGTGGAGAGAAATCAAAGTTAACATTAAGGGTCCAGTGGATCATGGGCTGGACCGGAAACGTTAACTCTGATTTCTTTCCACAGCTGCTGCCAGACCTGCTGAGATTTTCCAGCAATTTCTGTGTTTTTGTTTCTGATTTCCTGCATCTGCAGTTCTTTCAGGCTTTTTTTTTGTCCTGGAAATTGATCATCATCCTTTGCTGGAGACTTCAAGCCGATCCTGAAGGGTTGGTAACATGAAGTGGGGTTTTTACTTAGGCACGTTTAGAGAGACACTTACTGTACTGAAACTGTGGCTGATACGCTTGTAATGTTTTACACTGTAGACAAATGTAAGATGGAGTACAGACAGACTCAACTGCCCACCAACTGGCTTTCTGCACAATAACTTTATTGAAGCTTCTCCTTCAGCCCGTAGATGATTTTACTGGATAAGCACATCACACTGGATCTTGAACTCTTCAGAGAGGAAGTTGTATCCTCATGGTTCAGCAATCACAAAATCGATAGTGAACTTCATTGCATTAGAGGCATATCGGATTGTCTGCTGGCCTTTAACTCAGCCGGGACACTGCTTTCAGCGTACACTTAAGCATTGTATCCTGCCTAATTAAATCTGGATGGGACTGAAAGATACTTGAACGTTCTCTCTGCAAACACATTAGTCATCTGGATGGCATTTTAGTTTATGGTTAATATAATTCTCCCATTACAGCTCAGTATCTGCAACTTCTGCATTAATAATAATGAACAATCAGTTGCAATTTCCCTGAAGTATTGAGACATTTGATTAATTCCCTTAAAGTTTGTAGCGCAACAAATTTTAGCTATTCATCCTTGATCTCTGTTGCGTCATAATATTTAATGCATAATTTGTCAGATCAGCTAACAAATGGATAGATTACACAGTATTATTTGTGTATAACCTGGCTTGCAATTTATTCTTAAAGAGCCATTTTCAGGGATGTTGTAACATGGAATAATGTGGCAAATTTTGCATTGCTAGTTTTCCCACATAACGACTGTCTGGTTTCAGTTGCACAGTGGGCTGTTGCCTAAGCAGTTTCCCCACAAGGGAGATATGGGAAATAAAGCCCAGAAGGCTATGAGTTTGATTACAGAGCTGAGATTTAGTCAGATGCTTTCACTTTCTGTCTGGTAATCTGGATAACCCCGTATACTAAGAGCAAGAAAGGCTGAGGAGGTTACAATTGTTAGAACTGCTGGGAAAGATTGGAAATGCTGGCTCTTTCCTCCAGAAAAGGAAAGGATAAGGATTGACCTAATTAAGGTCTTTAAAATGAAGGATTTTGATAGGATGGACATGGATGTTTCCAATTATTGCACTATCCACATTACAAGATGGTTGGTATTAAACACGGTCTAGTAGAGATTTCTCTATCCAGAGTGGTTAAAATATGGAACTTGCTACTACGAGGAGTTGACTCAGAATCCATACAGAGTGGAAGCAGCCCATTTGGCTCATCAAGTCCACACTGACTCTCTGAAGAGCAGATCTCCTCCCACCCACCCCTCCTACCAATCCCTGTAACCCTGCATTTTCCGTGGCCAATCCACCAAACCTGCACATCTTTGGACTGTGGGAGGAAACCGGAGCACCCGGGAGGAAATCCACACAGACACAGGGAGAATGTGCAAACTCCACACAGAGAGTCGCCCGAGGTTGGAATCAAACCCAGGTTCCTGGCACTCTGAGGCAGCAGTGCTAACCACTGAGCCATTCTGCCACTCAGGGCAATTGGATGCACTTAAGGGGAAGCTAAATAAATACAGAAGGAACAAAGAAAATGATTATGGTGAGAAAGTTAGAAGAGGCTTGAGAAAAGGTTGGTGTAGACCATAAACAGACTGGGGTAGAATGGCCTGTTTCTGAGCGGAATGTTTCATATAATTCTACAAATGTAACAGCAATCCTTTGCTGGAAAGATGAACAAAGTGACAGAACACAATGGAAATTAAACTTGGCAGCTGAGAAGGTGGCAAATGGAGAACCAAGGAGCAGTGAATTGGTGGACAGATCAACATAAAAGGGACTACGTTAGGAGCTATCATTTTCACAGCTCTACTCAGCCCTATGTGGTTCAGTCAGAGGCAAACTGGCAGCAATCTGGAGTGTGCACTGTGCCATGAAGATGCAGAGTGTCAATCTCATTGAGAATTTATGAAAGGAACCATTTCTTGTTGATTTTTAAAAGTGGTGTGATGGAATCTGTTGTTTCAAGAATTGTATTATTTTGGTGTCAGATCCCATCTGAAAAAGTAACTGAACCTTCAGCTTTCTAGAAAAATGAAAATGAAACAGAAATGGAAATGAATATGAAACAGAATCTTCAACAAAACGCTAGTGCGGCCTCATTTGGAATATTGCATGCAGTTCTGGTCGCCCCATTACAGGAAGGATGTGGAAGCATTGGAAAAGGTGCAGAGGAGATTTCCCAGGATATTGCCTGGTCTGGAGCGCAGGCCCTATGAAGAAAGGCTGAGGGACTTGGGTCTGTTCTCATTGGAGAGAAGGAGGCTAAGAGGGGGTTTAATAGAGACATACAAGATGATCAGAGGATTAGATAGGGTGGACAGTGAGAGTCTTTTCCTGAGGATGATGACTTCAGCTTGTACAAGAGGGCATGGCTACAAATTGAGGGGTGATAGATTTAAGACAGATGTCAGAGGCAGGTTCTTTACTCAGAGAGTGGTAAGGGCGTGGAAAGCCCTGCCTGTCAATGTAGTTAACTCAGCCACATTAGGGGCATTTAAACAGTCCCTGTCTAAGCATATGGATGATGACGGGATAGTGTAGGGGGATGGGCTTAGATTAGTTCACAGGTTGGCGCAACATCGAGGGCTGAAGGCCCTGTTCTGCGCTGTATTGTTCTATGTTCTATGTTCCATGATCCTGGGGAAACAGTAACTGGTTGAACCCATATATGGGGCATAAGGCCCTAACAGCTTAGTTGGTTGGTGCCGCAGCTCAGGCGGGTGAAGATGATGGTGTTTACCTGTGATTAGGCAAACACCTAGTTGCTGCAAAAAAACCAAAAAGAACTGTGGAGTCTGATAATCAGAAACAAAAACAAAATGCTGGGAAAACTCAGCAGCTCTGGCAGCAGGTATGGAGAGAAAGGAGTTAACATTTTGAGCCCAGCGATACTTCTTCAGTTCTCAAGATGCTGCCAGACCTGCTGAGTTTATACAACAATTTCTGATTTTGTCCAATTTGTTGCAGTTGTCTCTGTTACTTGAAAATAACACTGGTGCCACCATGCCCTCAGGACTGTTGTGAACAGAGCTGAAAAAGTTCTGCAGACGTGCGATTTCAGTGAGGACCATTCCTGTGGAACTTTGTTTGGCAGCCAGTCCGCCAGGCAAAATCCCCGAAGAAAGTTAATTGAAACTCTTCTGGGCAAAGTTCGGAGTTTTGAAGGATGGTATGGCTGAAATTTGGACCATATCTGCTGAGTGGACTGCTAGCAAACCTGTAGGAGCTTTGTTGTATCTGTGTTTAATGTATACTTAAACTGACCTCAGTTTGCCTGTTAATTCATATTGATTTGCTTTGATTGTTAAAGTAAGAATTTTGAAATGTGAAATCTAAACCCTTGGTTTTCTTGTTGAGGCTTTTGGTAAATTGAGAGTTTTTGTTGGTCTCCACTCGGACTGTAACAAAACTGGGGGCTCACCTGCAATCTGAAGCAATTGAGGAATTATCTCCGTGATCAGTCAATATTTTCGACTGAACAATGCCACATACAGCAGTTCATTTAATGGGCCTAAAAGCTGCCTCTGAGCGAGAAAATAGACAAATAACCACCCTAAGCCCACAGCAGTTTGTTCCCTCAACATCGCGTCTTCTTTTTTTGCCCATGGAACAAAACCAAGCCCAAAGGAAGGTGAAAGTCGCTGTAACCCCACTCCCTCATTAGGGAGGGATGGTTGGGGGTAATTTAATATTCCAGCCACAAGTCTTGATTATGATAATAAAATGTGAGGCTGGATGAACACAGCAGCCCAGCAGCATCTCAGGAGCACAAAAGCTGACGTTTCGGGCCTAGACCCTTCATCAGAGAGGGGGATGGGGTGAGGGTTCTGGAATAAATAGGGAGAGAGGGGGAGGTGGACCAAAGATGGAGAGAAAAGAAGATAGGTGGCGAGGAGAGTATAGGTGGGGAGGTAGGGAGGGGATAGGTCAGTCCAGGGAAGACGGACAGGTCAAGGAGGCGGGATGAGGTTAGTAGGTAGGAGATGGAGATGCGGCTTGGGGTGGGAGGAAGGGATGGGTGAGAGGAAGAACAGGTTAGGGAGGCAGAGACAGGCTGGGCTGGTTTTGGGATGCAGTGGGTGGAGGGTAAGAGCTGGGCTGGTTGTGTGATGCAGTGGGGGAGGGGGACATTTTGAAGCTGGTGAAGTCCACATTGATACCATTGGGCTGCTGGGTTCCCAAGCGGAATAGGAGTTGCTGTTCCTGCAACTTTCGGGTGGGCCTCCCAATCCACAAGTACTGTATCCAACTTTGTGACACATGTGAACACCCTTCTCGGTGAAGGTGAAACCAGAAGCAGCTGAAAGCACAGGAAGCCTCAGGCAAAGGCTTCCAAGCCATCATTGCAAACAGTGCTACACATCGAAATTTCATGCCCTTTATTTTAATGACCTAGATCTTCTTTGAATTTTCTAAGATTTTCTAAGGGTTCTTTCCATCCCACCATCCCCAACTCTCTGAAGGAAGGATTATATATCGAGGGCATATCAAAGTTATTACCTGACTTATTCAAAGTAAATCTTACAGTTTATAGGGCAAGGGTGAGACCTTCAGTGACCTCAGCTGGTACAGAAACCCATGCTCTCAGCATTATTGTGTATTACAAACCAGCTATCTAGCCAACTGAGCTAACCAATCTCCGACGTACAGGCTCCAAAAGGCTCCTCTGTTAACCTCGAAGTTTAGATAAAAACATTCTTTGTCAGAGGAAGTAGTAAAGGAGACGTGATGAGTCCCAGAAGTGAGAAAAAAAAGACAAAGACATTCAGCTTGAACTTTAGCAAATGTCTCCTGTTTAGTTTATTGCCACAGCACGAGTAATTCTCTCCATTCAAAATGTGTCATCTCAAAGAAAAGTTTTATTCAACAGAACCCGTACATATTTCATTAAAAGGAAACATTTATACATTTTTTCTGATGCTGTGTTCAATGGAAATAAAGTAGTTAGCGGTCACAAGTCAGTATCCCACCAGCAGAGAAGCCAATAAGATGTTTAATTTCACAATTCTGGAGATGTTACATACAAATAACCATGATCCACTTTCTACACCTGCTACACTTCTGTTGCCTTGGTCATTAGAAGATTTGACATTTCACTGCTGAACATTAGTGAAATCAATAACATTGATGAAAAGGTGTTTCTGCTGCTCAGAGTAGTGTCTATAAAACCAGCAGGTCACCTATACAGCAGTCAGAGCCTTTACCATAGAATGTTTTAGAAAGCACTTTCTCACAGCCCTAATGACTCAACAATTCACTATACAGGAGTGAGCCATGCTGATGAATTACACAGACTAAATTTATCCTCAAACTTTGTTGGGCCTCCTGATCCTAGTTGGGTGGCAGTGGGGAAAACAACTAGTCTAACAGCCACAGGGTGGGGGGAGGGGAGGGATGGGGAATAAACCAGATGGGTCTCCCATACTTCAGTATATGTGTAGAGGTGGGAGGTTCAGTGGGTGTGCAATTCTGACTCCAGACTTGACTATTTAGCATTCTTGGCTGGCACACCAATGTGCCACTCTCTATGAACATGAGAACATCCAAAATTCTGCTGCCTATGTCCTAACTGGCACCAAGTGCCATTCATCATATCTTTCCTCACTGACCTACACTCAATCCCAGTTAAGCAAGGGCTCAATTTTAAAATTATCATCCTTGTTTACATAATCTCCATGGCCTTGCCCCTCTATAATCTCCTCCAGCCGAATCATCCACCAGGATCCCGGTGCCCCTCTAATTCTGATCTCTTGTACATCGCTGATTTGAATTGCTTCATCATTGGCAGGTATGCCTTCAGCTGTCTAGGCCCCAGGCTCTGGAATTTCCTCTCTACACTTCTCTAACTCTTTTCTCCTACAAGGGCCTCCGTAAAAATGTCTGACCAACCTTATATTTGCCACAATATATCTCTTCTGTGGTTCAGTGTCAAATTGTGGTTCATAATACTCTTGTAGAGTGGCTACGGACATTTTATTATGTTAAGGCTGCCACACAAATATGTTGTTCTTATGAAAGTAAGCGAGTGACTGCTTTTGTGAGATAGAGACAGAAAGAGGACACAGTATCTGTGATGCTCCCCAGGCAGAATTGTCAATGAACCTCATACTCTCATACTTTAGATTCCTATGTGAGGGTTCAAAGCTTCAGCAATGTACGGGGGGAAAACTGATGTCATATTATAGCACAGGTTATCACCTTTCACCAGAAACAGGAAAAAAGTTGTGGGGAAAAATAAATAGGATTTTTCTTGCCAAAGCACAAAGGTACATTCGCCACTAAACTTTCAATGTGCTGGTTCATAAAGTGTCCGACCAGTGTGGAATTTATTGGAAACGGTAACGTCCTGGAACACTCAACAAATTCCACTCTGGGTGCTGCTGGAACAAACTTCAGCCGAGACACTCTACAAATTTCTCAATGGAATTATTTCCTGCCATTCAGAAAAAGAGAGGGGTCAGATATTGACTGTGATGTTGTGAATTCTTTGATGTACCATTGACCTTAGGAACTCTCTAGTTTGCAGAGCTCAGCACAGGATGTTGCTGCCTTGTGAACTGGGCTTGAAAGGACATTTACTTCGTCAACTGCCTTCCATTCTTCATTGGTAAGCAGATTTATTCTTTATGGAAAGTATATATTCCATCTTGCAGTAATTGGCAGAATGAAAGCAGGTTCTCAGCAATGTGTGGGTGGATTATGAGTCCCCAGGACTGCTGGGAGGGGTGGATTGGGATTTTTAACAGTGATGGCCAGTTAAGAGGTCACCATCAGGGTCACAAGGCAAGGTACAGACAGTTCAGCAGTGCCACAGGCAGATGTGACTGCTGTTGAAACTGCAGGAGGAAAGAAAGAACACCACATTGATGTGCCTTTGGAGGCAAGAATTTTTTTTGTATAAATGGTGCAGAAGCCAGATAGAAATCCCATGGCAATCGAAAGGGTGAACTCTCCAGTGTCAACATTGGAAATACAGAAATGGCCACGGCCACTGGAGGGTCCCTGTATTGGCCATGGATTAGACAGGAGGTTGCTGAGAGACCACAACTATTTAACTGCCTTTCTCTTGACAAAGCCAGAGGGTCTTGTCTAGCAAATTACTGCTGAGAGTGGGATGAGGGGGTCATTCTCCAGGGGGCTGCTAAAATAGCCTGCAATTAGCAGAACAGAGATGGTCAACATGTGAATAAAGTTGAAGTTTTCATTTCAATTATTGGTCAGTTAATAATTGACAATCCTCAATCTCTGTCAACGCTTCTGTAACTGGAAGCTTGGCTTAACCCCTAGTCTCTTAGAGGTTATCTGTGAGTCCAGATGGCATAGGACTAGCTGGTGGAATGAGGCACTTGACTGTTAAACCAACAGACGGTCACAGACAACAATGGCATGGGCCAAAAGAACGCAATAACGCTACTGCGCAGAAATAGTTGTGTTTCTGCCTGCACTGGCTAATTTGCTGGATGTTTCTCGGCTAGGAAATTTTGTTATTCTGATTGAAGGAGGGAATGGTATAAATTAACAGGAGAAGATTCATTGTAAAGTCTTTAATTAAAATATTGGGTAGAAGTTCCACAATGACTCTTTTAATAAAAGCATCACCAAGTATGATAGTGAAGTGCACATTGCAGAAGGTTCTCAAGTTCGAGAGAGAGAGAGAGAGAGAGAGAGAGAGAGAGAGAGAGAGAGAGAGAGAGAGATGTACAGAATGGTAGCTATACTTTTGAACAACATTTGATCTTTTTTATGCAGTGAATGAAACAGAAACCTTGAGTAGAACCACACTTCTGATTTTCATGAAGATTGCAGAGGCAGACTTCAGTCAATTTGTTTGATCCCATATGGATCTGATCTGATCTGATTGGAAAGTCACCCTCACATCCGCCTGGTACAAAATGAAAGTTATCAAAAACAATGATCATCACCTGACTCATCATTGAGATGCATTGACTAGTGTGAAGTTCCTCTTGTAGATACAAACTAAACTCATTACCACAAGCTAGGACTTGTCTGTTTCAGTATATGTGTGGTAATAATCTGGTAAACCTTTCTGGCACTGAAGTTAACTTAGACAAGTGTGGAATATCATTCCTTCAACTTGTCAATTCCCTTGGAGAAAAGTTATAGGCCCAAGCCTTGATCATTTGCATTAACAGAACAGGTCAACATGTATTATGATTGACAAACAATGACATCTGTTTATTAGACATACTCCATTCTATCCAAATTACATAATCTTTCAATAAGAGAAAGCTACTGTGTTGTTCTGTAACCAGATTGAAGTACTGTTAATGAGTTGCACAGCTTTTTATCCTGGAAGTGTCAGAATAGTGAATTCAATTTTAAATCATGAAGCAAAAGAAACAGAGAGGAAAGGTGAACTGGCCGTACAAGAGAAAATGAAAATCTTTTTCGAATCTTCAACTACAATTAAAAGGTGAAGCAATGAAACTCCTCTCTTGTAAGAGTTAACTTACATTATTATAGAGGTTGTTTGGCAGTAATTAAGTCTTATCACTTCATTAACATCTATATAGACTAAAACAGACAAGCCCTAACTTGTTATGGTACCAAATCAGGTAAGAATAGGAACTTCTCATCTATATTGTAAGGGGTGAATTCAGAATAGGGGTCAAATCTTAGTGGGTTGTGAGGGCTGTACAAGGTTGCAAAGGGGCACAGTCATGGACGGACTGGAAAACACGGACGATAATTTTAACATTGGCAGACCAATGTTAGCGTGCTCAAAGCTTCTCTGGAATTTAAAATTAAAAGTTATTTTTATCACCTTTCACGAACTCAGTATATCCTGAAGTACTTTTCATGCAATGAAATCCATCTATCTAGAGTGTCATCATTAGTATAATGCAGGAAACATAACAGCCAATCGGCACTCAGCAAGTACACATAAGCAGCAATGTGAGAATTATTGGATAGCTTCTTCCTTCTTTTCTCCTCAGATTCAGTATTGGCCAAGTCATTAGCTAAGTCCCCTGCTCTTCTCTAAATATTGCCATGGGATTTCTATGGCTTTCTGAGGTGTGGCTGTGGCTTCTGCCGGTCATGCCATCTGATAGACAAAACATTTGACAATGCAGGGCTCCCTCAGTGCTGCACTGGAGGCGTCAGCTTAGACTGTGCACTCAACTCTCGAGTTGGCCTTCAGCTCACAGCCTTAAAGAGTGTGACCAGTGAACCATCACTGACACTTTCGGGGCACTTAGTTATGCTTGGCGAAGGGAGCTAATGATCTACTTTGGTGAAGGACATCACAAGATATTGTGTTGTTCATATTTCCATGAGCTGGCTTTGCCGGAGGCTTTTAACAATATTTATTTTCTTTTATTTATTATATTTTGCCTACCCCTTTCAAACATAGAAGCAAAAAGCTTATTAGAAGAGAGAGTTGCAACCATGTATAGAAAACTCCATCAACAGGAGGCAACACAGTGGTCGTGAAGAACTGCTGTCATTTAGGATAATTATTTCTGTTTAACCAGGGAATTGATTAGATTTGTCCTGACAGAAAGTCCGACACCCACTGATTGGCTCAGTAACAAGACAATCAACACAACCCTGCTGAATCTAAACACGCACTGGGGCCGCCACCTGTCTGGCAAAGAAACAGCCAGCTCAAATTTGGAATAAGCTGTCTAGAAAATCTCTCAAATGAGAAGCATATGCCAGAAGTGCCAATCGGTATCAAAATGAAAGGTAACTTTTTCCATTTGCTCCTATTTTTACGGTGTGGGGCATTATAGTCAGAGAGGCCTTCAATGTATTTTCATCATTAACAATGTAACTTACAGCATTCAGACTGATTCCCTCCCACAAGCCCAGCAATCTCCTCCAACACTCTACTTCCCCATCACGACAGACATCTCTCCAACCCCGCTTAGTTTCGGAAAAAGGGGCAACTACATTTTAAATTTGAGGTAACACTTGCATGAGACTCAGTAATCCACACTGAAGAGTGGGTGGGACCCTCCCACTCTGCTTAAATCATTTAATAATCACAGAAACAAAGCAGTCCCAATTTGTTGTGCTCTTCACAAAATAATTCAAATAATCAAATCGTTCAATTCTTCTTCAGTCCAAAAAAACTGAGTGAATTATCAGGAACAGACCATCTCCATGTTTGAGTTATCTGTCAGGTCAGCTACAAGTATTAAACTCATCTCAGCTGCGAGCTATTGTCTGCTTCACAATAATCGAGCAGCTTGCTTAGTTCGTATTCACTGGGCTTCTCATGGTGTAGAATGCAGTGATGCGATGATAAGTCAGGAGCTTGGTATGAGATGAGAGTTCTACATTAATCCCAATTAGCTCCTGGCCCACAGGATGCTGAATCGGTTCCATTGACTGACTGTCTCCTGGCTGTTTCACACTGATGCCTCCTGTGTCACATTTAGCCAAGATTCACACATTCCCATATGGACAGTGCTAACTGGCGGAAATCATGTCACTCACCTGGAGCATACCACTCCCTTCCAGAGCCTAGACTTGAACAAAATGATCCTTGGACTTTGATCTGTTGTGTCCCCTTGAGCCATAAGTAAGTATATCCATTAAGGTGTGGACAACTTTTGGGATTCCCCTACCCCAGCAGGAAGGTCACAATATTGGGTCTGGGAAAGTCCTCATGGTTAACTCAAGGTGGGTTGGGGGGGGTGCTGACAAGCAAATTCATATGGTTTTACTGCAGGACTGAAAGCATTCCAGCCTGTCCTGATATGCAGGGATCTTGTTATCAGCTTTTTGGTGGCAGCCACCTATGTTCTATTAAGGACTGCCAGTCGCTCCCACATAGGACTGATTGTAGTTGATGGGGTTCAAAACAATCCAGTTTTCCCCTGAGAATGGCAACGGGGCAGAGGGTTCTCAGATAGGAATGATTATTTGCATTAACAAGTACTTATTTCAGGTGTGGGCCCCATATGCCCATCTCAACCTGCCGTTTATCATGTCAGGCAATGAAATTCCAGCTCTGAATATGGAAGTACTTCCCGGCTTGGAGGCATAGCTACCCTGGAAATAAGCACAACATCAAACTTCTAGCAAATTATCTGTCTCAAAATGATAGCCTTACAAAACACAATTTGGGTTATGAAGGTAAAATTCCATTGCAGGCAGTCCCATCTCTGGGACTATGTTTTTTTCCCTTTATTCATTAAGGGGATGAGAGCGTAACTGGCTAGGCAGTATTTATTGTCCATCCCTAATTGCCCAGACGGCAGTTTAGAGTCAACCACATTGCTGTGGGTCTGGAGTCACATGTAGGCCAGACCAAGTAAGGATGGCAGTTTCCTTCCCTAAATGGCATTAATGAACCAGATGGTTTTTTTCTGACAATTGACAATGGATTCATAGTCATCATTAGATTTTTAATTCCAGATATTTTACTGAAATCAAATTCTACCATCTGCCACGGTGGGATTTGAACGCAGGTCCTCAGAACATTATGTGTCACAGTCAAACTAAACTCAGTGGGTCACTCTGCAATGTGCCAGCTGTTACAATCCCAGAGAAATTTTACACAGAAAGCTGTTGCATCTGGATTATATGTGTCCTAACAACTGAACACGGAACTTGGGAACTGGCTTATCTCAACTGAAGCAAACAGTGGTATCATCTGACACACGATCCCACAGCCTGACCAGCCAAACAGTAACATTTAGGTTTGCACCTTTCTTTTCCCTGTGGGAAGTCCAGAAACTTCTTCAAATCTGAACTGTGAACAGTAAAGTCCCTTTCACATTTCTCAGTCTCTCATAATGTAAAGGTTGTGGTTTTGAAGGTCCCCAAGGTTTCAGTAAATTTACATCATCATCATCAACATGGGAGAACTGAAACTTGGGTCTCACCTGCTCCCTCACCCCTATCCTATTCTCTGTCTAATCCGCACCCACTACATTGTCAATATAGGGACGATGCTCCATTCCTATTCTGCCATATTTCCATTCATCCTCTTGCCTTATCCTTGTCCCATCAACTCCCCTATTCCAAACACATCTCCTGCCCTGTCTAATCCACCACTGCCCAGTTTTCTGCTACAAGCGAAATTTAGACAGACACCCATTTGTTACTGCTTCCTCTGAAAACACTTCCCTTCTGCTTCCCTTCCATGCACTACCATTTAGTGCCTTTAAGGTAACCTTGCATATCATCAGTAATAGCTGTGGTTTTGTCAATGATGTGAAATCAGCAGCAGTCATGCCACTGAATTATGTGCAATTCATCCGGTCTCACAATGAATCCTTTTCCTTTTGGTTGGAGGTTTCCCATGCTACAACTGTGACTACACATCAAAATTACACTGCAATATACATTGCTGTATCCCAAGGTCATAAAATGAGTTATATTAATGGGAGTCTTTTTCTCTTATTTTAACAGATATGGGGACTGCTTGGACTAATGGCCCTAACTGAGATAATGAGCTTAAATCTCAACATTGAAAGTTGTTGAAACTGAATAATTTATGGACTGTCCCCCAAAAAATAACCAAAAAAAACTGCTGGGCCTTTGTAATAAGCTTGGGAAGGGAACCCCAACATTCCTGGCTTTTATACCCGACAAGTGACTGCAAACCCAGATCACATTGCAGACTCCCTGCGCCCTCAGGTTTGGGAGACGGACAATTAATCCTGGCTTACGACTGTGCTTCATGTACAGAAACAAATAAAGTAAATCACTCTGAGGTTAAATATGAAACTAAAACGACCCAAAGATATTGTTAGAGGAAATAATACAGGAAAATGCTCAGTGACAAATCATTTTACTGACGTCCCTCCCTAAAATTTGAGAAGTGTTTTGTCATGTCATAACTGTTTTGACATTAAAATCAAAATACTGCGAATCAATGTTTACAATGCATGGTTTTGTGCTGTTTGTGACCTTAAGGCTGCTTACTTGTCTTGCTGAGCATTTTGTCTATGTGCATGTGATAATGCATGTGCATGTGTGTGTTTGTGTGTGTGCATGCATGTGTGTGCATATGTGAATCTGTTATTATGCACGTGCCTCACTGGCCATCTGTCTGTGACTGACTCCATGCATGTGTCTTTTGAGCAGAGTGCTTTCTCTCCACAGATGCTGCCAGATGTACAGAGTTTCTCCAGCAATTTCTGTTTCCATTTCAAATGTCAAGCATCTGCAGTTCTTCCATTTCAGGAAAAAAAAAGTGTGTAGCCTGGTCACTGCAGAAGAGGATTGTGAATGTTTAAATTATAGCTTAAGATCACTCTGTAATCCAAAGTAGTACTGGCTCCGCAAACTGAAATCTTGATCGGTGTTCTGTGGTTGGATTTTATATGTCCACACGGGGAGATTGGTTTTAGCACGGATTGGGGAGTTGGAGAATGTATCCCCCTAAGATGGCAGATAGGCGGGCACCAAATAGGCAGTCCACCTGCCATATTCAAGTAATTAAGAATCAATTGAGCTCATTCCCAAGGCAATTGATCCTGATAGCACACTATCTGTGTGATCATACAATTACCATGAGAAGGTGGGTAGGAGTGAGCAGCCCTTTCAAAACAAAAACAAATTATTTTAAAATGGTAGGGAGGGGGTGGAGTTTACTAACTTCAGGGAGGGACCCTTGGCAAGTTGGAGGCACCCACTGACAATAGTACCCCTCTATGCCCTGCTTGCCTGCCGTCCGATACCCAAATCCAGACTGGCTGGCAGCCCCTGAGCTTGGTTCTTTGTCCCGCTCACCGATGTAACCCCCCTGCAGTGGATGGATGTGGAGAGGGGTGGGGAGCTCCTTGTTGGTCCATCAGCTAGCTGCCAGCTTCCCTTCTGGGTGTGGTGTAGTAGTTCACCCCCTCACCCTGTAAAACATTGTCCTTTGAATGGATGTTGTAGTAATGCTGATGGAGCTGGGTACGGGGATCAAATAGAAACCATATCTCTGTAATCTAAAGGTAAGCCAGTTCAATTGGAAAGGCCCTTCAGCCCCTCGATACCACTCTGCCTGGAGTCCATACCTGATTGTTCTATTGCAGGTTAGTTTCTCCTCACTCCCTCCCCTAAACACCCAGCATCACCTGCTACTGCTTCTTGACTTTAAGCAATACCAAGATCCACCTTTAGGACAGAAAAATCAGGCAAATGCTGTTAAAATCACTTCTAATCTCAGTCCCTTTTCACCTTCCAATGGTTTGGCGCTATTTTCCTGCCTGAAGATGACATACTGGGATCTCCCAACCCCGCTGAGCAGGATTTGGAGGTTGTGAAGTAAAAGGGAGGTGTGCAGTCAAACCTCATTCTGAAGTGGTGACTGGAACAATGAGTAAGCAGGGCTGCCTGCTCAGGCAGCTCCCAGCAGGCAGTGATGCAGCACAGTCTGGCAATGTAGTGGTACACACCCTGACTTGTTTTTGTTCCTCTGGCTGTATGGCCTCTGATTGAATGGCCTGCACCCATGTTCATTTACTAACCATGAGGCAATAAAACTGCAGCTGCCTTCAACTTAATCCTAACTTCCTGCAAGTGCCAACTACAAGGAAGTTGATATCAGTTATTATTTTTGAGCCCGATTCATTTTCTTGAAATGTATCTTGATGTATGCTAGCTATAAGAGCTGACTGTCTGCAGTGTTACTCAGCCTCGCCCGACACTGCTCTTTACCTGTGGTGTGATCAAAGGTGGAAGGGGAGAAACTGACTGCCCACAACTGCCCAAACCCTCACACGTTCTCACTGTGCCTTTTGTCCAAACAACTGTTCCCCGTTTCCCAACCCACTCCTCACCACAGCATTACTGTGGGCTTTAGTCTCCGAAAGCTTCAATGTTTAAATTTGTGTGTTCAAATCCCTCTGTTGTCTTGACACTCTTGAATCTCTAATTTGGTCCAGACTCTCACCCCTATACAATCTCTGTGCTCATCCAATGTTGCCCTCAAATGCACCTCTGGTTTCCTTCATTCAAACATTGTCTGCCATAGCCGATGTTCTCTCCCTCTCTTCAGATACATCTTAATATCTAACTCATTGACCAACATTTTAGTTATTTGACCTAACGTCTCTTAGGGCAAACAAAAGGAACTAAAGATGCTGGGAATATTCACCAGTGTCTTTGGAGCGAACCTTTCGGGAGGAAAGATCATCTCAAGCTGAAACAGTAACTCTGTTTCTCACACCAAACTTTCGGTTTCCATGTCAGTTTTCCAGCATCCGTGGTATTTTGCTTTTGTACTTCCTTTTCCAGCTTTGTATCAAATGTTGACTGGGTTAAAAGTGTTAAATAAATGCAAGTTAGTGTTCTATTTGTGGTCTGCTCCATTTAGTGCCACTTTGTGATAGCCCAATGTTATGAAAAAAAATGATGCTTCTTTTTATCTTTTAGTCCCCTTGAAGCTCAGGCACACGGCAAGAGTAAGGGAATTCAATGTTAACTTTTCCATTTGTGGAAACACAGCAGGGCATTACCTCTGCCCACCTGTGTTCACAGTGGGACATGACGCTGTCATGCATCCAAAGGATGGAATCATTCACTTCCAAGTTGTAGAAGCATGTTATGAAGCAACTGTCATTTATATCCCACCAGGATGCAAAAGTGACAGATGGGCTGGGGGAGGCCTGTCAGGTAAAGGGGTGGTGACATGGGGCAAGAAGTTTTCTGTGGTAAGACGGCAAGTCTGGCCATGTAGACTGGATATTCCAATTCTGACTCCCATTATGGATGTGGCACTTTGACCACTGCTTAACTGCTAATAAAGTCAGAGTCATACAACACATAAACAGATCCTTTGGTCCAGTCTACGCTGACCATAATCCCAAATTAAACTAGTCCCACCTGCCTCCATTTGGCCCAAATCTCTCCAAACATTCTTATATGTGTGCTTATCTGAATGTCCTACAAATACTATAACTGTACCCACATCCAACACTTCCTCTGGAAGTTCATTCCACACACGACCCACTCACTGTCTAAAAAAGTTGCCCCTTACGTCTTTCATTTGAAATCTTCCTCCTCTCAAGTTAAAAATGTGTCCCTTAGTCTTGAAATTCCCTACCGTAGGGAAAGGACACCTGTCGTTCATCTAACCTATGCCCCTCATTATTTTGTAAGCCTCTGTAAGGTCACCCATCAACCTTCACTCTGGTGAAACAAGTCCCGGCCTCGCCTTATAACCCAAACCAGTGAGGAATTACTGGCGCGGGCACTAGTCATTTCCAGTAATTAACAAGAGGAGTTGATTTGGTTGTATCACCAGGAGTTAATATGGTGTTGAGGTTAAAGATCACGCATTACAACATTTAGGATGTTGGGACTTCCTTTAAAATATGGCACTGGAAAATTTTCAAAGAGAAATTTGCATTTATACAACACCGTTCACAGCCTCAGCATACTTGAAAGTGCCTAATGACCAATGAATTCCTTTCAAATGCAACTACTGGGTGCTGTTGCTGTCCCAGGGGAATGGAGCTATACTCTTTGCTCTGGCTGGAAATCCTCTCAATAGGTTTACAAGATCAGGAGTTCATGCCTGCGGTAGCACAGGCAGCTTCAGGATGAGAAGCAGCCTTTGCGTAGGAGACAGGAGGGCAATGAGGATTAGTGACAGGAGTGCAAACTGAAAAAGGAGGATTTGGGGAGGGAAAGCATGAATGTAAATTAGACATGGAAAGCACAGGAAGAGAAGGACCTGCCCGGTGTCAGGCAGTATGAAGCATCCGTCATAACAATACGGAATGATAGAATAATTATAGCTATTGGAAGAAGGCTCACTATGTCTGTAATTAATTCTCAGAGAGAACAATTCACCTAATCTCTCACTCCCCTAGGGCCCTAAAAACTTTACATCTTCAGATAATAATCAAATTGTTTATCAAATGCTTCAGTCGACTCTGCCTCCATCACATTCTCAGGTAGTGGAATGTGCAGCTGGGTGTGGGGGTAGGATTAGATAAGGGTCATGTATAGGTTAGGGCCACTTTATCACCAGAATCAGATGTTGGTGGTTGGTGGGGGTCAATGGGTTGATGGGCATCCACTCTCTATAAAGATTAGGGAAGCTTCTGAACATTGTGGTATCAAACCACAGCCTCTATTCAAGTTTTAAAACTGGAAGAATTGCAGAAGCTGTGAATCAGGAACAAAAACAAAGTTGCTGGAAAATTTCAGCAGGTCTGGCAGCACCTCTGAAGAGAAAATAAAAGAGTTAAAGTTTCGGGTTCTGAGGAAGGGTAACCGGACCAGAAATGTTAACTCTGATTGTCTCTCCACAGATGCTGCCAGACCTGCTGAGCTTTACAAGGGATTTGTTTCTGGAACTCATTTGGTGTAGTGAGCTTGCCCCGGCCCTTTCAACAAAGGCCTCTGCGAAGCTCTGTATTGTCCAGTGATGGAAGAACAAAACGGTCAGCTGGGCAGACAGCATGACCAAGGCTGACTCCGGAAGCAGGGAATTTGTTGGGAAATGTTCTGGGCCTCAAAAAGTCCATATCCCGCTGAGTTTATATGGCACGTGCCCTATGTAAATATGACAGGCTATACTGGAGAGTTGGTCTGTAAAACACAACTGAATGTAATTACTCTGGTTCCCCCTTTTAATTCAGAAACTTGGATGTTCCATGAGTCAATCCATGATTAATTACAATAGAATTAATTGCAGCCTTTCTCTTCAAATGAACGTACATCCAGATGGTATATACCACTGACATTTTAGCAGGGAGGGGAGGTTTATAAAATACAACCTTTTTCTTGACCGAAAACTTGGAGGCCACCTCATTTTTACAACTGAAATAATATTTGGAGTTGCACATGGAGCGAGCTGGCTTGGAGAACTGATTTGCTGTGTGTGATGCTTCGAAAGTGGACGCAGCTGCACTTCCCAACTCGTGCCCCAGAGCCTGAGAGAGAGAACAAAATGTGCAGCAGCCTTGTTGTCATGGTGAATGCTCACATCAGGTAGCATCACAGGAATCATATACAGTCTACTTTCAATCAACTGCTGCTAATATTGATAGTAACAGCCAGTCACCGAAACGTGATTACCTCAAAAAAGAAACACTAATTGTTATTTTGGTCAGTTCTGGTTACAGTCCAACTCTAAGCAGCTACTCAAACTGATGAACATATTGGTTTTTCCATGTTAGCTTTTATTTTAAAGAACTGCTGCCCTGGCTTGGAAGAGCATTTGAACAGAATAACCCTTTTGAAGCTTCTGTATTGAAACACCTCCAACAATCTTACCTCAACCGAACACAATCAAATTAAAAAATACATAATGAATGCATAGCTTTAGCAACAAATACAATCATTATGTCTCCAGTCACAGCATTGTATGACAGTAAAGTGAGATTCGAGGCAATGCACACTTTAAATTCAGACTCCTTCGATGACTGAAGCAGTAGTGTGCCGAAGTTGGAAAAGAGTGTAATTACAATATGACATGTTTACATTACAAATGTGAATGAAGAATTTAAAATGGGAAAAGCAGACACAGAAGTGTAATAAAATTATGGCAGTAGAAGTCAAGGCAGGAAACTTGTGCAAGCCAGATGCTATTAAAGAAGTAAATCTTTGACTTGTTCGTCTGTTGCAGTAAGGAAAGAACTTAGATTAATATTGTAGCTTTCATAACCAGGGGCTGTCCCGATACCCATTACAACCAATTGAATGCTCTTGAAAGTGATGTCACTGTTGCTCAGTACGTAACCATAAGACACCATGAGGACCTCAATTTGAACTTCCTCTGTATAATTTTGCAATTCGGAACGTCAGTATTTTTGACCTCGTTCTACTAAAATCCACAGGGACGTATTGACTGTGTTTGTTGTGAAAACACTTACTACTTTTTCTAAACTTTAAGAGGTACAGATGATTCCTGGAGATCAATGCAGAATTGAGTGAGTGATCCCATGCTAAATATATATAGCCCCTTCTGTCAGATATTTATGATTTATACCTGTTATCTAATCTCCTTGCTGCACAGTCAGGTGTCTGAGGAGCCACTCACAAAGCTGACAGGAATTTAAAAAGCATTTGTTTTCGGCAGTGGCATTATATTGTACGTTCTACATTGGTATAAAACCAGAATTGATGCCCACAACACAAAATGTGCACTATTACTGCTCTGTGAAGCAGGCTTGTCTTTCTTAGTTAACCAATAATTACTCAGTGTGCATTTAGTTAATATGACATAAAAACTAATTCATTGTTGAAAAGTCCTTGTAATAAGTAGCATACATCCACTCATTAAAACTCAGAGCAACTGGCAGGAACCATTTTGTGACTCCCCAAAGTGAACACAAAAATTTCTATGTTGCTATGTAAGAATTTTAGATTAAAATCTTTAGAAAATATCACATAGCAGTTTCAGTTCTTATTCATTGTTAAGTAACCATCATAATCTCTCATTTTGCCTCACACCTCAATCTGCCAGCCACAACCACTATGCTAAAATACGATTGAGCTTCATATCAAATCCTTTTCCCTTTGAAAAGGTGACTGCTTTTCAGACTATGCATATAAAATCAAATGATACATACTGTATATGGTTTATTGATGTTTAACATTTTTAAGTCAACAAATGGTACATTTCCAACTAGCAAAAGATTAGTAATGGTTCGGGGGAGAGAATATGAAACAGGCATTAAGAAATCAAGGCCCGCACATGAGAAGAAAATAAACTGTGTTTATTTGATGTTCCAGTACATTGGATCTCTAGGAGAGAAGAGCTTACTGGTATTTAGCTGTCGGCAGGCCAAAAAATCATCAATGATAGCACTCTCATTTATTTCAGAAGTGGAATAAAGAGTAACAGATCTTTTATTTTGATGAGGACAAAATAGGACATTACAAGATAAGACCCTGAGGGTACCAAACAATTCATTCTTTTCTTTGAAAGGATCTTACCATTTTGTCTGATTTGTCTCGTGTTCAAGTCTCAAAGTGCCAAATTCCTGTCTTGTCAAGATGTCACACAGCGGTGGCCTCACCCAAGCATCCACTTTCATTGGTCTTCAGCTGATCACCAAGCATGTGCATTAATGACATTCACTGGAATGTCTTATCCCTCTCCTGTTTTCCCACTATGTAGTGTTGTAGTTCTACCTCATAAAAGACTTTATCACCTCCAATTCATCCAACTTACAGAATTATTACAAACCTTTATCGGAAAGACAAACTGTGAAGATGACCTTCTTGTACAGCCACTACTTGTCCATCAAATGGCAACTGCATTTTGTGTGATTATGCACACTCCAATCAATGCTTAACACAAAGGATCACCGCATCTGATTAATCCTGTCAAGGTTGGCCAATCTGACCATTGCTTCCGTTAATTAATTCAATAATTCAGTTCCAACAAATAGAAAACTACAGTCAATTCATGCAAGTCAGTAGCTAGATAAACAGCACAGAATATCAATTAGAGCCTTGGACAATGTCCCCAGTATCTTTGGGGGAGAAAAATTATGCTCAGAGGGTACAGATTGTTGCAAATATATTTATTTCCTCTGGGCACTGGATTCATTTTGGAGACAGAAGAAAATTCAATGGGGCGGCACGGTGGCTCAGTGGTTAGCAGTGCTGCCTCACAGTGCCAGTGTTCCAGGTTCGATTCCACCCTTGGGTGACTGTCTGCCTGGAGTTTGCACATTTGTCCCACGTCTACGTGGGTTTCCTCCAGGTGCTCTGGTTTCCTCCCACAGTCCAAAGATGTGCAGGCTAAGTGATTATGGGCAAGTTAGCATGGCAGTGTTCAGATGTCTGGATTACATGGGTTATAGGGCGATGCTTTTGGGTGGGTGCTCAGGAGGGTCAGTACAGACTTGTTTGGCCAAAGAGCCTGTTTCCACACTGTAGGGATTCTAAGATTTAATGAAAACTGTTTTCAGCTCAGGACAAGGTGACTGCTTATACCCAGATAACCTAACCAATCTGTAGAATTTCAAGGCATAAAATGATTAAGAAAAGTTAATACCTGCTAATTAAGTCCAAGGTGGTTATGAGTTTGAGACTGGTACAAGAAAGATAGAGCTTTTCAAAAGTTTTAGCTAGATTAACTTGCTAATTTGAATAGTTACAGCGATAAATTTCTCAAAAAACTTTCAGTAAACTGCTTTTGAGGCAGACCATGCCCCAGACATGCTGAGCACAAAGAAAATCACATGACTATATTTTGGCCTCCCCCAGCTTGAACAAGTCTACAGTAATGTATACTCCAAACAAGCATTCCCACAAATTAACAATTCTGACCTACAAAATTTCTAATTAATTACATTCTACAGATTGGCTGCAGCCAGACAATATTCCATTGTTAGACATAGACAATGTTCAAACCCAGACCTCAATGTGACCTCTCCAGGGAGCGGAGATATGGTGTATTTGTTTCTACTGGCAAGAAATAAAAATTCCACAAGGTACAGTGTGGAGGAAGCCAGTCGCACTTTTACTCACTTGTTCTTTCCTAAGGGATAGTTGAATGTTTTAATATGCTACAGTGATCGATTTAATATCCTACACATGGACGGACTACTTCCCATTAATGAACCTTAAATTGGAAAATATCGCACAGCCACAATTTCCTTTCATTTGGATGAGTATCTTGTACCTAGAAATACACAGAAAATTACAACAGGCCATTCAGTCCAGCCAGGATGTCAGTGTTTACCCTGTAAAAATGTAGAATTAATCCTAATCATTTTTACCAACCCCACTCCCAGATTGTCCTGTCCTAATTCATCCAGGCAATTTAATCTTCATTATAGGTAAAATGCTGGAAATCTGAAACAATCGCAGAGAATGTTGGAGAAACTTAGCAGAGCTGGTATCAGCAGTGGGGAGGCAAACAGAACAATCATTGAGTCCAGTATGAATCTTTTTCAAAACTGAAAGGTATTTGGAAAATGCATCTTTCCATATTTTTGACAGAGGCCCAGTGCATAAGACTAAAGGATTGTTAATGTTGGGAAGAAAAAGCTGCAGTGTAAAATAGGTGTACACAAAGCTGTGAAAAGGAAAGTCTTGGTTCTTTCTGCTAAGTGCAAAGCAAACAAGACAAGACACATAGAAACATGGACGATGGGAGCCAGTGGCGACCACTTGCCTTCTCCAGCCTGCAGCACCATTCAACATGATCACGCCTGATCAAACTCAAGTCCCTGATCCCATTTCCTCCCATATCCCTTTATCCCATTGGGCACAAGACCTACATCTGTATCCTTTTGAAAACACAAACTCTGTCTACGTGGCTGTGTCTTTCGGTCAGTTGGGGGTGGGTGGGCGACTGCACAGAGGAGGTTCTGTTTCAACCATTTACCCTAGAAATAACTCAATTTATTCTTTCCTCCAACGTGGGAGTTTCTGACAAAGCCAACATTAGTTGTCCCATCCTGACCTGCTCCTGAACTGAGTTGTTTGCTAGGCTACTCAGCATTCAATCACAATGCTGTGGGTCACATTAGGCCAGGCCACACAAGGACAGCAGATTTCCTTCCCCAGAGGGCATCAGTAAACAAATGGGCTTTGAGGCCAATCAATAGTTGTCATGGTCAGCGCTACTACAACCAGAGTTCTAAAATCCATTTTTTTTAGTTAATTGACTTTAAATTCCACCAACTGTCATTGTGTGTTTTGAATCATGTTACGAGTCCCGTGACTTTAACTTTCCACCAACTCTCAAATATCCAAAAAAATGTTTCTCTTGCTTCCATTCTAAATGAGTTACAATTAACCTTTTATCTATAGCCCTACATTCTTGATCCCCTAACTACCAAGGCCGGTTTGAATTTATCTACCTTGTCCCATTCCGTCACTATTAAAACACTTCTGTTCTGTCTCTTTGTTCTGTAATCCTCATTATTCATTAACCTAATTGTTAATTCATTTTTCTAGCAAATCTATCGATATCCCTCTCTAAAATGTTAACATCCTTCACATACTGGGGAAACCAATTATACACAATCCTGAATTTCCAGATCAATTCATTATTACCTTTCAAAATTATAATCTACACTTCAAAATAAAACTGAAAATAATTCTATTTCCTTTTATGACCTTCTGAGCTTGTGTTGTCAGATTTAATGTCCTGTGATATTATACTCCCACGCTCTCAGTTTTCCACGAAATATTTCAGGGAAAGCGGCTCAACTACCAAACTTATTGAAAGGTTGAAACCTTATGAAATTCACAGACATTGAAGTACATGTCACTTTTAGTTCATCTCCCCATCTTATCACTAGAGTTGTCACCACTTACTTTAGCCAAAAGAACAGACTGTAACTTCCTTAGCTATCATCTGCAAATTTCAACGCCATTCCTTATAGGCCAACATCCAAGTCAATCTTAGTTTTGCTGAGCAAGAAATATTTCTGATGTGACTACGCACTGAAAATAATTTGGAACACATTTATCTCATTTTGAATAAGGGAAGAAAAGGTAATAACACAACCTAGGATAACACATGTTAAAAGCGAATCGAAATAAAATTAGAAATGGCAGTGATTACAGAAACAGACTTTCTACATATCAACAGTCTTCCGGGCGCGTCATGGCAAAAGGTTTTGCTTTCAGAACAGTATACTGGGAGATCCTCACTTTTACTACACAAAGCTCATAAACAGCCTTTAATAACAACATCAACATCAAAAACAAACAACAACTTATATTGCACCTTTAATGTCGATGAACAAAAATAACAAAAGAACAAGAACAGATTCTTCAGCAAACACGTGACACATTTCTAAACTAAAACCCCTTACCTCTACACTGACAGTATCCCTCTATTCATGTATCTGTCAAAATGCCTTTCCCATTATCACTGATACATTTTCAACATTGCAGTTGTGTCTGCTCCCACCACCTTTACTGGCAGGTGCATTCCACGCACTTACCACACTGAGTAAAAGAACTTGCCTCTCACATCTCTTTTAAACTTTCCCCCTTTTACCTTAAAATGTACATCCCCAAGTAATTGACATTTCTACCAACTATCTATTCTATCCATGCTTCTCATAATTTTGTCATGAAAAGTCCCAAATTTCTTCACAGGGCCACTGTAAAACAAAGTGGAACATCAAAACACAGAGAACCTATGAGGTCAGAAAACCACAAATTTATCAGAGAGGCAGTTTTAAGCAGCATCATTAAGGAAGAAAGTGATTTAAAAGATTTGTAGGAAGGAATTTCAGAAGCCATCTCCAGCAACGGTGAAACAATAATAATTGGGAATTCAAAAGAAGAGCATAGATCTTCTGAAGTGCTGTTGGGCTGGAGGAGATCACAGAAATAGGGAGGGGTTCGGCCAAGGAGGTGCTTGAAATAAGAATGATAAAATGAAGACATTGGTTGATTGGGAGCCAACGTAGGTTAGACAGGGAAGCAGGACTTGCTTTGAGTTAAAACAAAGTTTTGGACAACCTCAACTTTATAGAGGATAGAAAGTTGGAGTCAACCTAGACAGTGTGTTGGAACAAGTGAGTCTACAGGCATGGATGGGCTGGAGATGAACTGAGACAAGGATGAGATTCAGTGCTGTTACTGAATTGGAACTGGCAGTCTTCGGGAGGCAAGATTACAAGGTTTGAAATTCCTCTCAGGATATGGATAATAGAGCAAGGCAAATAACAATGGCCATTGTAATACCATTCATCCAGTGCAACTGCCTAGACAGATTTCTATTCTTCGTTTACTTGGACTGAGTCTAGACAGCTATTCCCCAATGTATCCAGTTTCTATTAATCTATCTACCCTGTTAGGAAATCCAGCACTATTCCATCATCATTGCTGAGTTAAAATCCTGGAGTTTCCACCTAACAGGACCTTGGTGTATCGACTCCATCAGTTGAAGAAAGTGACTTCCTAACAGCTTCTCAAGGGAAATTAGGAATGAGCAATAAATGTTTGCCTTTCTAGTGACACCTTCCAACTCGTGAATGGATAAAAAAAATCCTATTCCTCTTACAAACATTTGGAGAAAATGCAAGCCTGTTGACATCTATTTCCTTTCAGTGGCCTATTATCCAGAGCTATCTCTTTCAAATTATAATTATTTCCTTTTGTCTGTATTAAATCTTCACTTCCTGACCTTCAGTATGTGGCCTCTTATCCTCCTTTGTCATATAGTCCCTCAATTACCTTCTCCTTCAGTAAAAATAAACGAATTTACCTGAACTTTGCTCTTCAGGTTCAGTACCATACTTGTACATTTCCTAATGTGCTCACATCTTTTCCATGTGCAATATTCCAAAATGTCCTTATTTTTCACAAGTAATCAAATGGCTGAGTTAATTTTCTCATTGATTACTGCTTCACCAAAAACAGGTGATTACTGAATACAATCAAATGATTAGCACCCAAAGCCCTTTCCTTTACAGCCTTTAACGTCAAACATATTTATTATAACTCCGCCTTCATTCTGTATCCTCTTTCCTCGATATTCAATCTTGTTTTTACTCGCTGATTTCCAAATACAGATTTGTGTAAACCTTAATACAGACACTGCGTTTGCACCATTCCCAAATACCGAGTGAGAGAACAGATTGCTGAAGGATACCGCTTACATTCCCATTTACCATCACTTTCAGTCTTCAGTTGTTTATTTGCCCTTCATTCCTCAAGCTTTAACCTTTCCTTATCGCCCTCCAAGATAAATGTTGCTTCAAAATTGGAGTTTTATACAATACGTTACCTTTATTTATGAATGTAGTTCCCTCCTCAATGTTTAATGACTTGAAAGGGTAATACTGCTTGCCTCCTAAGCTGCATCTGCTCTTCAAATGTTTACTTTTAACATCCCAAAATATGCACATTCCCAACAGGAAATGTTTCGTGAACTCCCCTAAATTACTAGATTTGTGCATTGCTTTTTTGTTGAATATCGGACCTGCATTTGCCATCTCCAGTCCGGAAGCTCCGTTCCAATGTTGATGAATCTCTGAAAAACAATCAAGGCATTGCTAATTTCCCAATTCCTTGAAGTCTTCAGCCCATAGCTATCTGGCTCGGAAGCCCTGTGGCTACTTATGCCTTTCCAGTTTCCACATAACACATTCACTTTCCCACTAACTTCCACACATGTCATGCATCACTTAGCCTCATTTACTGTGACTGCAATTTGTTTATAGCTCTCATTTGTGAAAATTGACAGAAAGAATCTGCCCAATGTATCTGCCATATCCTGATCATCTGGAATAGATTTCATCTATTTATCCTTTAACAGGTCCACCTGTTCTTTGACCTTCCTTCTGATAATGACATCATCCCAGATGAGTGTTTTTTTGTTTCCTCCTGCTGTCCTGTGTGATTAGCCTGAATGCTAATCCTTCCTTGTTGTTTCCTCACATCTTTAAAGCAATCCTGTTTGTTTTAAGTTCCTTCCAATCTTAACCTGTGGGCTAACGACAGTAAATCTTTACATCTTCCAATAATGTCCCATTGCCCAGGCATGCAATTACTAACTGGTATTCAAATTTGCATTGTTCCAAATTAAACAACAGGCTTAGCTGACTTTTCAAACTTGTGTGCCTCTCTTGAATAGTTCGAGTCCAGGATATTCCACACAATACATCTGGCCTATATCCCCTGATCCCCTTGGTCTAATATTCTTAAAAATCTTCACAAATACTACTCATTTTCTATCTACCTGCCCGGGTATGCCATGTTCGGGCCCACCCCATCAGAATGGCAATTCCTATTCTGACCAAACTTCTAATCTTAATTTGTCATGACTAAAGCTCGCAGCAATCGACAAGCACATTCCTCAGTCAGCTTCTCACAGTTCAAGTCAGATTTCCTTAATATGGAAACCAAATTAGTCTATTTCCAGTTCAGTGGAACCAGTGTCTAATAATTTTCTCAACCTGTATGCGAATGTTTCATAATGTTCTGGCCTGTCTCTGAATAATTATGTTAATCACCCTATTGAGACATATCATGACACATCTCTAGGGAAAGTGAGAATTAAACCTGGAATTTCTGGCTTAGAGGTTAGGATACTACCATTGTACCACAAGAGCTCCATGCACATAGGATGTAATCGATCAATACTTGGATGTGCTGGCTTTATTGAACCAATCTCCATGCCATTAACTACTAATTTCAAAAATCCTGAAGATGCAACAGATTGATGCTCAATGGTATTTTGTCTGCACTAGCTGGTTAAGAAGTCATTATATACCGTGCATTAGCTTCCGGTCATCCTTGACCACAACTTGGGGCTCTACATGGATATCATCATCTTGCTGTTGGGAATGAATTTTATGGCGTTACAATTTGCATCTTTTAATTCCCACTTCTCTCTTTTGTTCATCTGTTCCTATAGTGTCTCTTACATATCACATGGTGGCCAATTTCTTTGAGCTTTGTGATACTTCTGTTTCACACAATCCGCTTCTTAATTTCCCAATTGATCTATTTATGAACATTTTGTTTACTTTGTTCCCTCTGCGCATTTCTCCCTCCCTTGCATGCTTACATATTTTGCATGATGGCATTGAGCAGATTTACTTTAAAGTTGTGCCGCCCAGTCTATTTTACCAATTCTGTCCTAATGCCTCATCAGTTGGCCTCAAAATGGAACATTATTGCACAGCGCAAATTTATTTCTACTCACTACAGACAGGCTGAATCAATCACATGAACCAATTTTGAGGAATCCACCACTCTGTGAATCCAGGGGGAAAAAAACTGACCAGCTAAGGACCTTCTACTAAGATTCATGTCCAGTTTAGGGTGTCCACCATCCGTGCTATGTTCCTTCTCTTACTCACCCTACTAAATCACATCATAAGTTATACTTGCCACTTTTACGTCTGGCCTATAATTAATCTAAAATTATTTTTGTATCCCATTTCTCATCACATACATTGAGCAAGAGATATTTGTGTTTCAGGTTTTTCTTACTTGCTTAAGTGTGTTAATTTGCCTGGGTTCCTTGATGTATGCAAGGGAAACTCTCCACCCTTCCTGTCACTCCTGCTCTGCAACCTTATAAAATTATACTCCCCCCCCATCAACCTTACTTGGGCCATGACTTGCAGTCTTACAATATCATGGTTGCTGCTTGCCATCTGTGTCCCTAATGCAACCACTTACTCAGAATGCTTCTGGCATTTTGTATGCATTTAAATTTAGTCTATACTTCTTGGTCTTGTTCAATTTTCTTATTCCATCTGTTCTCTTGCACAGTACTACCACCAAACTGGCTATCTATTTTTCTTTAAGTGGTACCTTTAAGTACTGCATTATTCCTTACAAGTGTAATTAATGTCTTCCATTTACCAAGTTATCCTTACTATTCTTCACCTAACTCCTCAGGGAATCTCAAATTTTTCAAAATTGTCCTGAGCATAGAAAGAAGCCATCCGGCCCGGTGTGTCTGAGCCAGTCAGAATGGATGTGACTGCACTAATCCCACTTAAACCTGCTTTGTCAATGTTAGCTTGTTCATCTTTCTGTAACCTATGCACTCCATCCTCAGTCTCCCCAACCTATCGTTTAATCTACACAGCCTGATCTTATCATAGCCAGGCTAGCTTCAATCTCTTATCCACAATCTATCCTCAGTCTATTCAATCTTCATTCAGTCTACTCAGCCTGTCATTCTGCTCTCTAAGCCTCAACCTATCCTCTAGATCCAAAATCCCTCTGGCCACATGGGAGTCAATCGAACTAATGCACAACTTCCAACTAACTTAAAACCACCTACAATCTGCCTGATGTCCATACCTATCCTCAATCTCCCTAAGCCAATTCCCACTTATTCCAGTTTATCCTCAAGCTGCTCAACCTGAGTCAACCTCTCAATCCTTAAACCGATAACTGACTACACAGAATAATCCATCCTGGCTTAAGGTTTATACAGAGGAAAGCCAAGAACAGCCAGAAGGTTAAGCCTAATGTCATGATTTCTTTATTACTACAGTTGGACTGCACTCAGAACTGTCTGTGTATTTATCTGACAGTATTTAAACTTTTTTTTTGGTTTTCTCACATTCACTCTGTTCAGGTAGCAGATGCAGCTGTGCAACTTAACCAGCATAAGAAAAAATTCATTTAAAGCAATCACCATTAGGTCTCACTTATGCAGATCAATCAAATGAAACGTAGGTTTCTACACTTGTCTTCTGTACCTTCAATCAAAGGAAATTCCTATACACACAAGTAATATAAAAGAACCTCCTAAATGTGTGTTTGATGGTATCTATAAAGCTAATCTTCATTCTAGTTAATATTATTTCATATTGGATCCCTGTCTAAGGCACAAAAAGCCTGTTACCAAGAGAACGCAACTGTAATCTTAATATCCACTTTGCCAAATCTTAGTTTTGTTCCATTACAAAGGACGATTTCAAAATCCAAGAGTTGGTTCCAACTATAGAAGGGTCTTTAAGAACTCCAGCTCACTGCAATTAAACAGCCAACTCTCAGTTGACAGATTGTACCATTCCATGTATTATTTTGAAAATAAATACTGTAACAATGAGTAACATAGGAAAATATGGAATTCTAATCGAATCCTACTGGATATAGAGACAATTTTCGAAGGAATCTTCGAAATATTGGGGAATGGCTTTTCGAGCTCGGATCAATTTGCAAGAGATTAACAACGTGGAATAGCTACATACTGGGAGCTGGGCATCCCACTGCAGTCAATAAGAACCTCGCAAATGCCAAGTGTGTTGGTGGCATAATTATGTTCGCACATTGTGGGAACAGCTGCTCGTGTTATCAAAACAAGCTGAGTTTTTGTCCTTTCCATTCTTCAGATAAAAATAAACACAACAAATTCTCATCTGTTTTGAATACATTACTTTGAACAAAAGAAGGGAAATAGGTCTGGGAAGCTGCATGAAAAACCACCATGATTTATTAAACTTTAAACTGTGCAAGTGTGGATCCAGAATCAATGTCAAAGCTGAAATTATTCCACTGCAGGAAAAGCTTTTCTTTTATTATTTCACCCTCCCTTTTACTTTAGCCATCTTTATATGCATTATAGATATTTTTAAGAACTCCAGGGACATTCTGACGGTGTAAGGTTTTGCAAGTTTCACCAATGGACCAGCCCCTTGACCAGATTAGCTCACATTCTGTACCAGCCACAAGTGGTCTTTCTCTGATGACTATCTACTGAGGGGAACGCGTTCTACCAGGCAATGCTACAGGCAGGTTCAATGGCCGCTAGTGAATAACACTGAGATAACAAGGTGTAGAGCTGGAACAACACAGCAAACCAAGCAGCATCAGAGAAGCAGGAAAGCTGATGTTTCGGGTCTAGGCCCTTTATCAGCAAATCTGAATTCTCTGAAGAAGGGTATAGACCCAAAACTTCAGCTTTCCTGCTCCTCTGATGCTGCTTGGCCTGAGTTCATCCAGCTCTACATCTTGTTATCTTAGATTCTCCAGCATTGGCAGTTCCTACTATTTCTCTAACAGTGGATAGCACTGCTGTCTCAGTGTCAGAGGTTGTGAGTTCAAGCCTCACTCCAGCTTTCATTTTATTATTTTAACCCTCCCTTTTAGTTTAGTCGTCTTTATATGCAATATAGATATTTTTAAGAACTCCATATTATTAAACACTGCTATACCTCTGGACTTGACTATTGTTACATACAGATTGGCCAAATTTACAAAATCTATGCTCTGTCAATCTGAGGCCATTCAAAGCTTGGCTGCTCACATCATGGCAAGCAGCAAGCCTAATAGCATACAACAAACCCTTCGGTCTAACTCATCCATGTCAACCAAGTTTTCCAAACTAAACTAGTCCCACTTGACTGAGTTTGGCCCATATTCCTCTAAACCTTTGCTATTCATGTACTAGTCCAAATGTCTTTTAAGTGTTGTAACTGTGCCTGTATATATCTCTTCCTCTGGCAAGTCATTCCACCTAAGAGTCACCCTCTGTGAAAAAGTTGCCCCTCAGGCCCCTTGTAAATCTTTCTCCTCTCACCTTAAAAATATGTTGTCTAGTTCTGAACTCCCCTACCCTCAGGAAAACACCTTTGCTATTCAGCCTATGTCCATCATGATTTTATAATCTATATCTCTCCAATTTAATAACCTCTTTCTGATAGCAGGGTGACCAGAATGGTACAAAATATTCCAAAAGTGGCCTCACCAAGGTCCCGTTCAGCCACAACATGCTGTTACTGGGAGTTTGCACAAAAGATGCTGCCAGATTTCCTACATAATGATCTACACTTCACACTGGGGACTTTGAGACACAGGCCTATAGCTGTGAAAAACACTGAAAAAGTGCCAGTCTCTCTATCCTGACCCTGAGAACATCAGAAATAGAAATGCGTTAAATTTTCCCAACGTACAAACTTGCTGCACATGATTTGTGGCCAAGTATCAATATTCAATGAATGATTATCCATTGGCATTTTCCCACCTGACAGGTAATACTTGCATCACTCAAGTGCCAGGCAACAGCCATCTCCAACAAGATAGAATCTAACCATCACACTTGCTATTCAATGGTATCACCATCATTGAATCCACCACTAACGACATCTTGTGCGTTACCATTGACCAGAAACTGAACCAGACCAGCCACACAAATACAACAGCAGGTTAGAGGCTAGGAATTCTGTAATGAGTAATTCACATCCTGACACCTCAAAGCCTATCCACCATCTGCAAGATTCAAGTCGGAAGTCTAATGGAATACTCCCCTCTTGCCTGAATGGCTGCAGCTCCAACAACACAAGAAGCTTTGACACCATCCAGGACAAAGTAGCCCAATGGATTGGCACCACATTCACAAACATCCATTACCTCCACCGCTGATGCTCAGTAGCAGCGGTGCGTACCATCTACAAGATGCACTGCAGAAAATTCAAAGACCCTTAGACAGCACCTTCCAAACCCACGACCATTTCCATCTAGAAGGACATGGGCAGCAGATAAATGGGAATGCCCACCAACTGCAAGTCTCCTTCCGAGCCACCCACTCCCCTGACCTGGAAATATATTGCTATTGCTTCAACGTCACTGGGTCAAAATCCTGGAGCTCCTTCCCTGACAACATTATGTGTTTACCTACACCACAGGGATCACAGTGGTTGAAGTAGGCACCTTCTTGTGGGCAACATAGGATGGGCAACATATGCTGGTCCAGCCAGCAATGCCCATATCTCCCGAGTGATTGCAGCTTCACCCAGGAAACAAGTAAATGCTACAGAGATCTGGGTGTTGATTCAGCTTTTTCATTAACTCCCACATTAATTCTAAAAGTCTTGTCCTGGAATGGAATCTATAATTCATAATGCAAAATGCAATCTGTCATTTTTACTGCTTGTTCTTCTCATGGATATTCTGTGAGCAGCAATGTCTGTTTGTTTAGCTTTTTGTTTTGAAGGAAGGGCTAAAGTCTCACTCACACAGTATTTTTTCATCTTCTAATTTATAGATTCAGAGGGGTGTAAACCACTGCTTTGGGCCTCAATTGGATTGCTGTGGACAATTCAGAGCACTGTATTTCAGAAAAGACGTAGAACGCCTTGGGAAAGTTGCAGAAAATGTTTACCTCAATGTCATCAGGAATAAGGGAGGAGAAGTTAAGCTGTTAGAAATGTTCTTGGAAGAGTGAACTTTTGTCATTATCTAACAGAGGTTCTCAAGGTGATAGAATAGATTTTTTGACAGAAGATAGACTTGTTATCCAAGCATCTTGTAATCAGCAGGTCAGAATTGCAAGAGCATAAGATTGGAACTCTTGTAATTCTGTCCTGATCAGTGCAAGTTGGAAGACTTTTACAGCATGTTTTGTTTTGTAGCAAACTGTATTTCTGTTCTATCAAACAGCTATTAGAGAAAAATACTCCCTCTGATAAGTGAGTCAATAACTGGAGATTACAGATTCAACATTAGAGTCAAAAGATGTAGAGGAGATATTGGAGAATTTTACTCAGATGTCAGGATCTGGAAGGCTTTACTTGAAAGGTCGGTGAAAGTAAATTCCATAAAGTTAATAGGAGGTGTTCGAGAATGAGGAGGCCAACAGGGTCACAAACAAAAAAATGGCAATGTGGGATTACAAACAACTGCTTCTTTTAAGGAGCTAGAACAGGAATCATGGGCTGAATAGCCTCCTTCTGTTCTGTATGTTTTTGTGATTCTTCAATTCCCTACCATGAGCAGCTTATCATGTTTCTTGTGCTAACAGGTGCGTGAACAATCCACTAGGGACATTCCGACAGGGCACGGTGCTAAGTAAGGTTTTGTAGGTTTCACAAATGGACCGGCCCCCTCACCAGCTCAGCTCACATTCTGTACCAACCACAAGTGGTCTTTCCCTGATGATTATTTGCTGAGGAGAGCACTTTCTATCAGGCAATGCAACAGGCAGGTTCAATGGCAGCTAGTGGATAATACTGTTGTCTCGGTGACAGAAAGTTGAGAGTTCAAGCCTCACTCCAGCCACCTGAGCGCCCAATTCGGCAGACACTTCTGGTGTAGGTCTGAGGGAGGGCCAGCTTTCAGATATTAAACCAATGTCCCATCTCCTCTCTTAGGCGAAAAGATTACGAGGCCCCATTTCAATAGTAAGGAAAAACACAAGGATTCTCTCTGGTGTTTTGGTCAAAATGCATTGCTCAACTAACACTGAGAAAAGCAGAACTTTGAGCATCATCACACTGCTGCTTGTGGGATGTTGCCACATGGAATCAACTGCAGGTTTCTCCACATTAAGATTTTTTGTACACTTCACTGACTCGAAAGCACTTCAACAGTTCTCAAACTGTTGAAGGATCAGATGGTGGAATTTAGATTTAATTAATTAAATCTGAAATTGAAAGCTCGGCTTTGTTACAACAATCATCACTTGTTGTAAAACAAAATCTGGCTCACTCACGTCTCTTTAGGTGAGGAAATCTTCTCTGAAATGACATGGTTCATATATAGCTTCAGGCTCACAGTAATGAGGTTGACTCTTAACTGCCCTTTGACTTGTCCTGCAAAGTCATTCAGTTCAAGTGTGATCGAGTGATAGTTGCTGGCCTTGCCAGTGATGCCCTGTGCTGTAAAATAAGGAGTTCACAGAATCCCTACAGCATAGAAGCAGGCTATTCGGCCCATCAAATTCACACCAACCCTCTGAAGAACATCCCTTCCAGACCTGTACCCCTATCCTATCCCTGTAGTCCTGCATTTCCCATGGCCAATCCACCTAGCTTGCACATCTTTGGGCTGTGGGAGGAAATCAGAGCACCCGGAGGAAACCCATGCAATCATGGCGAGAATTAGCAAACCCCACACAAACAGTTGCCAGAGGCTGGAGTCGAACCCGGGTCCCTGGTCTCTTGAGGCAGCAGTGTTAACCACTGAGACTCCATTCTCTCCTTTGTTTGTGTTTCAAGAACATGCCACCATGTTGACTTAACACCAGTTCCAAGTGCCAACTCAGCCACTGAAGGTTCTGTTAACAGCCTGTGACATGGACTATGACAATGAGTTATTCCAATCAGCCAACAAGTTGCTGCCTGTCAGAGGACAGCAGAAAGCTACAGCTGCCGTGAACTGCATAACAAAGCAAATAGGGAAGCAATGGCTTTTAGTCAAAGAGAACCTATTGAAATGCACATGCAATGAGTTTCTCGGCCAGACATACCAACGCACAAGAGAAAAATGAAACACTCACGATCTGATAAAAGACAGTAATTCACAACAGGTGTCCAACTTCTACGCTGGTGCACTGAAAATAATTTACACTGTTAATATCTGAAAATAATTCAAGTGATTATAAACATGCTTCTGGAGTAAATTTTGTAGATTCTGAAAATAGTTACTCGAAATTTGATCAGTAAAAATCCAAGATTGTTGCTGATGTAGTGACTGATAAGGGCAGGAAGGGTGCTTCACAATTACAGGCTGTTGGCAGACGGACTCTGACAGCCCATATGCAACAAGGTCAGTTCTGCTTCCTCCACATTGTGTACAAGCTGGTGTCTGTCAACAGGACCCACTCCAATGTGGCTCCCAATCTGACTGTCCTCCTGTGCTGGAGTCAGACTTCCTTTCCTGCTGATGCAGTTCACATTAAGAAATAGTCAGGCCACAGCTTAGACCAGTATAACACAGCCCCATAGTTGGACAGCAGTGGAGGGTAATCACAGTGGAGCATCATCGCATGTGGAAATGTTTGTAGCTGTGATGGTCAGCTCAATTTAATTTTTAATGACTAGTTCTTGGAATGTCAGCATTCCTGATGAGTCAGGATAACCTAATGGCCATCAGGAAAGTTGTAGTGAGCTGCTGACATCTTAAAGACCATGTGGTGTTGTATACACACAGTGCTGTATGAAACAGAAGGCAAGAGACTGTCCAGGGGTTTTCCCACATGACAGCAAAGAAACATCTATTTAGTTGCAGGTCAGAAGAGTATACGGCTGGAAGGGGAACTTGCAATAGGGTTAGGTGTTCACATGAATCTGCCACTCTTGACTTTCCAGGCAGACTGCGGGTTTGGAAGGCGCTTTTGGAGGAAGCTTCATGCTGCATTCTGTTTATGGTACACACTGCTGCTACTGTGCATCGCTGGTTGTGGGAAGTTCATGGTAGTGGATGAGGTGCTGGATGATGGTAAAATTCCTGAATGAATAATGACCAATTACCATCATGGAAGAAACAATAAATATATACAAATGGTGTCCTGGTCCAAAAATATTCTTAACCAAAATATTTCAGCATCAGTTGGAAGCACTCTCAGTTCAGAGTCAAAAGTTTCAGGTTCAAATCCTACTAACAGGTCGCAGCACATTTTCTAAACTGGCACTGGTGGATGGAGTGCTGAGTTGTCAGAAGTGTTGTCTTTTAGGTGAAGCATTACCTGTCAGCTTAGGTGGAAGTGATAGACCCCAAGGCACTATTTGATAAGGAGCAAGGATAGATACTTGTAAAGTAATGAACTGACTTTGCTGGAGTCAGCCTTCACGTTATCAGTGAGCTTCACATGATTGGGAAGGAGAGATCTCATCTGGAGTGAGGCAAAGCTCAAGTGAATACATCATTTAGGGATTTTGGCGCAGTGTGGGAACTTGCCGCAGACAGGAAAAGATCCTTTTTTAGCTCATCGTTTATAAGACTTTCTTTCCCCAGGACAAATTGAAGCCCAGGATTAAGGGCCCCAGAACAAAGCAAAGAGTGACATCAAAGGAAAACTGTAAAATGATTGGTTGTTTATAGCTACTAATTTGACAATCTATCATTGGTAATTTTCAGATTGAAGATTAATGGGAGAAATCTTTACAGATTATAAACCAAAAGGACCAATAGGAAAATTTAAAAACCACATTAAGAACTAAGTAAATAAAACAGAGCTGCTGGGCCAAGTGATTTGCTGTAACTGCATAATGTAGGAGCTGATAGACCTCATTGTCGTTCATAGTGACCACATCTGGAGCAAGTCTTGGTTGCTTGAGGAACTCTGGCTCAGAGTTGAACTGGAGTCTGCGCTCCAAATATGAGCAGGCAGGGGCCAAATTAAAGAGCAGAACCAAAAAAGGACATGATCTCCAGATTACTCCCTGAGCCACGATTGGCACAGAGTCAACAATATTAAAAAGAGTTAAACACTTGGCTCAAAGATTGGTGTTTGAGAAACAGGTGTGAATTAATGGGATATTGGCACCAGTGCTGGGGAAGGAGGGAGCTGTTCCGATGGGATGAGCTCCATTGGAATCATGCTGGGACCAGAGTCTTAGTATGAATGTTACAGCCTCAGCTGCAAAGTGCTTTCTGCAGTGAGGAATTCCCGCCAACCAGGCTCACCGCCCCGAAGGTAATGAAATTTCTCCTCATTTCAGCCCTAAACAGCCTACTCTTTATCTTACACTGTGACCACTGGCTCTGGGCTCCCATCATCGGGACCATCCTTCCTGCTTTTACCCCATCTAGTCCTTTCAGAATGTTAGTGTGCCCTTTGGTACATCCAAGTGTGTCCCTCTGAAGATAAGGGTGTTAACTAAAGTATTCATTTTGTTTATCTTCTTGCTGTTGATAAAGTCACTGCGCATTTTGAGCAGTTTGCTTTTATTTCTGTCTTCCCATGTGTTTCTTTTATCCTTACTTCAAGGTTACAGGATGCATGCATATCCTGGCAGCTACTTGTGGACATTCATACCACCATTCCATTCAGAGATTCGGGTTTCAAAGCATTGGGCCTGGCTGCAGTTTCTGTTATATCTTCACAAATGAGCAAGGAGAGAAACGAAGGATAAAACTTTGAGCAGAAACAAATGCTCTAATGTGGTGACATTTTGGAAACACAAGTTCAAGGCTGCTGTGTACATTGTACAGAGATGGTGTGAAGTATAATTGTGGTGTTGTTTTGTATAAAATTACCTTCTTTCCAGTTTTATATATCTGTATGTTTAATTATAGCTAGTGCTACCCCTTACTTCCCCTAGCTCACTGCATATCAGGAATGTCATTTGGCATTCCACTACAATGCCCAGAGGAAATAGCACAACAACATTTTCTTTTAAAACACGCAATCTATCATGGGCCCCACATTAAAAGAAAACTCTGCTGCTAGATCTGAAACTAGGAAACACAAGTCTATGTAGATGAACTTCGGTTCCCATTTCCCACATTCAGCACTAATAGTTATCACCAAACACAAACAAATCTGTCTTGTTTAAAAGTCACATTCAGTGATTGGGTTGTTTTTCCCTGACATTCCAAAGCTCCATTTTGTTTTTGAAAGTTCAGAGGTCAGCATTCTGAAATTTTTGTTACAAGCTGCCTCACTTTCTGGCACCGCTTCAGAATGCCCACTAATTAGCTGGCTATGGGAGATGATTCTGGTTTATACTGTTTATTGAGGGGACAAAACATCAAAGCTTAAATTATGACAATCTCAAAGAAGCAAGCTGCTTTGTCATTAGTGTTACAGGAACATCTCCATGTGTTAACTGGAACGTTAAAGAATTTATTTTGATATGCCCTCTCCAATTTTTCCCCATCCTTTTCCTTGCAGACTGCTGATGAAGCATAATTTGACTCCTGGTACCTATGTACCAACATTCTCTGAGAGGATGGGCTTCATAAATAGATGCATTAAATACTCAGCCTGGTTGGACCACAACTAGTGTATTCCATTCAGTCTGATTTAGGAAGGAGGTGAAAGTCCTCAAACTGGTACAGGGGAGGTCTACCCAAAGAATGAGGGATTTATCTACAAGGTTATAGATAACAAGGTGTGGACCTGGACGAACACAGCAGGCCAAGCAGCACCTTAGGAGCAGGAAAGCTGATGTTTCGGGCTGAGATCCTTTAATCAGAAAAAAAAACTACAAAGATAGTTTGGTGAAGTTCTTACAACAAGGAGATGGAAAGGATTGATGGAGCTGCACAAGGTAATGACGGGTGTAGATAAAGTAGGCATGAAAAACTATTCCCATTAGCTAATACTATAAACATTAGGAGACACTGATTTAAATTTTTGGACAAAAGATATGGGTGAATGAGGAGGTACTTTATTATGCAGTGAGAGGTAATGATCTGCAACTTACTGCCTTCAAGTGTCACTGAAGTGAAGATGGTTTGAAAAAGATAACTGGACAAGTAGTCGTGGCAAGCAAATCTGCAGGGCTCCAGAGAGGGGGGGGGAAAAAAGACCAGAGAATGGAACCACTCAGATTGGTTTGCAGAGTCCCTCAGTTCATACATTTCATATTTCTCATCCTCAGCAGGAAGCCCTTCCGCGGTCAGTCTCTTCTCAACCTGGAAACCAGGAAGAAACAACTTCTATCCTGTCTTTTTCCATTCTGGTCTGTTACAGACAGAAACTATTCCCACAGCTGGGAGGGATGGAGAAAAGAAAGCACAGATACCCACTAATGGGCAAAAGATGTAATGGAGACACAAAGTCAAACCTTTTCACACTGAGTGGCTTGGAGCTGGAAGCTTTACTTCAGACAGTGGTGCAGGCAGGTTCAAAACATTCCAAGGGAATTGGATCTTTGTCAAAAAAAGTAAGATGTGCAGGGCTATGGGGAGAAGACAGGGGAGGCACAGGCCATTCAGAGAACCAGTGTATACAGGCAATCAAACATCCTTTTGTTGTACTATAACCATACTGTGATTCTGTGTTATTCCCTCTTCCTTTGCTCTACGCCTCCGTGCTACACTATGGATCTCTCTAAATCCCACTTCCTCCTGTCTATATACTATCTTACCTTCAAAGTCTCTCTGAAGATGCCTTTGGCCATTTTACTGACTTCCATCATTTCCTGTTTTGGTTGGCTATCAAATGCCGTAGAACATTTTGTTGCAGTGAGAGCAGAGGAGAGACCATGCAAAATTCTTTTTTTTAAAAGACTAAACTGAAGAACTGAGAAACAGTGTTATTAGTAATCTCAATTTAAAATAAAAGAGAACTCAAGGGACGTTGGGCATTAGGATCGGAGCATGTTATTCAGTTTCCTGCTGAAAGTAACAGAATTACAGGAATGTGTAAAACAATTACAGCAATGGTAAAACAGATCTGCATAATACCAGGATGTGCTGATGGAGAAAACGATGAATAATCCAGAAACACCTTGACATGGAAGATCTATGTGAAATGTCCAGGGATGTCCTGTCACGTATACTATTGTTAACACAGGTCCCAAAGGTTTAATCAGGTTGAGGTTGGGGCCCATGACCAAATTTTTTGCTTCAAAGTTAAAAAAGGTTTGTGACATTTTACAATTACACAGCTTCTTCCTTTTGGCCTTCGAACTTTGTTATACTTTTAGACTTAATCCCAAGTGTCATGTACCAATTGAGTAAACTTGGGAGGGGGGGGGGCGGTGGTCCTGAGAATGATGCGGTCAAAACCTACATGTGGAGCTTCACATGCTTTGGTCATAAGATTTTTCAAAAGTTATTTGATAAACCATGTTCTCAATTCTAACACATAGATAGCACATTTCTCTATTTCCCATTCTTCAGCCTTGTGAAGGAAAATGTCTGATTCTGAAGTTGAATAACTCCAGAGATTTACATAAAGGGAAAACTGTTTGAGATTACTAGTTAGGAGAGGGGTATTGGGTTAAACTTTTCTGTTTTATTGCTCCATTTCAAGCAATTTGCATCATGCACAGTTGACTTTGAAAGTGGTCACTGCTGAAATGCAGGAAATGGAGCGATATCTTAATGTGTATTATTCCTGTATGGTCCACAAACAGCTCTGATGCTTACCACAAAATGTCTTGAAATGTCTCTATTTTAGTGATATAACAAATAGTTATCTTTAGAGTGTGCAAGCTGTACTTGGCTACTGGCTGGCTATTTAATTACTCAGTGAGTGCACAGTCTAACCACAGTCTTGTCAATGATTAGATAAAGGTCTTTAAGCCTACCTTCCAGAGTAGTCAGTGGACACTCCTTGAAGATAGGGCTTATTGTTTGGGACAGAACTGCAGCTGTAGCTTGGATAGTCTAGGGGGCTCACTGATATTGGGTGGCTCACAGAAGTATTGATCAGTGCGGAAAGAGATGAAAAGGGCCCACTGTTGCTGTAGGAGATCAAAGTCAGCTGGATGGGCACTGGTGCCGATGATGTGAAAGTGATTTGTGGTGAATCTTTAGTTGTTCTGCTGTATCTCTTGCCATAGATCCTCAGCTGTAACATTATGGCAAGAAAAGTGGAATGGAGCTAGAGGGAACCCATGAGATGATACTGTCCAGGCTGGCATTGTCCTGTGCCAGGATAGGATAAGAAACATAGATTATAGGTGTTGGAGAAGGCCATGGAACCCTTTGAGCCAGCTCCACCATTTAGTATGATCACAACTAATCATCCAGCTCAGTTCCCTATTCCTGCTTCTTCCCATATCCTTTAATCCCTTAATCACAAGAACTACATCTACATCTTTCTCCAAAGTCTTAAAATGTTTTGGGATCAACAGTTTCCTGTGGCAGAGAATTCCTCCTCTATGTTAAAAGGCCTACCCCTCATCCTCTGACTGCGACTCTCCATTCTGGGCTCCTGGTCATCAAGAATATCCTACTTGTATCTCCCCTACCTAATCCTGTTAGAATCCAATAGGTTTCTAAGAGATCCTCCTCATTCCTCTAAGCACTAGTGAATATAATTCTAGCCAATGCCATCTCTCCTTGGATGTCAGTCCCTCCATCCCAGGAATTAGTCTAGTAAGTCTTCATCACACTCCTTCCATAACCAGAGCTTCCTTCCTGGATAAGGTGATGAAAACTTCACACAATATTCCAGATGTTGTCTTACCAAGGGGCATCACGACTCATTGAATTTTGGTCGAGGTGACCCTTCTCCTGCTCTTAGCAGTCAGGATCAGGACTGGCGAAAGCAGATCAAATGTTCAACAACGTAACTCTAGCCCAACCAAAACTGGGACACTGCATCGAGTGTGATTCTAAGAGGTCATCCAGCCTACCAAGCCAGTATTTGTTCTTTGGAACAGCTATCCTGCAGTCCCACACCCTGCACGTTCCCCCCATAGTTTTGAAGTTATTTTTCTTGGCCAGGTCTGCATCCAGTTCTCTTTGGACTGTTATTTTTGTATCTGTGTCCACCAACAGCTATGCAGTCCTGCAGCTTGCTACAGGTTACCTTCTCCAATGACTGACTTTAAGTCAGTGACCTATGACTATCAGTGCTGTGATCTGTCAAAATTCCCCATCACTGAGTTTTGAACTGTTTTAAAACAGTCAATAAGGGACATGCTACTTAACTCATACCAAATGTAGGTCAATCTTAAATGGGTGACTCATCAACATTGGGAAATCAGTCCTGATGGTCCCAAGCACAGGGCCATGACAGTATAACTTTTAAATGGCAAACATCTTTGCCACTCATAAATGAGCTGACCTTGTATAGTCAAAGGGAATTTGAGAGCTAAAGAGGGTGGAAAGCAAAATCTTTGTTTTTCTCACTGATTTGAACCAAATAAAATAAAACTGAAAATGTTGAAGTTAGCTTTAACACAGTGTGAAGTTGGAGGAACACGGCAGGCCAGGCAGCATCAGAGGAGCAGGAAAGTTAATGTTTTGGGTCGGGACATTTTTTCTGAAGAAGTCATTTCAAATCCATAGAAACTATGGAAGAGAATTTTATAGCTGCAGGCTAATTCAGGAGCCCAATGATTGCTCAGTTTTATTCAATTCTGTATTGTATTTAACAGCCAAAATTTTATCATAATATTTTAGAAGGCATTTTTTAAAATATGGCCACAAAAGTGTGTGAACGGCAAGGTACAGAATAAAGTGTGAACTTTGTAAAACGCAGACACATTGGATGCAAGATTCAGAGCTTTCCATCATGGGTCCAAATGGTTGTTGTTGAGCGAGTGATAACATCCATTGTAATGTGAACAGCCTCAATAGCCTGGCATGTCCTTTCCCACTCCATTCTTCCATACTGTATTATCTTATTCACTCACAGCATGTGGTGATAGGCTGGCATTTATTGCCTGTGCCACATTGCCCTTGAGAAGCACACGGTGAGCCACCTCCTTGTACCAATGCAGTCTTTCAAAATGGTGCTCCAGGAATGTATGCGCAATATCTGACACGGAGCTGTGCCAGCACATAAACTATTGGATTTTTTTTTGCAATATCTGCCAAAGTGACAACTTTAAACAGGGAACAATGCTTTTTTCTTTCCATGACAGGTTAAAATGATTGTCCTCCTTCAAAGCAAAACCTAATAAACAGGCAATTCTCAAACCCTGATGAGAAGGTTCTTTAATTTTACAACTTCTATCAGGAAATAAACTCTCTTCTCTTGGCACCCTTTATGCATACTGGAGTTTATTTTGTTCCCTTCCCTTTGTCCTGACAATGGATCAGCATCCTGGGTTACTTACTAATACACTGAACATTTAGTTATAACACTATAAAGAGGGCATCCATCCAAAAGATGACTTCAGATGTAAATTCAGTGACCGGCAAAACCCTGAAAGGAGTCAATATTGTCACACCTATAGATGCCAAGGGAATTTTGAACTGCAAGCCTTCAAAAAAAAGAGATGCAACTGAAAACAAATTGGACCAGGCTGTCCCATGGCAACAGAGATAATGAAGGGTCCCTCTCAGTCCACAGGAGATAGCTTCCTGTTATATCACAAACTACACACATTTGTATTTTCTTTTTCCTCTTTTTGTTTCCTCTTGCTCTTAAACTATCAAAATGATGAAATAGTATGGTGACAATTGAAGGCTTTTCACTGTATTTTATTGTATTTCACTGTAGAATACACACGATAATAAATCAGTGATACACACAAAGTAAAGGTTGCAATCCCCAGTTGTGTGATATTGGGCTGATCGGCCACGTGTGGACTAGTGTGCTGTGAAGTTTCACAGCTTGAGGACAGCAATTAGACACACTGGCTCAGCAGGTAAAGAAAGGCCCTGTCTTGCTAAGTACTGGAAATAAAGAATGTCAGCAAAGTCGATGCTGATAAAGCAACTGATCAAAAGCCTGACAGTCAAAAATTTCAAACTTAATTTCAATTCCAGTATCAGGTTACCAATATCATCCAATTTAATGACTGCGGTGTACCATCATCTAAACTGCACTAAACCCAGAAACTGAATCATGAATCCGTTTTAAGCTGTTACCTTTTCACTCAGTTCACATCTCTAATTGGTGTGTATTTGAGTCACATTTGACTAACTTTCCTCATGTTTACTTACTAATAAACTCATCCTTTAACTCAAGAATGTCTAATTAATTTGGCTCCCTTTAAAACACAAATACATTTGGATTAGGAAAAGGACTGTTTTAAATTAAAATTGTTGTGATCAGGTGAAGTGGGGTATTGAATTAAGAAGGGGAGTCAGTTTGCAGCATAACCATTTGGGGTTTTCCCACTGGGCATCATAACAAATTGGGGATTCTTGTCAAGGAAACACTCTCAAGACAGACACACTCTACATCACTGACTCAGGCAGGAGTAGAGTTTGTGTGTGTCATGCACCCTTATTTTGTCATTTTGTCTTCCCACATTATTGTCGAGGACAATCACAAACAAACTCCAAGAAAAATCAAAATTGCCGAGTATGAAACAGAGAATCAGAGTTTGTGTTTCTGGCCCATGAACTTTTAGCTGTTGCTGCCTCCACAGATGCTACTAGATCTGCTGCATTTTCATTTTTTTATTTCACATTTCCACTATCTGCAGTATTTTGCTTCTGTATTGCAGTTAAGCTTCATCCTGTCTTTAATCAGTATCCGGATGCATATATTTGGAGGCATCTCTGAATAATGACCAGGACTGTGATTATGAGGAGAATTTCTCTGTCTGTAGTCCTAGTCTGATGAAAGTCCATGTTATTGTTATTTGGGAACTTGGGTGATAAAGTAAAGGCTTGATGCCTAGACATTAGTTTGATGTGTATTGTGTTCAGAAGAGGGAAGATACGGTTTTCATGGCAGTTTAGGGCTTGAGCATTTTGGAACCAGCAAGTTTCAGATTTGGTCGCACATGCGTTTTTAGTGAAGGTTAATGGCCTTGGAGTAGAGGTGGGAGCATAACAGTTCAATGTATTATAAAGAAGGTAAAGAAAAGGTACAGCAACAAGATGTTCAATGGCATACAGAGAGAAAAAAAAACATCCAGAAAGTTAGTGAAATAGTCTGCGGGTATCAGGAGTATGGAAGCTGAATTGCCAAGTTAGTGAGAAGTGTAGCTCAAAAACCTTTAGAAGGTGCACGTATAAAGTGTGTTAAATTGGAAGGTGCCTTAGAAGTCTGGAGGAGGTCGCTAGAAACCAATCACACCTGTGCACGCTTTAGTACAGAGGGAAAGAATTACTTCAACTGAAGTTGATTGTTGTTGGGGTAAAAAGGGTTGAATCTTTCTTTCTAATATTTGAAATGACACTATTTTAAAACAGTCCTCCTTTGGTATAACATCGCACAATTTTCATTTCTGTAATAAACATTTATGTACTTTTGATAAAAAGTACATTGAACACATTCACAGAGGGTGCCAATGACCGATGTCCACAGTAAGTGAAAAGAAAACTAAATGAAAAAGTTATGATCTATCAAGCTGGCTCTCACTCTGGGACCTGACTTGTCCAGTTTTGCTATCAGGTAGGATCATAACACTACGCACTATGACATGAATCATTACCTTCTTCTTGTAACAAGTTAGAGACACAATCTAGATCTTTTCAAACCAATCTGTTCAGAGGCATTTCTGCACAACACTGGAGCAGCTGGGATTTGATACCAGACATTCTGGCCCAGAGGTAGGGACACTATCACAACAGCCAAAAAATCGACACTTAAACTATACAACCCTAAGTGATGTTGAGCTTGTGTTCAGTACTGTTCCATGAGCCAACAAATGATTGTGCACTAGTCAAACAGATTGCAGAATCCTTAGCAGTTTTCATATGAAGGTACAGCACACAAACCAGCCTTACTGGTAATCCGTTCACTTTTAAAAGATACAGTAGACAATCCCAGTCCTGTTGGTGTCCTCATGAGAAGGTATTATCCACTAGCCCTTAAATGTCAACTTGACAATTCTGCATTTGAACAAATGAGTTATAAAAATACCAGATGCTGTATAACAGCTGGTCCAGCCAGAGCTCTTCAAAACGTTTAATCCCAAAAAACAGTAATTTCTCATGTGTCAGCATGTCTCAATGAGCTTCAATGCGTTAAGGTGCTGTGTTATTACAAGATTTTTTTCTAACCCTATAACCCAAACTATGGAATGGAAAAATAATAAGGTAACCCTTAAAATCGAGCTGATGGCGTCTAAGGTCAGTGTCCTCAGCAGTTTGCTGTTCGGCTGTGAAACATAGAAGACTAAGATCTTTAAGAAAAGAAGCTTAACAATTTCCATATTTGCGGTGAGAACATCCAGGCAAAACAAAAACACGACTGCAGCTCTCAAAGGGATAGCCCCCACATTGGCTAACACTCACCAAACAGAGCTGACTTTATTGGGCATATGCACTGGACAGAAGCTGCTTACAAACCGGAGGACGTTCTGCCTGCTGATGGAGCTGGAGGCAGGCGAAAAGGTAAAGCAAAGCTACACTTCAATAATGAGCGCAAGTGCGATGTAAAGACCCTAAATACTGGTTGTCACACCTAGGTTGCACTAGCTGACAACACAGGATAATGGTAACACTCTCCAAGGGCTGGCAGGATTAGTGACGACAGCAGCTTAGCGACAGGGGACAACATCGAAAACAACCACCCATGACACGTGGTAGCTACAAGCGTATGATTTGTTGATCTTGCACTTGTACACATCCTGTGCAGCTGTGTGCCTTGCTGTATTCAATTACCCTATGATTTGTATGTCCTTGTATGTTATGGTCTACCAGTACTGCATGCAAAACAAAAAACTTTTCACTGTACTTAGGTCCATGTGACAACAAAAAAAATCACATTAAGTCAAGATAATAAAATGTGAGGCTGGATGAACACAGCAGGCCAAGCAGCATCTCAGGAGCACAAAAGCTGACGTTTCGGGCCTAGACCCTTCATCAGAGAGGGGGATGGGGGGAGGGAACTGGAATAAATAGGGAGAGAGGGGGAGGCGGACCGAAGATGGAGAGTAAAGAAGATAGGTGGAGAGGGTGTAGGTGGGGAGGTAGGGAGGGGATAGGTCAGTCCAGGGAAGACGGACAGGTCAAGGAGGTGGGATGAGGTTAGTAGGTAGCTGGGGGTGCGGCTTGGGGTGGGAGGAAGGGATGGGTGAGAGGAAGAACCGGTTAGGGAGGCAGAGACAGGTTGGACTGGTTTTGGGATGCAGTGGGTAGAGGGGAAGAGCTGGGCTGGTTGTGTGGTGCAGTGGGGGGAGGGGATGAACTGGGCTGGTTGAGGGATGCAGTGGGGGAAGGGGAGATTTTGAAACTGGTGAAGTCCACATTGATACCATATGGCTGCAGGGTTCCCAGGCGGAATATGAGTTGCTGTTCCTGCAACCTTCGGGTGGCATCATTGTGGCAGTGCAGGAGGCCCATGATGGACATGTCATCAAGAGAATGGGAGGGGGAGTGGAAATGGTTTGCGACTGGGAGGTGCAGTTGTTTGTTGCGAACTGAGCGGAGGTGTTCTGCAAAGCGGTCCCCAAGCCTCCGCTTGGTTTCCCCAATGTAGAGAAAGCCGCACCGGGTACAGTGGATGCAGTATACCACATTGGCAGATGTGCAGGTGAACCTCTGCTTAATGTGGAATGTCGTCTTGGGGCCTGGGATGGGGGTGAGGGAGGAGGTGTGGGGACAAGTGTAGCATTTCCTGCGGTTGCAGGGGAAGGTGCCGGGTGTGGTGGGGTTGGAGGGCAGTGTGGAGCGAACAAGGGAGTCACGGAGAGAGTGGTCTCTCCGGAAAGCAGACAGGGGTGGGGATGGAAAAGTCAAGAACCTGTCTCTCAAAGATCAAGCCACTAGGAGAGAATTGTATTGAGATACACCCCAATTTGAAAGAGATGGTTTTGCTGTGAATGTAAGGGTGCTAACGATTGATGACCCAAAGTTTCAGCTCTGTAACCACAGACAGACAGCAGGGAAATCATTCCTCCCACCATTGCCAAAGTCTGTGTTAATAACTAAGTAAACAATTAGTTCCTGGTCTCTAACATTCTCTTAAAACTTGGAAAATACACTAAAATGCCAACTCTGATGAAGAGTCATTTAGACTCAAAACTTTAACTTGCTGTCTCTCTACAGACACTGCCTAACTCGCTGTGATTTCCAGTATTTTTTTGTTTGCAGTACAGATTCCAGCATCTGTAGTTATTTTCTTTTACCTTAAAATGCTAAAACTTGGGTGACTGGCACTTCACTCCCATAGATACCAAAAAAAATCAAACACCTACCCCTCTCACTGACCCGAGTGTGCAAAGTGTTAACTCATGATGCAGTCCCATGGGCCTCATTCAAATGATCATCCTGAACTGGGCAGGAGAAGTCCATAGATTTTCTAACCATGTGAGCTGGCATTGAATCTAATGTTTGGAAAGATGCAACTTGCTTATTTCCATTAATGAAGAGCCAGAACCTGGCTTATTTTTGACTCCCAAGTACAGGGAAGTTCAGAATCTCAGATCAGCTAACTCTGCAGAGAGCAAAGTCTGAATCCAAGGCTTCTTGACTGACCCAATTCCACAATGCATTTGCCTCTGTACTTGGAGATGGGTAGCTTGCAATTCATACAGTTCCAGATATAAATTGTGCTGATCATACAATCCCCAAATGCGATGAGATCAAACCCATCATTAAACATGAGGGATGGTATGGGTTTGCTGATGTCAGTGCTGGAGTACTACTGAAAGGTATTCCATGATTCAGTAGAAAGAGGGATCACCTCGATAATGAAAGTGCTGAAACCAGCTGACTGAAAGTATGCGGAAGTTAAGAGGATAGATGGAGCATTGTTTCATGTGATTGGTCCCATGAGGCACTCCCCTCAATTGAATTGAAAGTGGCTTTTTTACTTCAGACGTGCAAGGGTTAAAACCCCCTCAGCAATTGGGGTCTGGTGATTAAATGAAACTTGGAGTTCGCTCTTACAAATCTAAACAGGATCACAAATACACTAGTCAATATCTCAGAGACCACACACAACTCTGACTGCTCCTTGCTTATATTTGTTGTCAAGCATTCAAGTGGAGTGAAAATACTCCCATTGTCCTAGTAAGTGGGGTAAAGGAAATTATATTTCTGGAGGAGGCTGTCATTAGCCTGATACTGAACATTAGGATGTGATAAACTACTGGCTCGGGCTATTTGCATACCACACCAGATGGACTAGTCTTTCTAGATTCCTAATTAATAGGCCAATAAAGTTGATATAGTTAGAGGGATAGGTAGTGAGGCAAAATGACTATCAGAAAGATGGTTAGACACAGAGACAAGGCCGACAACAGGACGAGAGAACAGAGTGGGATAGAAATTTCCACTTTTAGATCCCTTGCCAGAATGCTTAAACAAGGAGGACTAGGACGTCCACAGGAATTAATGGTTAAGCAGCATTTGAAAAGTAGGTTCTATTTTCACACGTGACCCCTAATCAGAAAACCTTTGGCCTAAAATTCATCTTTCTGCCGATCAGATGGAAATATAACATTGTGTGATTTAAATTCCTGATTTCTTGTATTTGCAGTCTTCCTTTCTCACCCAAAAGGAAATTGATGCTATACTGATAAATAATTAACAATTGTTAGGATAGAATATTCTAGTCTGATTTTTATTGGGGGATACGGTCCCAAGGAGGAGGAGCCCAGGCTTTTAGAGCCAGTCTGCAATTCTCTGTTTTACTGAATGATTCATTATTCATATGATGGTGCCTAACAAACCCAGCAAAACAGATTTGGACCAGTGTGACTGAGGACGTCACGCTTGCCATTTAAGCTCTTTACTAACTGTACCCAAGGACCAAGGAGGAATTAAAAAGCAGTCGTTCGTCTTAAATTAATTTGAGCTCTTCCAGATCCAACTGAACTGATGCAGAATATGCAAGACACAATAAGGCTCCTGACCACATGTCAGTGAATCTCTACTGATTCTTTTGTCACATGGAGCTAGCTTGATACCAGAGAACCAGTGCCCCGAAGTAACAACAGTAATATCGAAGACCACCATCCTGTTGGTGAGCATGTGGGGGCAACATAATGGGAACATTATAACATTACATTTTCCACAATCTAACAGTTTAAATTGAAACTCTGTTCCCTGACTGTTTGCCATTCCCAATTCAACTAGAATCTGGCACCACAGCCACTTTGGGAAACATGCCAAGTTGATTCACCTTGTGACGAGGAAGTGTTTTCTCCACAAGGTGAGTCAGCTGGTATTTTAAGATATTAGCAACGAGTGAATAACTGACAATAAATCTAAATGTTAACATACCGCACCATCAGACCACTGACGCCGCAGGTTAACTATGATCATTACAGCACAAAGGTGGCAATTTAAAAGAAAAGGAACCTCTTCAAATGATCACTGTGTGGAAGCTGATGGTAGGTTTGCAGTCTGTGATACCAAAAACATAGCCATTGTTGAGAGACAGAGAGCGAAAGAGAGACAGAGAGCGAGTTTCAGTTTTATTAAAAGGCAACACTGAACGGCAGGCAGATGGGGAAATGTTTCAGACTTGTGATTTGCCTCTGGCAGGGAAGCTTTGAAAAGAACAGAACGGTAACTGAAGCAGCAACAAGCGCAAAAGGCAATTTGAGAGATGTATGGCAATACTCAAAAGGTTCCAGTTAGTTTGGCAGCACTCACTCCGGTGACTGGAGTCAAACCTGACAGAGGCAGCTGCTGAAAAGAAAAGGTTCGTGTTTTGAAAGCGAGACTGATAATAATCTGGTCTGTATTTTGTCTGGCTGTGACATTCATCATTAGAAAGGGGCTCACCTGGGAATGGCAGTATGTGGTGCTAACTGTTAACAAGCTGCCTATTGTGTCACGGGTCTGAGAGGCAGAGTGTTGAATTTTTACCTAGGTTTTCCACAGGCATTACTTTCACACTGGCACTAAAACAGCACCGACAGAGAAAGACAGGGGAAGAAATAAATCTAGGATTTACACTATTTCCAGACATCTCCGCTTTAGCTCCTTCAATAAACACAGTCACTCGCTGCGTGAGTCTTTTATGCTCATCACTGTTAACACTTTCGTGCCAAACAGCCAAGTGGGAGTTGTGGCCCCAAGAGGCTTAGTTAGCAAATGCACCAAATTTGCAGAACAGAGTCAGAAAGAAAGACTTGCATTTCTATAGCACCAGTTAATTCTTCAGAATGTTCCAAACCACTGTACATTCAAAGAAATGCTTTGGGAAGGCACTGATTATTGTACGATAGAGCGCGTGCTAATTTACACACAGCAAGCTTTTCCACACAGCAATGTGGCCATCACCAGATAATCTGTTTTTGTTGTGCTGTTGATTAAGGGATAAATTTTAGCCACAATGCCAGGGATAGCTCCTCTGCTCTTCTACAAGTGCTACCCTGGGTTACGTTACGCCTACCTGAGAGGGCAAATGACACCTCAGCTTAGTGTCTCATGTGAATGATGCCACCTCTGTCAGTGGAGCACCTCCTCATTGGTACTGGAGTGGTACTCACAGTGGAGATTTTTCTTCCCCCTAGATTGTCATGTTCAATTCTCTGCAGTAGAACTTGAGCTCACAACCTTGTGACTCAGAAAGGGCAGCAAGACCAACTGATCCACAGTCACTTCCATCCAAGGAGTTGGGGGATGGGGGAGCGGGGATAAGTGAAAAGGAAAAAACGTGGAACATGGAATTCCAGCACTCTGAAATCAGCCAATTAAAATCTCATTTTCTCAATAAACCGCTGCCCCGATGAACATTCCTCTAATGCTTCTCTCTCTGCCTTCCCAGGAGAATTCCGTTCAGAGAACAGTATGCCCTTTTTCTTTACTGTTCCAAGTTATTTAACAAGATTATCTGATATTTTTATTGCTGTATTTTTAATTGCTTGTCCAATGTATGTCAAAGTTGTTTGGTCAGACTCTCTCATTGCCTGGTTAAGAGAGTGAGCAATGTTTCTGTCCAGGACTTTTCTCTCTCTTCTATTTGCAGTCACATGCTTTCTATAATTTACTCTCATTTCCATTTCTTCACTGAGCATTACTTCCTTTAATAATGGAGGACAAGAATACCCTGCGCCATTGTTCCTTTTTCTACAATGGTAGATATGAGGCAAATACCATAGGAAATTGTCGCAATATTGTGAAGGCGAGGGTGATTTTTTTTGACAAATTTAACATAATTGCTGAATTCCCCAAAGATGCATTTACATTTCATATAATGGGCATTCTTATTAAAGGTTAGTAGGGTGTTAAAGGCTTTATGTCAGAGGCCACAGCGATGGCTGACAGTACAGAGGAATGCCATACCCTTCGTCGCAGATGCCTTAGAGGTGAGCATTAACATTTCTCCCTCATTAGACACTTTCTCTTCAGTTGTCTCGGCCACAATCCCAGCTTCAATTGGCCTACTTCTATTTTAGGATCACAGATTCCTTAAGTGTGGAAACAGGCCATTCTCCCATCAAGTCCGAACCGATCCTCCAAAGTACATCCTACCCAGACACCGCTCCCCACCCTATCCCCATACTCTCACATTTCCCATGATTAATCCACCTCGACTGCACATCTCTGGATGCCACTGGGCAATTTAACAGTGCCAATCCACCCAACCTGCACATCTGTGGGGGAAACTGGAGCACCCAGTGGAAACACAGTCACAGGGAGAATGTGCAAACTCCACAGAATCACCCAAGGCTGGAATCAAACCCTGGGTCCCTGGCACTCTGAGGCAGCAGTGCTAAACTTGCTCCTTCTGGATCTCCAGAGAGCTGAGAAAGTGGAGGACAAACAGGGTGGGGCCATCACATCTCAACTGTGCCAAAAATCTCCAAGGAAGGAGCATCATCCATATATTTGGAGTGAGATGTGTCCTCCACATTTAATCTCCAGTGAAACTGGCAGTGACAAGTAGGCCCTCCTAACTGTTCCCAAATGCCCTTCCCTGGCTGACAAGAAAAAAATCCCTCTAAAAAAATTCTCTTTACCTACCATCTCAAAATGAAAGCAGTCAAAGCCTTTTGAGATCAACTGACTTTGTCTGTAACATTGTTGGAGCTTTTCCTGACTTGTCAGGTACTTGCCCCAGTGAGTTCCCAGAGTCCTCCTGTGATGCAATTGGCAGAATTTCCCAGTTACCCTGGAAAGTCCCCAAGGATGTCCTTTTGACCTGTGGAGGTGGTGGGCGCAGCTACTCTCCCCCGATTCCAGATTGATGTGAAACACTCACCACCTTCAACCGACCATTAGCAGATGTAGCTTCAGCTTCCAGGGCTAGGAAGAGGGTCATTCCCTCTCTAAAATCCTCTGCCCGTTTAAAATCTTTGTTTAAGCACACCTCATGGACCACATTTATGGCCACCTTTCCTAATTGCACCATTGATTAAGCATTTATATTTTATGAGATGCCTGGAGATTTTCTTATTTAAAAAAAAAACTCTGTCCTTTTTCATTACTGGAACTATCAATACTAGTATGGCAAGGACAAAGATTTGATCTGAACTGATTTATTACTGTCACGTGTACTGAGGTACAGTGAGGTGTTGTCTTTCTTGCTTTACAGGTAGACCATGCTATGAGTACGTAAGAGAACAATATTACAGCTGCTGAGAAGGTGAAGAGAGAGAGAGAGAGATCAACCATTAACACCAAAGAGGTTTATTCAAAAGTCTGATTACAGCAAGGAAGAAGCTGTTCTTGAATCTGTTTGTACATGTATATAAACTTATACAAGTGGAAGAGGGTAATCAATAGGGTGAGAGGTGTTTTGATTATGTTGGTTGCTTTCCCAATCTGTGGGAAGTATAGACACAGTCAATGGATGGGAAGCTGGTTTGTGTGATGGACTGGGTGTGTTCACAGAGATGCAGTTTCTTGTGGTTTTGGGAACAGCAGTTGCCAAATCACGCTGAGATGTATCCAGATGCTTTCTACAGTGCATCTATAAAAGTTTGTCAGAAGCCCCTTTTAAGAGATTGGCAAGATCATGGGCGGCACGGTGGCACAGTGGTTAGCACTGCTGCCTCATTGTGCCAAGGACCCGGGTTTGATTCCAGCCTTGGGTGACCGTCTGTGTAGAGTTTGCATGTTCTCCCTGTGTCTGCGTGCGTTTTCAGTGGGTGCTACAGTTTCCTCCCACAGTCCAAGGATGTACAGGTTAGGCGGGTTGGCCATGCTAAATTGCCCCATAGTAACTCATATAGCTTACACATGTCAGGCTGGGTTGATTACCTATGGGATGCTCGTTGGAGAATTGATGCAGACTCGATAGGCCAAATTGTCTCTATCTGCCAATTGCATCCCATGGATTATGAAAGGTAGATGCTGGGGCAATAGAGAAGAATTGGGTTCTTGACGTGCGGTGTAAAAAGAAAACTTGCAATGATTGTTTTGCTAATATTGTAGGATGACACAATACTGTTAATTGCTTGTCCAATGGGGATTCCACGAACATGTCAAAGCAGGCCCAGGAGAAGAATGAAGTGGGGGCAGATGAAACAGATTGTGCGCACTTCCTAATTACTGACTACTTTCATGCAAAGACATCTATTGAAAAGAAACTTGATGTTCTATTGGCTGAACAGAAATAATCTTAAACCCAGATTAGAAATGCTGACAACTGAAAGGCAAATAAAGCACTGGGAAGGCAGGGGTGTGAGCAAGACAGTGTTCCAAAATGGATGAAACTGAGCATGTGTGTGAAGTTGGGAGAAATGGAACCCGCCAATTGTTGGTCAATGTTTGGAGACTGCTCGTGTGGAAAAGCAGATGACAGGAATTTTATTTTGACTTCGTATGTCTGTGATCAGTCTCACTCAGCTGCCAGATTACACTATTGGAAATCTGCACATCAGTGTGGGTGATTTTTCCGATTTCTCCTTTTAAATGATTGGAAAATCTTCTACAGTGTTTGCCTGAGGCACCAGGTGATAGTCTCTACCAAAGGTGTGAAGTGAGGGATCTATCCACACCTCTCCTGAAACTCCTGCTGGGCATCTCCAGCACTTTGTCATCCTACAATATTAGCAAAACAATCATTGCAAGTTTTCTTTTTACACCGCACGTCAAGAACCCAATTCTTCTCTATTGCCCCAGCATCTACCTTTCATAATCCATGGGATGCAATTGGCTCTCCTGCAGTCACAATCAGGAATATATTGTTGCAAATCTTTTTTCTCCTCTTATTGTTTGAACAGGGCTGAAAATTCATCACCTTTAGCATATTGTTGAAAATATTCACTGTTGATAAAATGCCAGTCTTTTGTCATCTCACTGATGTTATTTCTGCCTGTTCTTGAACACAGTATTGTACCAGAATCTGCCAACTGATATGACAGGAAGAAGGGAGATGATTAACCTGTGATTGGCCTGGGGCAGCACAACAAAGGCAGGAGGAGGAAGACAGAATGGACCACTAGCCTAAGTGAGTGTTCTGACTACTGAGGTGATGGGAAGAAGTGGAAGCTAGTAGATGTGGAACATGGCACAAAAGGAAGTAAAAGCCATGTAAGAATAAAAGGTTGTGTAAGACAAGTAGTTAAGTGGAAGGAACTTTAAGAAATCAAAACTGAAAACAAGATGTTGGAACTATAGACAAAGCCCACCTGTGTCCATGATCCAAAAACACTAACCTGTACACTAGCCCCACTTTGCAGTTACTGGTGGCCAATGTTCCATCAACACAATTTCTGCTACACATATCAAACTGGAAACAGGACAGTAAGTTAAGACAAGAGTTCAAATCATTGTTTAGATTGTGGGGCTTCTCTGGAAAGATTTATCAAAAGCTTTAGTAAAGATTTTATGTGATGTCAAGTGGAGTTTTCATCTCCATTCAACTTCCATAACATTGCCCTCTTCTGCCCCCATCTCGGCCCATTTGCTGCTGAAGCCGCCAACCCTTTCTTCATCGCCTGCAAAATTGACTATTGCAAAACTCTTCCAACCAGGATCTCAGTCTCTAACCCTCCTCCACTGCTTGGGTAAACATAACTTCATACAAAACTATATGGCCCATAATCTACCCTGTACCAAATCCCACTCATCCATCATTACTGCTTGCACTGACACACAACAGCTCCTATTTCCCCAACATTTAATTTTAAACTGTCATCTTTTTGTGGCCTCATCTCTTTCCGTTATCTGTATAACTGTGGTCAACTATAAGATTCCTAAACTCTTGAAAACACTGTTCTTCCAACTCTGACCCAATGTGTATGCTCCCTTTCTTTACCTCACCATGATGAATGTGCCTTGAATCAAGCTTCTGGTATCTTGGCCTTCATAGTGAATGGATTTGAGTACAGGAACAGGGATGCCTTGCTGCAATTGTACAGGGCCCTGGTAAGACCACACCTGGAGTATTACATGCAGTTTTGGTCTCCTTGTTTGAGGAAGTGTGTTCTGGCTATGGAGGGAGAGCAACAAAGATTAATTCGGGGATGACTTATAAAGACTGACTGGATTGGTTAGGGTATTATTCACTAGAGACAAGAATAATAAGGGGGTGTGATCTCAGAGGCCCATAAAATTCAAACATGACTCCACAGAGCAAACACAAGATAGGTGTCTCTGATAAGCAATGAGTCACAATTTACAGATATGGAGTAGGCCACCTAAGGGCTGATATGATGAAACATTTCTTCACCCAGAAATTAGTGAGCCTGTGAAATTCATGACCACACAGACAGCTATAAAGAGAACATTGAACATTTTCAAGGAGTGTTAGGTATTTTCTCAGGGCTAAACCAATCAAGAGAGGGTGGGATGAAAAAGAAGGAACAGGGTACCGAGTTGGATGTTCAGTGATCATATTGAATGGTGGAGCAAGCTCAGAAAGGGCCGAAGGAGCAGGCGTAGGCCATATTTTCTATGGCCTCATGCCAACGATATGAAATTCACTTTAAAATCGACCAATTCAAACAAGACATTAGTGATACTCGTCCAATTGCTCAATTTTTGGATCACACATCTCAAGGATGTTATGGGGGGGGTGGTGCGATTTTCCACATTAAAAGTTCAACATTATCAAACAGGCTCTGCAACAGACACAGAACCTAATGGAATGTTGGACTTCTAACATTAAAAAATCCAACTGTTAGTGTCTGGCTTACATCTTCACATGATCTCGACCAGTCATCTTCTGTACTTGCTTATAAATCAACATGCCTGGGCTACAGTGAATGGGTGGTAGTCCTGGCAGTGTCAGCAAGTATGTGAGAGTATCATGACCCAATCATGGATTCAGCTTCAGTGTTGAGGAAATGAGCCAAAAATATATCATAAAAGTTCACTCTGCAATAGATACTGCATATGCTGAGGGGGAGACATTCGCTGGCAGTCTGCAAACATTTCTGGAGCACTCTATTGACAGCCTTGTTTTCCCAGTGTGTTCATGCAGCCCTTTTTCCTTTCGGACCACACTTTGAGCATTAAATTGTGCTACGCGTCACAGCAGATAGCAGTCTGCATCCAAGCTGTCTACCCTGTGACAACAACACACATCACTTATTTAGACAGCTGTTTGTAGCGAAATGCAGGATATGCTGTGTACGAACGGAGACAGAGGTCTAGCGTTACTGTCAGAAATTGCAATTTGTTGAAGATGCAACAGCACCGGAGCTAGCATTCATTAATGGTGTTTCTGACAGACTATCAATGATTCTTTTCAGCGACTGTCAGGATGTGTGTTGCAAGGATGGAATGGAGGCTGGGGTAAATTATGACACTCATATGAGGAGCCTTGTCAGTGGATTACATTCTGTAACAAATCACTCACTTTTCTCTAAACCAGGGCCTTTTGTATATATCCATCAGGACCTAATATGACAGCACACCTTTGTTTATATGAAAGCACCACCTCATTTATAATACACCTTCTAAACTTACAATCCCACTTTGCATTATACAGCCTCCTGATTTGTGTTACATTATCTCAGTTGTGTTTTTCAGTCGTTACACTGAACATTTTAATGGGTTTTTTGTATTCTTTTGTTGGAGAAGGGCATTCCCTGCAAGGCTGGCATTTGTTGCTTATCCCTCATCGCCCTGAAAAGGTGGTGGTGAGCCATCTTCTTGGAAAACTGCAGTCCAACTGGTCCAGGTAGTCCCACATCCTTCATTTTTATCCAACAGCAGTATTGGAAGGGCGATAGAGTTCCTGGTCAGGACAGTGAGTAGCTCAGGATGGAATTTGCAGGTGGGGTGTTCTCATGTGTTTGCAGCGCTTGTTTGTTTGAGAAAGCAGGGGCTGCAGATTTGGAAGGTGCTACTAGGTGAGCTGTGTCGTCTTTCTGGAGTGCATCATGTATATAGTTACTGTACACAGTGCTGCCACCGTGCATTGGTGATGGAGGGAGTGAACGTTTAAGTTTGTGGATGTGGGGCCAACTAAGCACACTGCAAGTAGGGTATTCCATCACACTCCTAACTTGTGCCTTGTAGATGGTGGATAGGATTTGGGGAGTCAGGGGTTAAGTTACTTACTGCAACATTCCTAGCCTTTGACCTGCACCTGTAGCCAGTGTTCATATATAGATGGTTGCATTCAGTTTTTGGTCAATAGTAACTCCCAAGGAAGGGCCAGAAGACCAGAAATAGGAACAGGGTAGGCTATTCAGCCCCTCGAGCCTGCTCTATCATTCAATAGGATCATGGCTGATCCAACATTCCTCACATCCATTTCTTGCATTTTCCTCATAGATTCTTGATCAAGGAGAGCATCAACAGTTATCTACCAATCTATCTCAGTCTTAAATATACACAAGGATTCTACATCCAACCCCCAACAGCTCTCTTTGGCAAGGTGTTCCAAAGACCCTCAGAGAAGAAATTCCTCCTCATCTCAATCTTAAGTCAACACCACTTTATTTGAGATTACAGCCTTACTGACAGTGGAGGATTGAGACATAATAACGTCAATTGAAGTTAATTCTCTCACATTGTTATTGCCTGAAACTTGCGTGGTGTAAATGTTACTTGGCACTTACCACTCTCAACAGTGACTCCCTTAACCAGTTTTTGTACCCTCTATAATTCTGAAGGCAGCATTGGCAGGAAGAAGTCAAGGGAAACAAAAGCTTGACCCATGGACCTTCTCCTATTTACCATCCAGAATATACTGGGTGCTCCCTTGAGTTCCTCTCTGTTGATTGGGAAAGCTGGGGAAATATTCTTCACATTAGGGCATAAAATGATTGTAACAAGGTCAGCCAGGTGTACTTCATAGAATACGAGTCCCCTAATTGGGGCAATTAATCTGGACCAATCAGGGAGCCCTGGCTGGCAGATCAGGAGGACTGTCAGAGGTTTTGTTCACTCTGAGAGCTGGCTCTGAGGGGGCTGGATCAGTGTCAAGGACTTTCCACATGTAAATAGAGGGTAACTTGGTGACAGAATACTGGTGTCTGTGGAGTCATTTCAGGGCATTGCCCTTAAACCAAATGTTTTTTATTTACATGATAGAAGTATGAAAGCAACAGCTGGTGATTTACGTATTAGCTATATACTCCTCAAATGCATGTGTACTAAGTTACATGCTTCCCCTCTGATAATGGACCTTAAAACATATATATGCCATTGTTGTAAACTAGACCAGTTCCCCAACTAAACTGGTGCTAACTTTTAAAACACACAGCATGACATTATCAATTTCAAACTGGACATTCAACCCATCCCAGTGCTTTTAATCATTAATATGACCTGTAGTCCTAATCCTATTTGCACACCCACCTCCCATACTCCTTCAATCCTCCAATTTTACAACCATCTGACTCTAAAATGTTGGCAACGGGCATAAAATGGCTGCAAGGTAGTCTGCTCACAGTGAGCCGATGAAGCAGAAAGAAGTCCTGTCCACAGGGACAATCTACTATAGGCTGAAGTGTTGGAGTATCGGATGTCTACCACTCACTCAGGGGGCTGTCTCACCCTCTGAAACTGCTGGCCAATCTTGTTTGAAAACAGAAACTGCTAGATGTCCGGCGACATCTTTGGGGTAAAAAAGCAGAGTTCAATTTTCAAGTCTGGTGGCTCTTCTTCAGGACTCAATCTGGTTTACTGGCAGCTCCAATAGTCTCAGCAGTGCCAGAGCTCAGTAGTGGGTATTGTTGGAACTGCAGGCAGGTCCACAAGAATAGATCATGGAGTGAGATAAGTCAGCGATGTTGGTGCCCACCCCAGGAAAGAGGGAAGAAGGTGGGCAGGGAGTAAGATAGTACGGCCTTCTGATGGGTAAAGGGTACCTTCCAAGGATAGTATCAGAGATAATGGGAACTGCAGATGCTGGAGATTCCAAGATAATAAAATGTGAGGCTGGATGAACACAGCAGGCCAAGCAGCATCTCAGGAGCACAAAAGCTGACGTTTCGGGCCTAGACCCTTCATCAGAGAGGGGGATGGGGGGAGGGAACTGGAATAAATAGGGAGAGAGGGGGAGGCGGACCGAAGATGGAGAGTAAAGAAGATAGGTGGAGAGGGTGTAGGTGGGGAGGTAGGGAGGGGATAGGTCAGTCCAGGGAAGACGGACAGGTCAAGGAGGTGGGATGAGGTTAGTAGGTAGCTGGGGGTGCGGCTTGGGGTGGGAGGAAGGGATGGGTGAGAGGAAGAACCGGTTAGGGAGGCAGAGACAGGTTGGACTGGTTTTGGGATGCAGTGGGTGGGGGGGAAGAGCTGGGCTGGTTGTGTGGTGCAGTGGGGGGAGGGGATGAACTGGGCTGGTTTAGGGATGCAGTGGGGGAAGGGGAGATTTTGAAACTGGTGAAGTCCACATTGATACCATATGGCTGCAGGGTTCCCAGGCGGAATATGAGTTGCTGTTCCTGCAACCTTCGGGTGGCATCATTGTGGCAGTGCAGGAGGCCCATGATGGACATGTCATCAAGAGAATGGGAGGGGGAGTGGAAATGGTTTGCGACTGGGAGGTGCAGTTGTTTGTTGCGAACTGAGCGGAGGTGTTCTGCAAAGCGGTCCCCAAGCCTCCGCTTGGTTTCCCCAATGTAGAGAAAGCCGCACCGGGTACAGTGGATGCAGTATACCACATTGGCAGATGTGCAGGTGAACCTCTGCTTAATGTGGAATGTCGTCTTGGGGCCTGGGATGGGGGTGAGGGAGGAGGTGTGGGGACAAGTGTAGCATTTCCTGCGGTTGCAGGGGAAGGTGCCGGGTGTGGTGGGGTTGGAGGGCAGTGTGGAGCGAACAAGGGAGTCACGGAGAGAGTGGTCTCTCCGGAAAGCAGACAGGGGTGGGGATGGAAAAATGTCTTGGGTGGTGGGGTCGGATTGTAAATGGCGGAAGTGTCGGAGGTGATGTCTCTTTCTTCCCACTGTTATAAAAACATTAAAAAAAGACAAGCCCTCCACTCCTGCTCAATTTCCCAATTATTATTTTAGTGCATGTGGGGTAAAATTGTCTATTTATTTCTGTATATGATGGGTGGATGAGTGCCATGTTCAGTTCCCACTCGTCCCCTTCTTATAATGAGGATGAGATCAGTGGTGGGTTGGAAGGTGGTGGGTCAGACACGCAACCTATTTTACATGACCTCATACTGAAAACATAAATGATAGGGGAATGTAACATCCAGCCTGTGGTTTCGGTTTTAAACACTTAATACATTCTACACCCTGCATTTTCTGTGTTGTTGAGTTGTTAGGTCACAGGCATGGCTAAGCATTGGAGTGATGAAGAAATGCTTAACTGCAGATAGTCTTGTGGTAAGAATCTTATACTAACTGCTCACTTAAAGACTTCCTGTGGCCCGCCAGTATAAATCACAAAGTGAAAGGTTCTAACCACAGGCTGTCCATCATGTCGAGCTCAAGCCCACGGATGTCCCTGCTTCAGAGCCTGCTGTCAGTGAAAATTTCACCCCCTGGCTGTGGCCTAACCATTGACCTGCAGCAAGCTCACATTCTAAATAAGGCTCTGCATATCCAAGCACAAAGGCAGCACAAATGACATCCTTCACAGATTAAAAGCAAACAGCCTTTTGTGACAGAAACATGTGAATTAGAAGGAATAGGCCACTTGGCTCTTTGAGCCCACTCCACCATTCATTAAGATCATTGCTGATCTGATTACTCCACAGTCCCATCTACTCTCAGTAACTTCTCAAAAAATCCTGCTGCCTCTCCTTAAAAATACTTGAAGAGTCTGATTCCAATGCTTTTTAAGGAAGAAAGTTCCAAAAACACATGACTTCCTGAGAGAAAAATATTCTCCACATTAGTCTTAAAAAGTTGACACTTATTTTTCGACAGTGACCCCTAGTTCTAGGTTCTTCCTTAAGAGGCAAACATTCTTTCCATACCTAACCCGTCACCATATTCCAGATGTGGCCCTGCAGAATTGATGCATTGCCTCACTACTTTATGAATTCATTTTGCCTTGCAATAATTGATTACGTTCTATTAGATTTCCTAATTATTTGCCGTACCTGCACTGTGAACTTTTGCAATTCACATTCTAGGACACCCAGATTCCTCTACATCTCAGCGCTCTGCAATCTCTCACTAATTAGATTTAGTTAATATATTTCAAATCAAATCTCTAACAACAACTTCTCACTTAATGCAACAGCGCTGGCATATGACACCTCTAATTTAGTTTCCCACAGTCCTATTGATTTGTTCTTGTGTAAAATGCTGCAATTTGTTCATTTGTAACTGAATTATGGGGTTCCACTCGATAAATATTAGAGGGTACTATTTAACTGTATAAATTCCACGGCCCACACAATTTTCAGGCGCTAAATACACATTTGAGCTTCCTGCTTACTCAACAAAATTGTACACTCAATAGGAATCAGAACCACGCCTCTGAACTTAATGATATAATCCAAAAAAAGATACTCATGGCCCATGCAAGGAGTAGGCATTAGGGCCTCTGCATAAGCAAAAGCAGCAATTTATGTTTCATATTTTGCCCATCACGTGTTAAGGTGCTTTCCAGAATCATTGCCAAACAACATTGGACACTAAGCTGCATAGGAAGGTAGAAAGGCTGATGGCCAACAGAGGCAGATTTCAGGGGAAAACAACAAGAGAAGGAGACAGGAAGAGAAGTTTAAGGAGCGAAGTCTAGAATTTAGGATCTTCACGGCTAAAAGATTCAACTGGTGGTTGAGTAAATAATATTCATAAACAATAAGGAACTGAACTAAGGGAGTCAAAATCTGTTCTCAATTACCGTTTTCCCAATCAATTTCTTTCCCTATAATGCTCCACATTACGTCTCTAATACAAGTGGCTCACTTACAAACAATTGAGGAGGGGAAAAGCATTTGTGTAATGCCCTTTTTAAGCAGCATTATGCAGACATAACTCGATTCAAGATTACCTTCATCCCACGGAAATGCCTACTCCCAGGATATTACTGCCAGCCTAAACAGCACCATTTCTTTCCATGCAGCATGTAAGCCATATATCTCATTAGCTGCAAAGCAAGCATTTTGGGACATCTAGGCCTTCTGAAAAGTCCTGTATAAATACAATTAGCAATGTTACTGCTGCATTGAAGAAAAGTTTTTCTTGTAAGTAAGAAATTCAGTGACAATGCCAAAAATTAAACTAAGCTTTGGTGATTGTCATTATGATTGACAGAACGCTGGAATCTCCTGCAGATTTGGGTCAGGACATGGCCTGTTGTCACTTCCCTGCCAAATGTGTTGATCCCATTATATAAACAGCGGACCAGACTGAAGGCTGACTATTTGGTATTCGGCACCTCAATTCTACAAATGATGTGATATATCGCCCTCCCTTCTTGTTTAGTCTATCTTTTTGTATTCCAGCAAACCTATCCAAGAAAAGTATTACATCATGCAGCATTAATCCTATTTTTCTTCTATTAAGAAAAATATAATAAATTCAATTCATCAGATATAAACTCCACCCACAGCTTGGAGCCTAAAGATGGAAAATTGGAGGCACTGGAGCTTTGTGCAGAAACCAGTTGAGCAACAATAAAAACTAGCCAAAGTGCCCTTCCTTGAGGGAATTCAGATCTATCAAATTCAGCTGCTACAAACTTTGCATCAAACCTGTATTTGTTCTTGTGAACTTTTTTTTAAAAAAACTATTTTACCACAGGTTTCTGGTCACAGCAGTTAAGAAATTCTGTCGATGTGCAATGTTGCAGTAGCAACTGAGAGGCAATCAGCCCTCCCCTCCCTCCTTCATCCCTAATCTTAGTCATAATGCTTTTTGTGTTGTTACCAAGGTTAAATGAATGCTCGAACGTCTTCTTCCTCCTCCTTACGTTTCAAAAGTGCAGTCATTCAGACTGTACCTTCTTAGTGCATCTTCAAGACTGTCTTCCCTCTTCACTTGTTCTGATCTTGCACATGAAAGACTTTGAATTCCTGCCCACTCTCAATCATTTCTTCACTTTACAATCCATAGGTTACAATACTACAACAACTTGCACTCGCATGGGCCCTTGGCATGAGAAACATTTTGAACCACTTCTGAGTGTGTAACGGCACAAAAACTGCAACAAAACAGAAATTGCTGGAGAAATCAGTTAACGTTTCGAATCCAATAACCCTTCTTCAGAACACATGGGACGAAAACTGCACTTGAATCAAAGAAGGAGACATTAGAACAGGTGACTAAATTCTTGATCAAAAATGTCCAAACGTAATATCTTCGAATTATCATTGATCAATTTATCTTTTCTTTTCCTCTCTTTTCAATATTGACCGGAGAGTTTGGGTCTTTAGCTGTACTTCCAGTCAAAGAAGAATGACAAGCGTGCAAAAGCTTCTCTGCCCACGATGTTAAGAGAACCACCATTGCCACCCAAATACAGAAAGCTGTTTTTAATCAATATCAAATCTCAGTTTCTAAACTGGCGACTTTAGTGTACAACGTTCCACACAATATTACTCTTGGCTGAAGAGAGGCCAGGCACTTGTCAGCAGGCACAGGAATCATACACTTCCCCAACAGTCGCTTAAGAAAGGGAATGGTATTGGATCTACCTTTGTGAAATGGAGTGAGGGCAAGTACACAGGGGAAAGGAACATAGTGAGATTCAATATAAATGTTGAAAAGGAGAGAGGTCTTTAAATTGTAAAGGTACATGAATGGAATCAAAATAATTAGATAAATGTAAGATGTTGCATTTTGGTAAGGCAAACCAGGGCAGGATTTATACACTAGAGGGCAAGGTGCCTGAGGTCTGTTGTTGAACAAAGCAACCTTGGGTTGCAGGTTCATTGTCCAATGAAGGTGCAGTCACAGGGTAGTGAAGGTGGCATTTGGTACGCTTGCCTTCATTGGTCAGTGCTTCGAGTATAGGAGTCAGGATGTCATGTTGCAGCTGTATAGGACATTTGTTCGGCTACTTTTGGAATACTGCATTCAATGCTGGTCTTCCTGCTATAATAACGATGTTGTTAAACTTTTGAAAGGGTTCAGACAAGATTTACAAGGACGTTATTGGGGCTGGAGGGTTTGCGCTAGAGGGAGAAGCTGAATAGGTTAGGGCTATTTTCCCCTGGAGCGTCAGAGGCTGAAGGGAGTACCCTTATGGAGGTTTATAAAATCAGGAGGGGCATGGATAGGGCGAATAGCCCAGGTTCTTTTTCGTAAGGTAGGAGAGTCCAAAACTAGAGAGATCAGGTTTAAGGTGGGAGGGGAAAGATTTAAAAGGGACCTAAAGAACAACCTTTTCACACAGAGGGTGTTGTGCATATGGAATGAGCTGCCAGAGGCACAATATTTAAGAGGCATCACGATGAACATATGAGTAGGAAGAGTTTAGAGGGATATGGGCCAAATGCTGGTAAATGGAACTAGATTAATTCAGTTTATCTGGTAGGCGTGGACTTGTTGGACGGAAAGGCCTGTTTCCATGTGGTACCACTCTATTACCCTGATTCTATTTCAACAGGATCATAAAGGGAACATGCCCACATAAACTGAAGAGAAAAAGGAAAAAATAAGGCAGGGGACAGACAAGGGAAAATGTTCCAACAGAAGGTGAGTAGACAAAATATTCACAAAAGTAGTAAAGGAATGCAATAAAAAGAAGAAGAAAAGAAATTGCTTGCATCAGTGAAGATTAAATTAAAACCAGATTTTAAAAATATGTTAAGACATACCAAGAGTTAATACAAAAAATGGAATACAAGGATGAAACATTGAATGATAATGGAGAAAGGCTGGTGGGGAAAATGAAGAATTTTCTAAAGAATAAGTGAAAGAATAGTTAAGGAAAGTGTAGGGTTTATCAGAGACAAAATCAGAAATCTCTTCACAGTGAATGAAGGCAGAGGTACCAAATGTATACTTCAATTTTCATTGAAAATCTAGTAAAGGGAAATTAAAGGATAAAGTCAGGCAATAAGATTGAACAACTGTAGAAAAGAAATAAAACAAATTGGATATTTATATAATCCCTTACACACACACTCAATACATCCCAAAGTAATCTAAATTTGATTTGTTTTAGTTTAGTCACTTGCTTTAAACTTATGCTGGGGCCAATTTATATTCAAAAGTCCTTCAAATAGCAAACATATGGATGACAAGATAATTTGTTTTTTTTTGCGGATGTTGGTTGGATGAGAAATATTGGCCAGGTCACAGGAAGAACTCCACGCTCCACTTAAAATAGTGCCAGGGGACCTTTCACATCTGCTCAGACAGGCAGATGGGGTCCAGGATTGACATCTCGTGCAACCATCCCCCTATCCCACCCTCCAACATGAGGCACTTACAGCAAACTGAATACTGCATTGACATGTCAGTCTGAATTATATTTTGAAATCCATAACTTTCTGATACAGAGACACCGTGCCTGATTAGAATGAACTAAGATAAAAGTAGCTAACTTGAAAAATGGTTCAGAGAACAGTCAAAACCATAGTTATATTGTAGACCAGCACTTCTATTGGTTATAATAAGTTGTATTTTTACATGTAACCTTTGGTCACTGTATTAATTTAATCACCTCTAATGACACTGAATTAAGGTACTCTATCCCATCGCAATGATCACTCAGCCCTCTTATGCTCAGGTGAGTACACAATCTTGTTTAAGCTCAGCAACTAGTTAGGCTTCAATAGAAATTAAATTGGAGTGGAGAATGGAGCTACAACCTTGAATGATTAATCTAATTTCTGGATTGCCATTAAATAATCAATACTCTCTGAGCCCATTTTCAAATTGAGTAATCCCCACTCTAATGGTATTCTACAATAAAACATCAATGCAAAATTTGATCTTAGACCTTGAAGCGAATTTACAAAATTAATGCATCAGTACAATGTTTGTCAAAAATGCAATGTGCTGCCATGGATAGATAATCCTGACCCATCTTAGGGAAACTGGAGTGGTGAGATGATCATTTGTTCTCCATTGAACCTCAGAACTCTGGAACTAAATATGAATTTGTATTTTACTTCATGTTGAAGTCTGATTTTCTGACTGCAAATCTTTGGTTACTCCCCAAGATATTCCTCTCTCTGCTGTTTCCTACTTTTGTTATTTCAATGATCTTTCACACCATTATCTGTAAAGTCTAATAGCTGCTTGTGAAGAAGGTGCTGTGGATGCGAAATACTTAGCCTGAGTCATAGGGCGCTTTCCTGTGCTGTGGATCTCTATCAAGTGTCCCCAGTTCTGAAGGGTAGTCAGAACAATCCTGAATCTTGCAGTTATTACTGTAATCACCGTCACCTTAGTAAACCTCCTTCCTTGTAAATAAAAGTTTTAATCTAAAGAATTTAGATTTATTTGGTGTCTTGTACCTCCTCTGGAAATATGATTCCTTCAATTGAGTTGTTGTAATACAGGCAAACAACAGTCAATTTGCACATAGTAAGACCCCAAAAACAGTCACCAAAGCACACTAACATTGCTTCTGGTAAAGGCTAAATATTGAAAGATAAACATTGGGAGAACTCCTCTGCTTTTCTTCAATTTTGTTCACGAGATAATTCACATTTCCCTGAAAACTCTGGCATGGCCTTGTTTGAACATTTCACCTTGGGCACCGTAGCAGTACTCGGTGTCACATAAGACTACCGAGCTGAAGCTGACATTTAGTGAAGTTATCTCAGAGATGCAGAACAGGATATAATCCGCTGAAACAAATATTAATCATTTCTAAAAGAAAAAAATGTTGGAGAAACATGGTAAATGTGGCACTATGGAGAGAAAAACAGAGCAAAAATTTTGAGTCCATAATGACTCTTCACTTACTTTGAAAGAAAAATCATAGTGGATGGGAAATGTTAATTCTGTTTCTCTCTTCACAGATGCTGCCAGACTTAGCTTCTCCAGCATCTTCTCTTTTTATTACAGATTTCCAGCATCTTCAATATTTTGCTTTAATTATAGAAGTATATTTCAGTTGAACATTAATGAAATGCAAAAATGTCCAAAACTGACGGCAATTTTTAAAAAATCCGTAACTCCCTTCTGAGAGATGAATAATATTCTTCATTCTTTCATAGGATGGGAGCATCGCTGTAATGGCCAAATTCACATCCCATCCATAAGTTCCCCTGAAAAGGTGGTGTCGAGCTGCTTTCCTGAACTATTGAAGTCAATGTGGATTAGTTCTCCTCAGGGAGGCATTTCCTTGAGCATCTGCTTTCCGAGGTCATGTGGAGCAGTGGCTGTCTCTCTCACTCTGGGCTATTGTATTTAAAATATCTACCTGACCTGGGCTACATGTGATTCAAGACAGATAGCAATGTGGTTGTTTCTTAACTGTCCCCTGAAATGGCATGGCGTGTCGATCAGTTGAAGGGCCATCACTGATTGAAAAGGCCAGCATTTGTTGCTCTGACACCCAAATCCATTAAATGAAAAGGTCGAAATCTAAGAATGAGATGTGACGACAGATTGTCTATGATGGAGTTTAAGACCGCAATAATCACAGGGAATTGAATTGACAGTATCAAGGTATTCTAGTACAGACTTAGATGAATGTTCACTAGTACTGAAAATTGCATGTGAATGACATTTAAAGGAAAATTATCAGGAGTATAAGGACCTTAATTCTAAAAAGCTCAGCAGTAATCGCAAGCGCTTTTTTCATGGATTAAGTTGGGGGGGGGAGGGGTGATAAGTAACTAGTAAAAAATGCAGACAGCATTGCTGCAAGGTGCAGACTGGAAGTCTGTTAAGTCCTCTCTCTCCTGCTGGCTTGACATGATATGATCATACTGCTTCATTCAATATTACTGTCAGTCAAGCAGTCATAGAGCTTAAAGGTGTAACTGGGTCCACTGCTCTGACTACACTTGCATGACACCAAAGATCAAGTCAAGTGAAATTCTTGGATGGCAGTGGGTTGGAACTAGAGATAATGGGACTATGAGCCCTGTGACAGAGCAAGGGGCTGGCAAAGCGGGTGTCGGAATGAAAGACTGCTGTAATCTTGAAAGTGTAAAAAAAATTGAAAGCATCCAGCTCTGGCAGCATTTTAAAATAGAATAATGGAATGGGAGAGAATTAAAGGAGGCCATTTGGCTCACTGCAGTTGTGCCAGCTTAATGGCAAAGCTAGTCAGTCAGTTTATCCCACCCCCTTTCCCAATAGTCCTGTAATTTTTTCTGCTCTCCAAGTGCTTATCCAGTTTGCTTAAATGTTCTTATTTAATCTGCTTCTACCACCCATTCAGGCAGAGAGTTCCAAATCATTATGTTAAAAAAAATTTCCTCGTGTCACCGCTAGGTCTTTTGCCAATTGCTTTAAGTCCTCATCCTCTCATTATTCAACCTCCTTCCATTAGAAAATGTTATTTTTAGTTGTTCTATTTAAATCAGTATTGATTTTGAACATCTCAAACAAATGTGTTCTCAACCTTTTCTACAGTGAGTAGAACACCACAGATTTACGGCAACTGCAGACGACCCGACATCCTACGTGCAGAAGGCAGAAAGCTCTCTGATGAAGGGTCTAGGCCCGAAACGTCAGCTTTTGTGCTCCTGAGATGCTGCTTGGCCTGCTGTGTTCATCCAGCCTCACATTTTATTATCTTGGAATCTCCAGCATCTGCAGTTCCCATTATCTCTGATCCTACGTGCAGACATTTCTTCAAAGCTGTTTGACACTTCGAAAGTCGGATTGTGCAACAATATGCGGCACCCCAGGGGAACCTTCATCTTGCAAACACGGCCCACAACCCACTCAACCATTAAAATTTTTGGAAACGAATACTGTACATCAGTATAAATAAAAATTTTACATTTATAGTTGCAGATTTATTTTTTGAAGAATAGGAGAATATGATGGCTATCGACTATCGAGTTTCATTGTTCTACGCTTATCACAGGATATGTACCAGAAGAATTACACATTGCAATGTGTAATAAGACTCAACGTAGTACTATCCCTTCCTACAACAGTCAGCAAATGATTTTATGTGCTATTTACACAATCAATAATCATGACAGAATGTCATTTAATCTACACACTCTTTCACATTACTTACTAATTCACAATTTTGGAATAATATTGTGTGTGAACAAATTTAGAAAACCATCACAGTTTTTTGCCAGTAAATATGAATATCTACGAGCTGACCAAGAATTTCATCCCCACTATTGAAGCTTGCTTGTTTATTTATGTAATTTCACTAACAGCTCACTCAGTTTTCGACACCCCCACACCCTGCCCCTCCATTTCACCACCCTGGGTGCCCGTGTAATTTGCATAGTGATTGCACTGGCCCAGGATGAAAGTCTGACTTTATTAATTTCTTGTCAAGTTCATTTCAACTTTTACAATATCGCTCTCATATTTCAGGGTGTTGTTAATTAACACCGTGGTCTCATAAATCATACACTTTAGCATTCAAAGATCTTGTCCGTCATCAGTATTCCTTGCCCCGTGTCCTATCATTAGTAAACAACTGAACATAAGTCTCCTAAACTGACAAATTCTCTGCAGCATTGAGATGACACTGTAGGACAAGAAGTGCAAACACAATGCACTCATCTGCATGACTCCAATAATTTAAGGTCCCCGCTAAAGTTGGCATTAGCTATTCTTAGTGATTATTTCACATTCTGGCTTCTATGCAGCTCAGTTCTTAACAAGGCTTCAATTCCCTCAGTATTCATGAGAATGTTTGGAAAGCTGTAGATATTGGCTGATCATGAAAGAAAGATCATTCTAAAATGTTAACTTTCTCTTTCCAAAGATGCTGCCTGCCCTGCCCTCTTTTTCCAGCACTTTCTGCTTTTATTTCAATCTCCACTAGCTGCAACATCTTAGGTAACAAAGTGTGGAGCTGGATGAACACAGCAGGCCAAGCAGCATCTGAGGAGCACAAAAGCTGACGTTTCGGGCCTAGACCCTTATCAGATCCTCTCTGATGAAGGGTCTAAGCCCGAAACGTCAGCTTTTGTGCTCCTGAGATGCTGCTTGGCCTGTGTTCATCCAGCTCCACACTTTGTTATCTTGGATTCTAGAGCATCTGCAGTTCCCATTATCATAGCTGCAACATCTTGCTTGTTTATAGAACAGTGGCTCATTGGCGCTAGTTCAAAGAGTTTGCCCTCAATTTCTTATAAGAGTTCGCACGGAGAGGAAATGCAAGTCCATTGGCTATTCAATCTTAAAGTGTTTGCTACTAATATAGATATCAAAGTTACAAGTGATCTTTTAGAAATTATCTTCCAGCCAAATTGGAAGCCATATAACTAAAACACAATGCTACTCAATTACAGTCAATTTTATTATGTTATTAAACCTTCAGTCATTACATCACCACATTAAGATAATTTGCTGTGGTTAGCCTGAACACAACTGCAACAGCCCTGCTAAATTCACGCAGAAACCTGGCTGCCATCCATGTGCTAACAGCTCTCTATTTGACTAAGTACCTGTCCTTAATTAATGCCACAGTATTTTATTTCTAAGTTACCGGTCTGAGTGATGGTCTGTTTAACACCTCATTCAAAAGATGACATCAACTATGCAGCGCTCCCTCCCTATTGCACTGTATTGTTGCTGCAGATTACATGTTCACTGGTTTATGTTGTCAGGTTTCAATACAGATCTCACACTTTCCCACCATACTCAAAAAGATTCCAGGCTGCAAGTAATAGGTGCATGCATGTAGGCCCTCTCACTGCTTGTCAAGAAAGAATTACTGGCTTGATAACAGTTAGAAAGTGAGATATTCCCTGAAAAATAGTTCTCAAAACACATTCTCCAGCTAGTTTCCAAATCACTTGGATAAACTACCTTAGAACAGCCATCGCAGCATGAGGAAAGAGGGGATTCAAATCTGCAATTTGATCTGTCTGAAAATTCTGCAACACTAAGAATGCAACATCATGGATCTTGCTAGCACTGACTATTTGATTTGAGGAGGGTTTCAGCCACTGTCTTGAAGAGAGATTGTGGACTAGATGTTTGCCTTAGGCGGGGAAAAGACTGGCATCAGATCAATAGTCCATTCTAAACATTCTCTGACATTGCCTGCAATAGGACATAGCACATAATGAACAGTGGAAGAGTGGCTGACAGGAGAAGTTGAGTTGGGATATGGGAGGCATTTCAGAGTGGTAACCTGTAACTAGTGGAGTGCCACAGGGATCACAAAATGCTGGGGCCACAATTATTGACAATATATATTAATGATGTGGATGATGGAAATGATGGAAGTGGGCGGCATGATGCCTCAGTGGTTAAAAACTGCTGTCTCACTGCACAAGAGACCCAGGTTCAATTCCACCCTTTGACAACTGTCTGTGTAGATTCTCCCTGTGTCTGCATGAGGTTCTGCCGGGTGCTCTGGTTTCCTCCCACACTCCAAAGACATGCAGGTTAGGTGAACTGGCCGTGCTAAATTGCCCATAGTGTCCAGGGATGTGTAGGTTAGGTGTATTAGCCTCGGGAATGCATGGTTACAGGGAAAGGGTAGGAGAATGGGTCAGGGTGGGAATATCTTTGGGTGGTTGGTGTGGGCTTGTTGGACTATCACCAAGGCAGTAGATACCACAAAATAGGTAGGAATGCAAGTGGTTAGGATGACACAGAGTCCACAAAGGGATAGAGACAGATTAAGTGAGTGGGCAAAAAGGTGGCAGATGAAATATAATGTAAGAGAATGTTAACAAATGCACTTTGGCAGGAAGAATAATGAGAGTTGAATATTATTTAAATGAACGATGCCTGCAGAAAGCTGTAGCACAGGAAGATTTGAGATTCTAGTACATGAATCACAAAAAGCTAGCAGGTGGTAGGGAAGGTAATGAAATGTTGGTCATTATTTCAAAAGGAATGGAAAATAGGGAGGTCTTGCTAAAATCATAAGGTACTGGTCAGACCACAGCTGGAATACTGTGAACAGTTTTGGTTGCCTTATCTGAGGAAAATTAATTTGGCATTGGAGACAGTCCAGGGAAGGTTGATTCCAACTAAGGAAGGATTTTCTTATGAAGGAAAGTTAACTAAGTTCAGCTCATACTTATTGGAGATTAGGAGAATGAGAGGAGATCTCAGGCTGGCTTATTCAAAGCTGTGATAGATTTTTTTAAAAAGAGAAAATGGGAAAGCAACCAGTGATTATGGGGAAAAGGCAGAAAAGGTGGATCTGAGGATTATCAGATCAGCCATGAGCTCTTTGAGTGGCAGTATGGAGTTGAATGGCTTACTTCTGCCCCTAGGTCATATGGTCTTTTGACAAGGGCCTAAGGCAAATTTGTAGCCCTGAGCCTTTTCGCACCGTGATACTCCCAAAATAGACAAAAGGAAACGTTTATATGACGTATTGTAAATACTTAATATCCTAATGTAAACAAAACCTTTAAATCAAAGTATAAACAATCTTCAGAAAGAGTTTTTATCTTTCAATGGAAAGCTCTGCTGACTGATCATTCTGAATTTTGTCTTTTCATACAAGGTTGAAGTCATTTCTCGTTACCAATTTTAACCTTTGATTCCTGTGGGAAGGATTGCTCCCCAGCATCAGTCCTTGACTTGCTTTCAATGTACTTTACTTACATCCCTCTCATCCTGCAGCCTTGCTTTAAATGGAAATGGTAATAATGCAGAGTCTGCTTTAAGGCATAACGCCATTGTTCTACTAAAACAGTGTATCCTCTGACTCAGGGTAAACAGAATTACAGGAAACTCCTAAATGTATATTAACAGTGCCTGACTTGTTAGCTACGGCTTCGTTCATTTCATTATGTCATCTTTGTCCAGGATTGTGTGTCACAAATCCTTACTGACGTAAGTGTGGGACTCAGCACTGGATTATTGAACTGGGGTCAGGGTAACTAGCAGAGGAGGGTCAGGGACATGTCCTTACTTTATACAGTAGCTGAGTGTTGCAATGAAGACCTAACCTCCCATTCCTGTTCAAGACATGCTCCCACTTTGAAGCATTCAGGCAATTATTAATGGAACACTTTGACCATTTGTTCTTTGTATTGCAGCTCAGTTGGTAACAGTCTTGCCTCTGAATCGTAGGCTTCAGGGTTCAAGTCATTTTGGACCAAAACATTAGCTCTGCTTCTCTCTCCACACGTGATGCTAGACCTGCTGGAATTGTCCAGCAGTTTGTTTTTCCTTCTGTGTTCAAGCCTCACTCTTGGGTTCCAATAAAAAAAAAACACAAGACTGATGCTGCAGTGCAGTACTGAGGTAGTCATACATGTTTGTGGGGGCTATCTTTTGGATAACACATTGAACAGAGGACCGAGTTAAGCTGCTCAATTAGATGTAAAATACTCTTGTTACTATTTCACTGAAGGGTAGAGGATTTATCCCCAGTGTCCTGGTCAATATTTAATCTTCAATCCATATCACAAAAGCAGATTAGCAGACTGTTATCATGTTGCTGTTTGTACATGTTTACTTGTTCACAAACTAGCTGTTGTGTTCACAGTTTAGAAGAATGAGGCATGATCCTATTAAAAAATAACTACACAAGATTCTGAGGCTGGTGACAGGGTAGATGCTGAGAAAGTATTTATAGAATGAAGAGCCTTTATTTTCTCTTTATTTTCCGATGGACTATGGGCATCACTGGTAAAGGCATCTTTTGTTGCCCATCAAATGAGCAGTTTGCCAGTCCATTTCAGATGGCACAGCCTCAGTGTGAAGGGACGACCTCTTATAAGTGAGAGGAGGAGGAATTTCTTCGGCTACACATGGTGAATCAGTGGAACTCATTGCTACAGAGTGCTGTGAAGACTAAGTCATTGAGTGAATTCAAGTCAGGAGGTAGTGAGGTGCTTGATGGGTAAGGGGGATCAAGGGTGATAGGGAGCAGGCAGAAGTTAGAGGTTGAGAAACAGATCAGCTATAATTGAATGGCAGAGTAGATTCGATGGGCCTAATTCTGCTCCTCTCTCTTCTGGTCTTAATTCATAAGACACAAGAGTAGAATTATGCCTTTCGGCCCATTGAGTCTGCCCTTCCATTTTATCATGGCTGATATATTTCTCAAGCCCATTATTAATCCATGGAATTCTCTTCTCCAGGGAGCAGCAGAGGTTAAGTCGCTGAAAATTTTCAAAACTGAGTTAGACAGATTTCGATATACAAGGGAATCAAGGATTAGGGATGACAGACAGGAAAGGGGAATTAAGGTCACAATCAGATCAGCTGTGATCTTACTGAATAAGGAAATGCTGAAGCACCTACTCTCGGTCCTATTTCTTACATGCTCCAGTCCTTCAATATTTCCCACATTGTAACAGTTCAGGAAATATTCATTTGGCTGAAGAATTTTTGAGATATCTGGTGGTCACGAAAGGCACTATATAAGTGCAAGTCTGTCTTTTCTTTGATGTCACAAGTTCTGAACCTGTACAGCTGGGTTCATGCAAGCTCAAACTGTGAAACCACATTGAATAAGTGCAACCATTCTGTGATTGCACGCGAAGGTTCAATACCTGACTGACTTCTCCTAACAGGAGAAGATTTGAGCATCATTTCTGGGGACTCATTAGCTCCGCTCCACCTTCCCAGTCCCCACTGGTTTAACAACTCACAGATTAGCTGTCCTCCTAAAACAAAAGGGGGAAAATGTGATGTTTTAAAGACTATCCTGTAAGTAAGAACACAACAGTTACAGAAGGGAAAGGTTTAGAAAAGTACCCGTTGCAAAAACAGAGGAAGGGATGGTGCTAAATAATGATGACAAAATACCCTCTGCAGTCTGCTGCAGCAAAATTTCACGATAACCTGAAATGCGCTTGTCGGAGATCCAGCTCAGGTCCTGTTTGAAAAATGGTTCGGATGTGGTTACAACCAACTGGCAGAGAACTCCTCTGCGTCTGACGGAAAACTAGACAGTAAGGATGAACGTTATTATACCATCATGGAAGCTATTCCTGAATGCCCATAGAGTGAATGCATGCACATGCTTGGCAAGCAGGCCTAGGATTGTCTCAACATGGATTCTCAGACTGCGCTGGAAACAGAAAAGAAGCAACACAGGTTCCTGCTCTCACTTATTATTTCACTGACCTCAGTCTTAAAGTGTTCCGATAGAGTTTGAGTTGAGAAAAACAAGTTGAATTTTGAGTAGGTGGGAAGATGTAGGTGAGGGTGGAAAGCAAAAAAGTAATACAGTACACCCTCAGTATTGCAGTTAAGTATCAGCGTCAACTTCAGGAAAGCCTCTTCCTCAGCAAAATAGGTGCTGTCACAAGCTATAACTTAAACATCATTCTATTTTTTAGCAATATGTTACAGTTCTAGGCAATTTTTCAACCAACATTTAATAGAGCAGTGATTAACTATTTCAGAAGAGGGGGAGGGTGTCTCATTTCACCAGAAACATTTGTCTATGTTGGGAAGTGTGTGTGTTACTCATCCACTTTCTCAGAGATTTCTGTTTGTGGATGGCCAATGGTTATTGACCATCCTTCACTGTGCTCGAGAAAGTGGTGCTGAGCCATCTTCTGGGTTTGCTACAGTCCTTAGTGTTGTTCGAGAAAGAGTTTAAACATACCTAATTCAGTATTCCTAATTCAGGTACGTGACTTGGAAGTGCACTTGCAAGGGGTGGTGAGCACAACCACCTTCTGTTCTTGTTCTAGGTCTTTGTGGAAGTGATGTTGAAGAAGTATATTAGAAATTGGGCAGTATGTCACCATAGAGACACAGGCAATATCAGACATTCCAATGGTGTATACAAGTTTTACGAGGTTCAGGTGCATAACACAAACTTGCACAATCATTGCTCGAAAATATATACGTTATGTCACCAAATGATTCACTTCCCCTGAATTCTTGTGCATTTTGCATTTCATGGAGGGGGGGCATTTGAATGTGATTTTCAAAATTGAGAGTTAAATCCATGTGACTGATGGAGCCATTACACCATGCCAAACAGTAGGAAAGCAACAGTCTAACCAATCTCCATTCATAACAGACATTTAGTCTGTTTAAACATATTTGTTTATCTTGCCACCATGGGTCAGCAGACATGCCTGAGCTTTAACTGCATCTGCGGAGGGCTCCTAACATTTTGTACTGTAGAGATACATTGACAAGATAGATTGGGAGGAGCCTAATTTGTGTTCAAGGAACCTTTCTGGGAATGGCATCCTTGGCCAGCTATGTTGGTTGTTTAAGCGTTCATTTTGTTATACAGTGGCTCTCCATTTGTGCCAAATATACTTGAATGACCACGTATACCATCCACAATTGAACCCAATAAAGGTGTCTCAGTCTTTTATACTTGTGTGAGGCTCTTCCCTTGGCATGGAGCACGGTGAACACAAGCAGAGTTACAGGAAAATCAAGCATCCTTGAGTTCATGGAACAGGCCCTCACCATCCCATCCTCCGATTGTAACATCCCTAGCCTTCAATTCTAATTCCTCATTCAGTGTGGCATGCATCAGCATCATTCTTCAGTGCTGTTCATTCACATATCGGAACCTTCTTTTGGAGCTCATCCGATTTGCAGATCACATCTCACCTCAGTTTTTCTTCCAGTGAAATGCTTCCACAGGTAGCAACCTGGCTACCCAGGTGCTGTTACCCAGCATCAGCCTTCCAATTGTACACAACAGAAAAGTTTCCTTTCTGAGTCAATCTGGCTTGGTTAGTAGAACTTTAATCTCCGAGACTGAGAGTTCTACGTTCAAGACCTGTCTCAGTACATGAGCAGAGATAATAGGAACCACAGATGCTGGAGAATCCGAGATAACAAGGTGTGGAGCTGGATAAACACAGCAGGCCAAGCAGCATCTTAGGAGTAGGAAAGCTGACCTAGAGGGTCTAGGCCCGAAATGTCAGCTTTCCTGCTCCTAAGATGCTCTTGGCCTGCTGTGTTCATCCAGCTCCACACTTTGTTATCTCAGTACATGAGCACTTTACTTCAACTCATACTTTAATTGGGGCTGCTATATTAACCAACTTGCTGTCTGTCACATCTGGCCTCCGTGTCCAGCCTGCTTGTTAGTACAAATGTGAACATTCAATGTCACCTCTCAAACATGAACAGGGTCTTGGCCAAGATTTCTCTTCACCATTGTCAAAATCATTTGCTGTTTGGGTAGGGAACTTACTGCGTACAAATTGGCTGTGATATTTGCCAACATTTAAACATAGGCTGCTCTTTAAAAGTAATTCATACACAATGCACTCATATACATGTGTACATGCACACACATGCACGCACACACACTAACATGTAATCACAAAATAGACACACGAAATCGGAAAAGTTAATGTAAATGATCACAAATTCGGGTTCAATACAGAACAAAATTCTGGGAAAAACTGCTTTGTTAAAGGAAATGGTGAACAATCTCTGAGGAAGAGCAAAATTCAGCCATGGCTCCCAATGCAGATCACTATCTGCCAACAGAAAATGAGGAATAAGATATAGCAGTGAAGTAGAGGACCTAATTCCCCAGTCCACTGCTGAGCCTCCTGCCTTTTAACACACTCTTTATGTTAGTAAAGGTATCAAGCAACAGCCACTAGGGCCTAATCTTAAAAAAAAGCTTGTGTCGGTGTCTTTGAGGAAAGAGAGAGGAAAATGAGAGGGGCAGGGAAAGAAAATTAATGTTTACATTAACCGAACGTGAAGTAGTAATCACATTTCTCTACCTATCATTTGTACGTTAATCTTTTCTCTGTTCTGGATGTTTTGTGAAAATCAAATATAAACCCTATCTTATGTGTTTTAATCCCATTGATAATATTCAAGAGAATGTTGTAATTCCCAGTGTTTCTAACCAGCCACTGTTTGGTTTGAATAGACTCCGAAACCATGCCTAAGCAGGCAGACTTAAAAAGGTTGTGATATTGTACAGGCACGCATGGAGCTCGAAGGCCAGCTACAGCAGTACAGGAAGTTAGGATTCTTTTGCTTGAAGCAAACACACTATGACTGACTATACTATGACACATTCAATCAAACAGCATCTCTAAAAAAAAATGCAGTATTAAGATAGCCATTCCGTCAAACAGAATTAATCACAGTCACAGTATTCGTCTTATAAGTTTACAACATAGATATTGTATTTCAAACAAAGAGAAAAGTCCAGGAAAATATCTTTGTATCTTTCCAACAATATCCCTTCCCTATTAATTACATAATGTATTCAGTCTCTAAAATTGTGCACCAGTTGAGACACAAGGTCAACTTGAGACACAAAGGTCAGTGTTGTCACTCAACTTTTATTGAAATGTAATCTTCACATCAGAGTAAATGGAGGAAATGCCTCTATTACTATCATAGAACTTGTCGTTTGTAATGCATGTCGTATTGGGGTAAGCATTTCCCAATATGTAACACAACCATAGAGTTATTGGTTGTTACAAATCAGACAATAATCAATCAGTCTTGCAGAGTTGGAGCAAGTTTGATATTATGTGCTAAGATTTTCAGACAAAATATACTGGCCCACAGTGGGTACTTCCTATAGTATACTGGTGTGAATATACTGAAAACTTAGTGGCAATACTGCACGGTTCTCAAATATTACTCAGCTTAAATCTCAGAAAATACAAAAGAAAAATTTCTACAAGTTAGGGATTTTTAAAATATTTTAATGCAAGAAGCTGCTTAACTCAAACAGCTGAGAACTCCAGGAGATAACTTTTTGTTTGTTTATGAAAATTTACTTTCATAGACTCAGAACCCCTAAAGTCTAGAAGCAGGACATTCAGCTCATCCACACTGACCCTCCAAAGAGTATCCCACCCTGACCTACCCCTTATCCTATCCCCTTAACCCTACATTTCTCACGGCTAACCCACCAAGCTGCACATCCCTAGATACTATGGGCAATTTAGCAAGGCCAATCCAACTACATCTTTGTTTTGTAGTAGGAAACTGGAGCACCTGAGGAAACCCACGCAGACACAGGAATAATGTGCAAACTCCACACAGAAACAGTCACTGGAGGCCAGAATCGAACCTGGGTCCCTGGTGCTATGAGGCAGCCGGGCTAACCACTGAGCTAAAGATTCATCAAATTCAGTCATTTGATGGTAAGCTTATGGCTTTCACTCAGAATATTAAATCGGAATCTTCCAACAGAGGAAATCTCGTGAAGGGAGGTTGGGACAGAGTGTTTCAATGCACAACAAGGAGCTAAAGATAAGTTTGGCAGAGGATTGTCCAGATGAACAGGTGGTACTTAGCTGGACTTCATTTCTGGACCCTTTGTCCACTTGAACTGCTATAACTCGGCCCTTCCACTACTTCACAGTTCTGCAGGCCCCAATCTGCCCAATGCAATTCTCAACCTTGAGCTTCCAGGATTACCTATAACCTGCACACACCCGTCAATCCCAGTGCTTTTTCAACAGTTTACAAAATGAAACCTTCAAATGTAGCCTGTAATAGCCTCTATATAATGTATAAAACTTTCTTTCCGCGTGCTTCCACATTCCCTTGTTCCAGGAATCTAGACTCCAGGGTCTATCCCAACATTCCTAGAACCATGCGAGCTTCCAACCAATCGCCTGGATCCTAGCATTCCTGCTCCCCACCTCAAAGTATTTCTGGAAATTGCAATCTGCTTTGTTACTGTCAGGCACTCTACTAAAAGCAAAATATCATGATGTTAGAAATTGGAAATAAAAACAGAAAATGCTAGACGGGTCTGAAAGAGAGTTACATCCGACCCTAATCATTAACTCTGTTTCTCTTTCCGCAAATGCTACTAGACTTGTTGTTTTTCTCCAGCATTTTCTATTCCTCGATAACACTTTTAGCATGAGGCGATGAGGAACCCCACAGGATATTTGCTAATTGTGGCTTATTTGCACTGCTTAACAGATCATCAGTGTATCTAAAACAAAATGTTTTTGCATAACAAATGCTATTCTGGCTCACTGACTGGAACATTGACGCAATTTAGCTGATGAAGTTGCAGTAATTGTTTCAATGCATTAGTAATCACTGGGCACGGTAAAATCTTATAGCACCTGTGCTTCTGAACTGTGTTATTTGATTTATTCATGACTATTGGGTTGCATGAATCTTTATGGCAGTCATGGTTATCAGGAGCTGTTACCCCACAATTTCCACCACACTGCAACAGTAAGATGACAGTTTTCCTTGAGGCTGCTTGGCTACTGCACCAGCCGCCACATTTCTCTATTTCACTTCCGCACTAACCAGATAAGAGAGGTGCAATGGTTCTTGTCGAGATTTGTCCAAAGCAGCTCCATGATGCAGGATTCTGTGCTCTACAGTCCGTTCCTCGGAACACACACCAAGACAAACATTGATTGAGCCTGGAGGGCCATCAACTTGGCAAAAGACCCTCTTTGGTCTGCCTGAAACAGAACAAGGAGTTGACCTCGACAGGTGTTGCAGTCTGGCTCATTGTGAGTGTCAGGACTATGTGCTGAGGGGTTGCACTAAAGCTTGGGGGCAGCTGCCGCAAAGATGCAGTGGGGAAAGATCACTGTCTAAGGTCTTTCTGCCAAAGTCAAATGGGATCCATTTGGACCCTCCCAGTGCCTCAAATATATGTAAATATAATCTTGTACAAGAAAGAAACACCTTTGGTTTGTTTGCTAGATAGAGTCAAACTCCAATGTTTGTTTGTTTCTTCATATGCTACTCTACAGTACCAAACTGCTTTAGGTATGATAAAGATATGCTTATGAACAAACTATGTTTGAAATTTAAAAAGCCAACCATCATCTATGAATCATTCATGTCTTCAGCAGTTTGCCTACAACAGCGCTGTTCAAAAGACTGGTAGTGTCCGCCAGCCCCGCAACCCCCCCCCCAGTGTTAGCGTGTATATTAAACCAAGCTTGGCCATGACTGTTCTTCAAACTTTTGCAAAGTTAGAACAGAAACGTCTGGTAAAAATCATAGCTGCAGTGATATGTTGACAAGGCTGGGAACCGAACATGGGTGTGAAAGAGCAGGGTCTCCTGTGTATTACAAAACTGTCAGTGCAAGGTTTCTTTTTGCTTCTCTGGCCTCCCGTACCTGCTAATCATTCACAGATTGCCCCTAATGAACATAGTTAACAGAATGTATTTTAAAAACGTTAAAAAGGTTTCTTCCTCCTCTCCTGAAGCTGTTGCTTCATGCTGTGTCACAGCTGTATGAGTTGTGCCTGGGTTTACCACCCAGTTGGCCATTATTCCCTCACCAAGCCAGGCAATTCAATTGTGGAGACATTACAGTAGAATACAAGGCATGAGGGCACTTAGTACTGTACAAACTTCTACTTCACTGCATTGACATTTGGGTAAGTTTACGATTAGGAAATATTTGGAAGGATATGTGGCAAGCACAGGCAGGTGGAACTAGTTTAGTTTGGGAACATGGTCAGTGCAGGCAGTTTGGACTGGAGTCTGTTTCCATGCTGCATGACTGTGACTCAGAATTATTACAATTCCCTGAGATTTCCCTAGTTGATGCCCTGTCACCACAAACTTAGGAAATTTCTTTTTCTTTAACAGCTTCCTCCTCACTGAGGAGCCTTTGGGCCAATCTACATCCAACAACCTGCTTTATTACATGAAAGGCACTATATAAATATAGGTTGTTGTTGAAACTGGGACTTCAAGTATATTCTACATCTTAGGAAAGGGTGCAACGATATTTCACACTCCCTTAGCTGCATCTGCTGCTGGCTGATTGTAAAATAGCAACGCTGGGGTCATGGAAAAGTCTCACAACTCAAGCTTCTCCTCTTCCAGCAAGCTGGAAGGAGGCCTGTGCTGGTTCAGAGCCAGCTACAGAAACGAAATGCGAAGAACAGGAGAAAGTGAATGGGCGAGCCCGGACATACTGGAAGGATTTACTGGAAGACCCTCCCTGATCATTTCCCAAGGCAAAGAAATGTCAGCATTCAATATTACCTCACAGATCTCGGAGCAACCCATGCCTGTGGGCATTGTTATGAAGTAATGCAGATCAGTTGATCAGAAATGCCCCATGAACAGGCATAGAAACAGGAGAACAAAATCCGATATAAAGCTTTACTTGAGATTTTTCAGATTAGAAGCTAATTGGTAAAATGGAATTGTCACAAAAGCTAATAATTCGGTGGGCAGCTTGCCATTGAAATCCCTGTTTAGCACAAAGCAGGAGTACAAGTACTTTAAGAAATGTTTTGAAGATGGCAGGATCAGTCCAAATGGCAAAGAAAGTGGAACTGGGGACAAAAGCCATGGGCACATTTCTATTTGAGAAGTGCAAAGCTCAACACCATCTTTTTAAGGAAGTCACCAAGAAACCTAAATCAGCAATTCAGAAGCAACCGCTTGACCCAAAGAATGTTGAGAGTGAGGAATATGATGGTGCACTGAGTATTTGAGGCAATTGGTAGAAATGCATTTAAGAGGAAGCTAGATAAGCAAAAGAGAAGTAAATAGCAAACTGTGCTAACAGGGTGAGATGTTACTGAAGGAGGATCACTGAACCTGAAACACTGATTCTGTTTCTCTCTCCATAGATGCTGCCAAGCCTACTGAGTTTCTCCAGCAACTTCTGTTTTTTTGTTTAAGCTGGTGAAGGCTGGAAGTACTCCAATTGGCTGTTGAACCCAGTTAAGACTGATTGGGCAGAACGGCCTGTTTCTGTTCTATATATTCCACATAATTCTGTAAAACATTAGACGGAAAACCTTTTTGCCCATTTGTTGTGATTTATTACAATGCTCATCAACAAGATTGCAGGCTTTAAGTTAAATATTCTAGTCAACAGTAATAGCAAGCTAATGAATCAAATCCAATTCTCCAATTTCTCAATGGAAAGTATCATAGCTCTTACCTCAGCAATTTAGTGTCTGATTGGTCAGGCACCAAAAAAGAACAGTGTAATTTACTATGGATTTTATCTTTGATGGGTGTTTTCTGCATTTTTAGTTTATTTGGCTCGATTTTTGACAGCAACCACTCTTTAAACTTTATAATTAATGATGTGGTTATAGAAATTAATTTGCAGAATTCTTCGTGTTTTTTCTTGAAGGAGAAAGAAATGAATCTAAAGGACAATTGTAAGGGAAGTTGATTGCACATACTCAGGCTAAAACACGCAGCTGTGCATACAGGGCCAACTGGAATAGGCTGAGTATAGCAATCTCTACAGACTGTCACTTCCCAGGTGAAATGTACTGCCTCTGAGTGTCTGATGGAATATGGCTTGCACCATTCACTACTGGGACTGAAGTCATAACCTTGAAGAGTCATGAGACATTCCACCCAATCTACATACAGGTGGACAATGGCAAGGTAGACAGCAACCTATAGGGAAAGTCCGCTGTCCAGGCTGCAGTCGAGAATACCTTTTGTTAAGGCAATCCTCAGTTGAAACTTCAGATTGGGCTAAGTTTTACAGCTGCAGCAAGCGACATGATGGCAACAAGTACAAAAAAGCAATCACCTCAGGGCGCAGTACATGTAGTGCACGGCCAATATTATGGACACTACAGTCAACTCGGGACATCATAAGCACAAATTTGGTTTCCCATCACTACATTATATGCAAGCCCTGCCCCAACCCCACCCCCTTCATTTAGCCAAACACAGTCTCTGTTGAGGGAAGACGGACATGTCAAGGAGGCGGGATGAGGTGGTAGGTAGGAAATGGAGGTACGGCTTGAGGTGGGAAGAAGGGATGGGTGAGAGGAACAACAGGTTAGGGAAGCGGAGACAGGCTGGGCTGGTTTTGGGATGCAGTGGGTCAGGCCCCAGGATGACCTTCCATATCAAGCAGATGTTCACCTGCACATCTGCCAATGTGGTATATTGTATCCGTTGTACCCGGTGTGGCTCCCTCTACATTGGGGAAACCAAGCGGAGGCTTGGGGACGGCTTTGCTGAACACCTCCGCTCGGTTCGCAACAAACAACTGCACCTCCCAGTCGCAAACCATTTTAACTCCCCCTCCTATTCCTTAGACAACATGTCCATCATGGGCCTCCTGCAGTGCCACAATGATGCCACCTGAAGGTTGCAAGAACAGCAACTCATATTCCGCTTGGGAAACCTGCAGCCCAATGGTATAAATGTGGACTTCACAAGCTTCAAAATCTCCCCTCCCCCCACTGCATCCCAAAACCAGCCCAGCCTGTCTCCGCTTCCCTAACCTGTTCTTCCTCTCACCCATCCCTTCCTCCCACCCCAAGCTGCACCTCCATTTCCTACCCACCACCTCATCCCACCTCCTTGACCTGTCCGTCTTCCCTGGACTAACCTATCCCCTCCCTACCTCCTCACCTATACTCTCCTCTCCACGTATCTTCTTTTCTCTCCATCTCCGGTCCGCCTCCCCCTCTCTCCCTATTTATTCCAGTTCCCTCTCCCCATCCCCCCCTCTGATGAAGGGTCTAGGCCCAAAACGTCAGCTTTTGTGCTCCTGAGATGCTGCTTGGCCTGCTGTGTTCATCCAGCTCCACACTTTGTTATCTTGGATTCTCCAGCATCTGCAGTTCCCATTATCACAGTCTCTGTTGCACCAGCATTTCAAAAGGTCACTGGCACATACTATTTCCCACAAATCTGTCCCCTCAACAACCTCTGCCTATCTAGAAAAATTATGGTCAGGGCATCAATCTAATAAGCTTGGTGCAGCTAGGAATGCCATGTAAATAACTTCTGCCTAAACATTACCTGTAAGCAATAATGTACAAGCTAGACTTGTTAGTGAATCAGAAGGTTTTGACCGAAATTTGATTTAATCCCTCTGCTAATAAGCCCAAGAGAATGCTCTCGAAGACTAGCTATAAACATTTGACAGATAGCCTGCTGGCCACTGCTGTGGGGGCACTAATCTGGACTTTCATTACGGATTACCGTTGAGACAGAGCAGAAACAAAGCAACCGGATTACGGAGATCATCACTTAATGAACTGAGGACAGGAACAGAGAGTTGCATCATCCCAACCATAATATATGGTGTGAAATGCTTCTACGTAGAACATGCCACGCTGATTGTAGACATCTGTAGAACTCACTTCAGGAACCCAAGAAAGGATGAAGGCAATGAAAGGGGCATCTTTAATGAAAAAGTGATGATAGTTTTCCAATTATTTGCAAACTGCAGAAAGACAATGATGTGGTGGAACTGTCACTGGGCTTCTAATCCAGAAGCCCAGGCTAATGTTCTGGGGTCATGTGTTAGAAACCCACCATGGCAGATGGTGAATGTAGTATTTGAATATAGTAAAATCTGACATTAAAAGCTAGTCAAATGGCAACTATATAACCATTATTAATTGCTATTTTTTTAAAAAAAGACTGCTCCAATTCTATCTCCTTTAGCTAATAATCTAGTGTCCTTTATGGAAGGAAATTGCTGTCCTTACCTGATCTGACCTACATGTGACTCCAGATGCACAATCATAAGGAAAATTCTCAACTACCTTTGAAATGGAGTAGAGAGCCAATCAGTTCAAGTGTAACTAGGGATGAACAACAAATGCTAGCCTTATCAGCTTCACTCACATCTCAAATAAGAATTAAAACAAAACACACCATCTATACTGATCAGGCACTTTCAATGTCATTATGTTGCTTCTCTTGAAATTAAGTGTTTAGTTCCAAGGACCTCTCCACTGTTGCTTACTTTCAGGTCTACTGTCAACCCTGCCAGATACGATTTGAAAGATGTGGAGTTTTAGTCATAGGTCTAGTCATGAACTTCAGCATTTTTAAAGTCTGCAGTAAGATACTGGCAGCGGCTATAAAATTTGATTGCTGCCACCGTGAATATTTGCCTGAAAACACCCAGGTTTCAGTGCAAGTAAAAAGGTCCATGCAAATGTATCTTGTTTGCAAACCTCGTTAAGAGTTGGCGCATTGGAAGCAGTTTGCTTTGCTCCTTGAATGGTCCATTAAAGCAAAAGAAATTTCCAGTCAGGTAAGAGACCGACTGGAGTCTGAAATCGATCACTCTGAAATTGACACTCTTTTCTTAAACTGCAGGTATTTTCTGCACTTTACAATCATATCAAATGTAATCATATTTATAGTTGGCAACTTTGTTAGATTTTGAGATAAATATTTTTTAAAATTGTTTAGCGCAGCATTAAGGTGTACAAGGATATCCTGGAGAGCATGAGTTCCTTGGAATCCACTGAGAAAAAAGTAGGATATTTCGTGGTGGGGGGGGAACAAAGAGAAAGTTACTAGGTTATTGCAAAGCCCTGCAATCTCACATCCTATGTCGCACTTCACTCACGTGTAGCACTCTCATTCCTGAGTCAGGAGATCAAGGGTTCAGGCCTCATTCCTTGCTCAATGATGATACAATTTTGCACATTCAGAACTGCTGAGTTTTCAATGAGCTATTAAACTATCTGGCTTCTCAAGGGGACATAAAAAGATCCCATGTCAGTGTTTGACAAAGATCTTAGGAGTTTGATTGGGGTGTGGTGAAGAATTTCTTCCTCTACATCACAAAGACAAACTCTCTGGATTGTTACTTCATTGTTGTTTGTAGGCTATGCAACCTCCCCAAAACATTATTTTCCAACCAGAGGCTCCATCCTTCCTTCTCCATGTTGTATGAGGCTGAACCAGACTGTTTGCCACGTTGGCTCCTATGCCAATGATTTTAAAATTGTCATCCTTTATCTGAAACTCCCCCATGGTCTTATGCTTCCATCCCTCAGTCATGACCTTCCCTGCGGCCCGACAATTCTTCAAGATATCAACACTCCTCAAATATTCCCTCTGCTTTCCCTGACTTTAACAGCTGCAACACTGGCAGTCATGTCTTCAGGTGACTAGACTCTAGGCTATAGATTTCTCTTCTGAAACTTTTCCAGTTCCATCTTCTCTTTTAAGATACTCCTTAAACCGTATAGATTTCACTAAGCTTTCGTTCCTAATATTTCTGTTATATCTCATGTCAAACATACAAATCATAACAACTTATGAAGTTCCATGGGATGTTTAATCCATTAAA